>NW_026636323.1:1810000-2278857 GCF_028554395.1 Pezoporus wallicus | reverse complement strand
CAGTGCCCGGCTGGTCCCGCCTCCGCCCGGCGGGTACCGCCCCTTCCGGCGTGGCGGCGGTGTGCAAGATGGTGGTGGGTGGTCTGTGCCTATGCGGGCTGATCAGGTATCGGGGCGGGCGGGTGGCTGCGTACGGCGTGGCGGTGCGGCGCGGCTTGTCCTGCCAGTGGAGAGGGAGGGCAGAAGGACACCCCGCTCCTCCGCCGCCCCTGCCGGGCCGCAGCCGCGCTCCCCCAGCCCCCCGAGCCTGCCCCATGCCCTCGTCAGGAGAGCAGGGCGAAGTGGGACGGGTCTCTGCAGCCGGGCTCGGACGGGTTAATGTGCTTTTCCGCTGCTTCATGCTGAGAATGAGAGCGTTGTCTTACGTGTCAGGCGTGACGCGCGGCCCGCCGTGGGCAGCTCCTTCAGGGTGGAGTAAATTACGTTTGTTATAACGCGTAGCACTGCGTCCGGAGCCAGGTGCTGTGGTGCGCTGATAAACGGAGACTCCTGTGAGAAACGTCCCGTTCCTGGATTAGGAGAGCTGTGCA
This sequence comes from Pezoporus wallicus, assembly GCF_028554395.1. Classification (NCBI taxonomy): domain Eukaryota; kingdom Metazoa; phylum Chordata; class Aves; order Psittaciformes; family Psittacidae; genus Pezoporus; species Pezoporus wallicus. Next base: position 2,278,327 of record NW_026636323.1, on the reverse strand, counting down.
GGGAGGTGGTGGTGAGCAAAGGGAGTACCCCTGTCAGTGCCTCAGATAACCCAAAACACGGGCCTCTACAGACAGAAACTGCTCAGAGCTTTTTTTGACAGTTGACATACCTCTTCAAATCCCAGGGGAATGGAAAATGCAGGTTCTGGACCTCATAGCAGCCCTCCTGTATCTGAGGGCAGCCTATAGGGATGCTGGGGAGGGACTCTTCATCAGGGACTGTAGTGACAGGACAAGGGGTAATGGGTTAAAACTTACACAGGGGAAGTTCAGATTGGATATAGGAAGAAATTCTTTCCTGTTAGGGTGGTGAGGCACTGGAATGGGTTGCCCAGGGAAGTTCTGAATGCTCCATCCCTGGTAGTGTTCAAGGCCAGGTTGGACAGAGCCTTGGGTGACATGGTTTAGTATGAGGCATCCCTGCCCGTGGCAGGGGAGTTGGAACTGGATGATCTTAAGGTCCTTTGCAGTCCAAACCACTCTTATGATTCTATGCACTGTAGGCTGGCCTGGGTAACTGCACCAAAGCAACTCACACAGACGCAGGCCAAGCAGGAGCTTGGACTGAAAAAAACTCTTATAAATCTATTTAAAAATCACTTTGCTAATTGTGTTGTGCCAGATTGCTAAGGGCAACCATTACAGTGTCCATAGCACATGGAGATAGATGCAGGTATATGACATGAACAAATAGTAAAAACCTTGTTAGTTAACTGTAGGAAAAAAAATAAAAATCTGTGGCTAAGCAATGTAGAATATTTTTTTCCATAATTGCTGAAATGATGCACAAATAATTGATTTCTGAGATTAGAACTGAAGAACTTGCTGAACTCCCTGTAGCTCTACCTGTCAGCCTCTGTTTCTCAGTTTCATACACAGTATTTCTGTAAAGCAATTTTTTGGTTTAAAATTTCCGGCTCGTTTCAGATTGCTGTGCTCATTGTTAATCCCTGCGTTATTTCTAAGTGGAATTTTGTGTGTCTGCGTGGTGGTTCTACTGTGGGGAATACGGTTCTGGATACAGCAAAGGAAGAAACAGCTGACCTCAGCAGGAAGAGATGGGAAGCGGCCATTGCTGGTTGCCTTTTTTCACCCCTATTGCAATGCAGGTGGCGGAGGGGAGAGAGTCCTGTGGTGTGCCATAAGGACACTCCAGAAAAAGTAAGCACATATGTTTATCAGGTACCATATTATTCTGACATACTGATGGTATTATTTTTGCACATTCTGGCATTTTACTTATTGAAATAGGTATCATTAATCTACCTGTCCTACATTTTTTTTACATCCAAGTTTCACCCAGTTGCACCACTTCATCCTTTTACCCAGATCTTTCCTGCTGGGGCATCTCTCACTTCTTTCTCTCCTTGGGAGAACCACTCCTCCATCATCCGTTTTCCACTACTGGTGTGGAACATTGTATAGGCATACCTCATCAGAGTATAACTGATAATCCTTATACTTGCTTCTTGGTGCAGGAGGCAAAATGTTTTAATATGTGAGTTGAATGTAACATCGGCACACACATTGGCTTGCAGAGTCTCATGCGTTTTACTCATGCACTAGACAGACATCTCCTAGTGTGAGGCAATGCATTCTTAAGTCTGTAGGATAATGCTGAACTCCTTTTATGTTTTTACTAAGAATAATAACTGTTCCCCAAGTCCTCAGCCATATATTTTTCTGCAGATTAGAAAAATCCTGTGGAAATACAAGGAAAAGTATAATTTAGTTAAAATCATTTCAGAGCTAGGCCAGTCCTTTGTTCTCACGTACTTCTTGAATAATTTTGAGAGGACAATATTTTAGTTTCATGTTAAAAAATGTGAAGAGTGTACAAAATTATTTTCCTTTACTGTTGCAGGTACAGAAATGTGAGGTGTGTGGTTTACACTGGTGATAGCGGTGTCACTGGAGAAGAAATAGTAGAAGGTGCTTTCAGAAGATTCAGTATTAAATTGACTCACCCTGTGAAGTTTGTGTTTCTAGAAAAACGCTACCTTGTGGAAGCTTCTCTTTACCCTCACTTCACTTTGCTGGGACAAAGTTTAGGATCAGTGTTTCTCGGCTGGGAAGCTTTGCTAAAGTGTGTTCCTGATATTTATATTGACTCAATGGGTTATGCCTTCACCCTTCCCCTCTTTAAATACTTAGGAGGTTGCCACACTGGATGCTACGTCCATTACCCCACTATCAGCACCGATATGCTCTCTGTCGTTAGGAATCAGGATACCAGATTTAACAACGCAGCTTTCATTACAAACAGCCCTCTTTTCAGCAGATTTAAACTTGTCTACTACTACTTCTTTGCTTTCATGTATGGATTGGTTGGGTCCTGCAGTGATGTGATAATGGTTAATTCTTCTTGGACACTAAATCATATCCTTTCCCTCTGGAAAGCTGGGGCTTGCACTAGCGTTGTGTATCCACCATGCGATGTTCAGACCTTCCTGGATATTCCACTGGCAGCGGAAAAGAGCACCTGTGAATATTCCATTGTTTCCATCGGCCAGTTCAGGCCTGAAAAAGATCATCCTTTGCAAATCAGAGCCTTCGCTAAATTGCTGAAAGAGAAGAGACTGGGGCAGCAGCCATCCTTGAAACTTGTCTTAATTGGAGGCTGTCGTAACCAGCAAGATGAAGAGCGTGTAGATAACCTTAAAGGTCTTTGTGAAGAGCTGGGAGTTAGTAACAATGTGACATTCAGAATAAACATTCCCTTTGAGGAGCTAAAGAGACATCTGGCAGAGGCCACCATTGGCCTGCATACAATGTGGAATGAGCACTTTGGGATCGGTCAGTATCTTTCATCAGTGTTCAGCCATTTATACCAGCTGGGGACACAGTTGGGGAGGGCTTCAGTTCATGATTAAGGCTTCTCAGTGTAGGTGTCTAAGTGTAGAGGCCTGTGTACCAAGCAGGTGTTCAGCTCCTGGGCTTGTCAGGGGGAGCCTAGCTGAAGTAAAGAATACAGGACGAATTCAGATGAGTAACCACTAGGTGCTACTGTAGCACAAGCTGAAGCCTGTAAATGTAGTAGATTCTTACTTATGGGCAAGCTCTAGGAGCCTGATCAGGGCGTGAATCCCATCTGTGCTGCCCAAGATGTCCTGCCTCACCTGCAGCTATCAGTCCGCGAAGTCACAGGTCACCCTCTGGTCCTGTGTTAGGTTTGTCAGACTTCTGTACCCAGCAGAGCCTCAAAAGGCAGTGGGTGCTTCTGTTCTACCACCTTAGATTGTGCCCTGTTAGCTCCACTGTCTTCAGGGAGAGCTTAGACACAGTTCACATGCAGACATATATCCATGTGTGGAGATTTTGATTGTGTTTCACCTGCCTCAACTGCCATATGAAATGCCTAATTTATGTCATGGAGCTCTAGCTGCTGTTTCAGAGCTGTGAGTCTCCCATATATCCTGTCTTTTATTTGTAAGCCCCATATAGATGCCACCATTTAGCCTTGGTTATCTCATTGCACTAGGCACCTGTGCTAAGGTAGATAAATAAAGTCCTTAAATCAGTCACTGTAGCATGAAGCAGAACACCAAAGAGGAGCTGGCACATCGTTTACAGTATGCTGTCTTACAGCACAAAGGTATTGGGCTCTGTTTTTTGGGATTAGTTGAGTCCTGACCTTGAAAGGGAATGCAGGATTGCCCATCTGCCATAAATCTACAAGAGGGGAAGTTAGCAAACTAGCAGCTGGATACTATACTTGCCTATAGTATGACTAAACTGCAGTTAATGTCACCAGACTTTATGAGTGCAAGTATCAGGAGTAGCAGTTTATAGCAACTTGGTATAAAAAAATGCACTCTGAAGTGTCTCTTAGCAGCACCTCCAAAAAAATGGAAATAATGGTTTTTCATATTTCCCCCCCAAAAACCATTTTAAGTAAATTTAAGAGTGTTAGAATCACACTGTGATTTTGCATTCCAGCATGATTTCACCTTCACTTCCAGTGGCTTTTTTCCTGTAAAAAAACATGTTCTAAAACGTTGGGGCATTATTTATAGTTGGTGATTTTTCAGCTAGGGGAGACTTCTTAAAAATCAAATCAGACCTGGGAAGAACCAGCAACTAAAGTGATTTCTGAGGTCTGTTCTGGAACCATGGAGGAGAATTGAAGTTGACATGTACATTACACGGTATTCCAATCCCACTGCGTTTGGCTGAAGAAAACTTGCTGTCAGATTTCCATTTCATTAACACTTCTTCCATAACGTCTTTTACGAGTTTGTTGTGCTGAGTTGTCAAAAGCTATAAAGTTTTGTTAATCTGCAAAATACTGAACTTCCAAGTGTCATCCGATTGAGATGCGCAGTCAGCTTTTCTCTCAGTATCTCTCTAAGTGCTAAAGTTCTTTAGTTTGAATGAGATGATGAATACAGTTATGATCAGCTCTGATTTTTAATTGTTTTTTTTGCAGCTGCCACCATGCCATGAAGTTAAAACAACAATCACCAGTTAAAACCACTGCCACCAGTGTTGCAGCATTCTGTCACAGCAGGACAGAACTATGCAGGGTTCAGCCACAGAGCTGCCTTCCATGTTTATCTTTACATTTGTTTCAATATCTAGCTTTTTTTCTTCCCCCCACTGTTTATACTGGTGATAAAATCTCTCTTGGGTGATATGTTACAAGAACCACAACTTGACCAGTTATATCCGATTTCTAATTTTAGTTTTGTGTGCTTAAGAGAAACATGTTTCAGTCCTTAGGACTGAAAAACTTCAGTATGTGTTTGGTAGTTTTTTGTTATGAGACCACTGACTCTGTGTTTTTCAAATTGCTCTAGAACAGCACCCTACAGTAACTTACAATTCTGGGTGAATTTTATTGTGGTTTCCAGTGCCTTACAGAAAGGCAGAGTCCATGATGTGCACATTCGTATCAGCATGTTCTGTGTCTTTTACAGGAGTTGTTGAATGTATGGCAGCTGGCACAGTTATCCTGGCTCACAACTCTGGAGGCCCCAAGTTAGATATTGTGGTACCCTTCGAAGGACACATAACAGGCTTCCTAGCAGAAAATGAGGACAGTTATGCTGAAAGGATGGCTCATATCCTCTCTTTGTCTCCTGAAAAAAGGTTAGAGATCAGAGAAAACGCCCGTCGCTCTGTGCACAGGTTTTCTGATCAGCATTTTGAAGAAACATTCCTGTTATCCGTGGAGCCACTATTTAAATAAATGTCTATGAATAAAACTGTGAGTAAAATTAACTTTTTATATTTGACTAGGCGTTACCTGTAAATATGTCTATGACCCCTTTGTCCCATTCAATAAAGAGACTTAGTTTTCTTTCTGTCAGCGTATCTGCTTTATGTAATAGAGATTTTTTTTTTCACTGGGAAGGAAATGGTCCTGGAAATTCTCTGTTGACTACATGACAGTATGGTGCACTGCAAAACCCGTTAAATTTCCTTGTAGTAGGACTACATCTCTTAAGTTCTCTTATTTACTGAATACTTGCAGTCTCCACTCATTTCATGACTCTTCTCCCACAGTCACACTTTTTAAAGTCAGCACTCCTGTTTGATGGCTTTTGTATCTAGAAGACTCCTTTCCCAGAATCTGCAGCACATTTTCAATTTGCTGTCCCCCATTGTGTGGCAAAACTCTATTATGTGGGATTTTAATTGTGACTGTGGAGATTTCATTACCTACAGTGATTCCTTTAGGTTAATCATATGGTGGGTTTGCTAACTTGCTTTTTAATAAGTGGCCCTTCACGCTATGACACTTAATGGTATTTTTCCAACCCTACTCTGCTGAAAGGTTTGTTTTCTGTTCCTAGGGAACAGAATGGTCTAGATTAGAGGGCATAATTAAATGCTACACAAACATGAATGTTAAAGCCCTAAGCTACTGTTTATTATAAAACTGAATGCTATGCAAAAAATGTTAAGAAATTGGACATCAGCTTTTGTATCAAAACATACAGCCCTTTTCTGAGCCATTGAAGCAGTATATTTTAGCAAACTAAGAAAAGCTTTGTCATCTCCCTGAGACTTGCACATATACCCTGCATTTCTCTTTCCCCTGGTGTAACTGCCTGATCACACGTTTCCTGTGTTGCATTGTCTGCTTTTGGCTAGGAAGGCTCCACAGAGGGATCTGGACAGACCGGATCCATGGGCTGTGGCCAGTGGTTCAACAAGGCAAAGTGCTCCGTCCTGTACTTAGGCCACAACAACCCCATGCAATGCTTCAGGCTTGGGGAAGAGTGGCTGGAAAGCTGCTCAGTGGAAAAGGACCACTGAGCATGAGCAGCTTGTGCCCAGGCAGCCAAGAAGGCCAACAGCATCATGGCCTGTATCAGAAATAGTGTGGCCAGCAGGGCCAGGGCAGTGATTACCCCCCTCCCCAAAATGATTCTGCAATTCCATGAAAAAGCTACTGAAATTAGAATGTGGTTTTCCCTCTGTTTATGCTTTGTCCAGATTATATGAAATTTTGTATATGAAAAGATAAGGTTAGAAGAACCTACTGTCCCGTATTTTCTTAGGAACTGGGTAATGCACAAGTCTCAGGGTGCTAATAAACCTGTTAACTGCTACTGTATAAAACTGCTGAGCAGTTGGTGATACTTATGTACGGTCAGTACCATGTAAATGAAATTATGGATTACAAAGCTGTATTGGCAGTACATAGAGATTATGAAAAGCTGGAAGAGCTTCTTAAAATAAGTTGATTGAGCTGGGGAAATACAGTATACTGACTAGGAGACTTTCTTACATTATACAAAAATGGTTAAAGAGAGTATGCAATCAGGAATTTGCTCAAGCAAGTGTTGACAGAGATGTCCCAGGAAGTTTAGAACAGATGAAAACGCATTTTAGTCTGGAAGAGAATTTTTCAACATTTAGACACCCGAAAAGTAGCCTGATTTTTTTTCCTTTTAAACAAATAGTAACAATCTTCTATTAACTTTAATTGAGCATTTAGCACTGTTGAAAAGCAGCTGATTTACTTGGCATGTAATATCTGCTATCCTTAAATTTTGTCACTGATGTGGCTAAAATTTCAAGCAACTTTTGAAAGAGTAACAGTGCCAGTGTTCTAGGTAGCACTGGCTTCCTGCTTGCCTTTTTCATTATCTGTGTCAACACTAAGTGACCCATGGTTATTTTCTAAATCATCATCATCAGATCCTCCAAGTCGTTTGAGAGGTAAACTCATCTTTTTTTCACCTGCTTGACCTTTATTTACTGAAAGAATGGAAGATTCCATGGTTCTCTCTGCTGGAGTAGTTGCCACTTTTTCCAGAGATTCCTGCAGCTCATGTCTGAGTTCATCTTCAGAATCTTCAAAATTCCTGTAAAGTAAACCAAGATACTTCTATGAATTCAATATATCTTTGTTACAAAGCTTTCTCCTTTTGAGGCCTTTCAGTTATCTTTTAAACACTTTATAAAGACCCTACAAGCAACACACATAATGTGAATGTTTCTTCTTTCTCTGTGAGATTGTTTACCTGTCTTTGTAAGATGGGAGAACAGGAGCTGCAAAGTCACATTAATACTTCTGCATAACATTTTTAATGACATCCTTGCCATGTGACATAATCATTTACAGAATTAAAAGTTAAATTAGCAGAGTCTGTAAAACAAGTAAGTTTTATTCATGTATGAAATTAAAACAACAGAAGAAAAGGCAATGGAATTTGTCATTTCATTAAAACTGTTCAGTTACATGAATTTTTCTTCTGATGAGCTTGACTTACGTGTCTTCATCATCTGATCTTGGCTCAAGTCGGCCTTCATCAATAGTAACAGCAGAGTATGGTTCTGAATCATCTTCCTTGTTTTCTTTCAGAGGCAACCTAGTTAACCTCCCTTCATTTGTGTATTGGCTACCTATAAAAGTGTATGTAAAGTAATAGCAAACAGGTAACTGCTTGAATGTTTTTGTTGTCCAAATCACAATAACGTAAATACCAGGCTTCTGTTATTCTTGATCACACCTTTTAGTCACACCTGGTGTGTTTGGTAGACCATAACCATGGAACTATAAAAATTAAGTAAGAAAGGCAATCAGATGTTAGTATGTTTAAGTTCCCAACACAGGGATCTGCATTTTCAGTGGAAAACGTAGGGGAGTACTGCTTGGGAAAAACTGAAAAACACAGTTGAATGTAGTTATGGTTACCTAAAAATGCTCACTTTCAGAGACTGAAGGGCAACCCTACCCTGAAGATGGGACAACAATGCTAAGAGTCGTTTCAGTATAAAGACTAATTTCTGTGTGTCATCCAACAGAAATCTGTCAGTCTGGGTAATGTCAGCCTGAGTAGCAGGACAGAACTGGGTTTGAGAGAGCGCCATGTTTGAATAAATCTAACTGATAAAAGCAACAGCAATTAGAATACCTGTGTGACTTATTCTTGCTTTAGTCTTATGAACTGCTGACATTTGTGGAAAGTGGTTTGAATTTAATTTTGTTGGGGCATTTTAGTGTTTTTGTTTCTGTTTTTAATTTACAAGCAATTAAGCTAGTCTTAGGAGAGGAATTTAGTTGGCATGTTTAGCTGGTTTAGCCTTCAGGATGGTGCAGTTTTGTAAGAACTTGTTATGCTATGAGAAAACGTATATGAGGCATAATTATCAGGAGAGTGCTAACTGCACAATTGCAAATGAAAAAGGTATTTCTCACGATCCATTAAAATTGTTGAAACTTGGCATATTTGGCTGCCTTAAAAGTCCCATCATGCAATTACACATTCAAGTAGATTGGCAACTATGCATAAAACCATAATGTCTGGTTACATTTACAGTGTCTTTCTGTGGAAAATACTCTAGGTTTTTTAGCTAACAACTTTGATGCAAAGTAAATGTCATTTTTAAACCAATCTGTTACTTTGGGAAAGTGCATTGTAGTGTGAGTTCAAATCTATTTTAGTGTCAGCTGTATCAGCATGGACCACCTTGTAAAGTAAGACATCACTGTAGTTTCAGTCACCATGTACTACAGTTTACAGCTCTTCTACAGAAATACATGTATTTGTATAAATGTTTTTTACAGGCTTCTTCAACCTTAACAGTTGCAGGGACTAGATCTAGGTTTGTGGTACCTGCCAATATGCCAGCTGTAGTAGCTCACCTCTGTCACCAAAGCAAATAAAAGAATTACATATGAAAGTAATAACCAGTAAGTATGGCTTATCCTTTTCCCTGCTACTGAAAACAGTGACATCCTGAAAGAGGCCTTTCTCTTCTACAGGGCAGAGCAGTGGCTGCAGGGACAGGCTGCCTTTGTTCTTCTACTTAGCCAACTGCTTCTCATCACAGACCATGTGCCAATGGTAGAAGAAATAACACAGTAAAGTAAAACTTGCAAAATTTACAGTAACAAACATCCTACCTGTTTCTTCTCCAAGGTGCATGAAGGAATCATTAGATAGCTCTGCTTTGACTAAGATGTTCAGGAGTGCCCCTGGTGGTGTTCGTTTCCATTGCTTCCTGTTTCGTGGGATGTTTTCAGGCATAACAGTGTGATCAGCTGAAGAACGGCAAGGTTCTCAGGTCACTAAAGCATGAACGTAGCTTGATGCTGTCTTCTGTCAGATTCACACTTTCTAGTTTTGACACTGATTTCTTCCCCTTGGGTAATGCTGAAACCTAGGGTTTGGGTTTTTTTTAGCTTTATGGAATACTCCTGATTTTTTTATACGTATTTGATCTGATTAATACTGTAGAGAAAAAATAGTTGGGACTATTTAGCCCCAAAAAATTTTAACATCAGTTTTAATGTTCAAGTAACAGCTTATTAAGCCTGGAATAGACAGGCCTAAGTCATTGAGCAGTCCTTGCTCTCAAACTTGTTGGCTTCCTGAGGCTGAAAAAGCTTCTCTTTTGTCTAAGACAGAATGAACAAGAAGTGGCATATTAACAATAAGATGGGGAAAGACTTTTTAGCAGGGCCTGTTACAATAGGACAAGGGGTAATGGTTTTCAACTAAATGAGGGGAGATCCATTCTTCACAATAAGGGTGGTAAAATATTGGCACAGGTTGCCCAGAGAGGTGATGGATGCACCATCCCTGAAGACACTCAAGGCCAGGTTGGATGTGGTTCTGGGCAACCTCATCTAGATGTTCATTGCAGTGGGGTTGGACTAGATGACCTTTGAAGGTCCCTACCAGCCCAAACTATTCTATGATTCTAATATTCTGCTTTGTCTTCACTGTGCATGTAAACTCCTCAGATTATTTCTTGTGTGTCTGGGGTTCTGGGAGTATGCTGAATGCTGGAAGAGCTCCTTGGTTTCAGCAAACAGTCACTGGAGATGCCTGGCTGCCTGAGGAGATATGCACTGGTACTGTAAGAAACCTGCCATCGGCCTCTTCTGAAATGGAGCATCCCCACAGTCTCAGCTGTGTGCTCACGCACTTGGGGCTGTGTGGCAACACTAGTTTAGAGTAGCAGTATTAGTAGGAGAGTGGGAAAACAGAACTCCATCACATCCTGGGACGGCGTTGGCAACTGACTGCCCTAGTTCTTGTGTGTCAACTCAAGGCTTGAGGAAGTTGCACAGACTGGCTTTTTTAGCTGCTGTTACCCAGCCCACAGAGTGATTCATTAAATTCAGACCTTTTAATATGTATGAGCAGCACAACATGATTGCGATATTAGACAGAGGGGAAAATGACAACTGCATTCTATGGTTTAACACATACAATAACCTCAGTTATTACGAAGTCCTGCAATTAAAAACTTGCCAGATCATGTGAATATTCTGGTATGGAATTTTTTGGGGCAAGGTCTGCAAGTAGCCTGGCTGAATTTTAGCAGCTCCCTACTTTCACTGAAAACCAAAACTTTCTTACCAAGTTCAATTTCAGCCGTAGCAGGTAATGCAGATGTGACATCAGCATCAGCTAAAAAATTCAGTGGTGTCTGAGGGGCTCCAGCTTGCCAACGTTTTCTGTTTTCTTTCCTATCATCTATGTCATTGTACTCTTACGGGAATTAAAACAGGAGGCAAAGTTACTTCTTTTTAAATAGATTTTAGTATAATTATAATAGTGTGTCATACCAAGAAACAGCTCATCAGATAAACTTGCTGTTTATCTGATAAAGTCTATAGCTTAAGTTACTGAATTTACCTAACTTCTATATAATTTTTCAGGATACTCATTGTTGCATTCACCAAGGAATACCTGTTTGGTATGCAGAGAGTTCTTCCAAAGCTCTTTCCACATGATCTTCATAAACTTCCACCAAGTTCTCCTTAAGATTCTCACCATCCACAAAAGTTAAAGTCTCACCGAGTTTATCTGGTACCTGAAGAAACAATAAGTTACTCTGGAAAGAGAAAATACATACAGTACATTAATCACTTCTCACTTTACTGTGCTTGCCAGCTATCCTCATGTATGCAGAGGAAATATGCGTAATAAAAAGTGAACCAGCAGAACTCAAAAGTCATGTCGTGATTTGTGTATCAGAAGGCTGCACGGGACTGAAGAGATGTGAAACCACAGAATGACAAAATAGTGCTTTAGAAATTAAGACTATACATACTAGAAAAAATTGTATTGTTGACGTTGCTATTACAAATACTTAAAAAATTTTAATACACTAATAAAAATCTTCATAGGCAGCTATTACATGTCAATCAGCCACAAATGTCATTTTAATAAATGAAATCCATAATGTCTGTGGTCTCACTTCGACGTTTTCTAAATATCATCTGGTTCATCACAATATTATTCTAGATTTGTGACACAGTACTAGTGAAAAGAAACAGAAGTATATTAAAACAATTTACAAATTAAATTTGGCATTTGCAGACTAACTCAATTTTGAGATGAATTCTTCCCCTAAAGGCCAGTTTACAAAATTTAAATATCTGCACTCCTTCATCTTTTACCATGTGAAAGATTGACCCAGATATCATACAATTTTCTTCTAAGCAGTTATCCTCTTGAGCAAGGTCAGATCTATGCAATATGTCAACAAATCCTCCATAGGAAGCTTCATTGTAATGAAAGCAGAGGATGAAAGTAATGGAAAGAAAATCTAGATCATGGAGCTACTGTTGTGGTTTCAGATTACTAATGTAAATCCTTTGAATATAACTACCTCTGCTTCTTGAACGCTGTCCTCCTCAGGAACACATACATCTAAATTAATTTCAAACTTTACTCCTCCCTAAAGAAAAAAATCACACACTTAAGTAATTTATTTTATCAAATAAAAACATTTAAATAAATGTACACAATTTATATGGGAGTACAAACTTGAAAAATTATTCTTGTATTGAAAATAACTTTTATTTAACAATATTTTTCTTCTATTTAACAAGATCAGAGTAGAGCAAACTGGACAAAAGGAGACTTCTCTAAATATAGTTTATGGCTATTTTCAAAGGATTGCACCCACTTTTGATTTTAAGGAAAGGTGTCTTTGATAATCATTTAATTCAAATCCTTGCAATACACAGCAGTTGGTTCTTAGAGCTGGTTCTCAATGAGTATTAAAATTTGAATACTGTACTGCTTCTCTGCAATATTTCACAAAAGACCTTTAGTCCACTTCACAATGATCTTATGGTCAGAAACCTTCCTGGTATCATCTTATGTGCATTTCTATTCAATTCCCATCCCCTTCAAGAATTTAAAAAGCACCATAGAGAATAATGTTTTATAACAAAATGTTAGAAATTTAGCATACTGACTTCACTTAAACTTTGACTAAACTTGAGTTCCCATACGCTACTAGTGGAGTTTGGTATAAAGATGAGAGGTAGGGATTGATTACTGTCTGGGAATATCTAAAGGGAGCCTCCCTCAAATTATCAGAAAAGCTCATTTATTTTCTTATTGATTCTATCTTCTCATACAAACTTGCAAACAGTAGACCACTGTCCTGGGTTCAGCAGTAGCAGTCATTTTTCTCCTTCTTGGTAGATGGTGCAGTGCAGTGTTTTGACTTTCAGCTCGGGAACAGAGCTGATAGCGATGTTTTGGTTTGGCCAAGGACTTTGTGAGCCTCATGCTCTGTCGGGGAGGAGGGGAAGCCAGGACTAAGCAGAGACAGGACACCTGACCCAAACTGACCAAAGAGGTATTCCATACCACAGCACGTCATGCCCGGGATGTAAGTGGGAGTTAGGCGGAAGGGCTGGGAGACTGCAGGGTTGGAGGAGGTATGGGTCGGTGCTTGGTCAGGCCTGTGGGGTGAGTTATCAGTTGGCTGGTGGTGAGGTGTTGTATTTTCTTCCCTTGTTATTTCCTTTATCATTGTTATTATTGGTAGTAGCAGTAGTGATTTGTGTTATACCTTAGTTACTAAACTGTTCTTATCTCAACCCGTGGGAGTTGCATTCTTTGCAATTCTCCTCTCCGTCCCTCCGGGAGCAGGGGGAGGGAAAGAAGTGAGGGGAAGTGAGTGAACAAATTGCCTGACTGGGTTTAAACCACGACAACCACTCCTGACTGACTCTCAGGTAACTTGATTTCCAGAGCTACCGTGATAACACAATCATTTGAAATGTACAGACATAAGAAGAAAATGGAAAAAAATACAGCAGTAAGGATGGATACCTTTGTGTTGTGTTTCTTTTCTAAGATTTTTTGGTCTTGCGTATCCTGGAGTCTGACTTGTTTAAAGGTTTTTTCCATGTCCTGGAAGGAGAAAAAAAGCCCAACTTTAAAATGCACTCTTTGGCACTAGAATATGTGTATACCCTGTGAAAAAAAAGACTTGTGTAAGTCATAAATTTAGTCACTGATTCCCTTGTACATATATTTGTCAGAATATTCCATTCTTTGTCAATTCTGGCTTATCTGGCAAAAATAAAAATAGGCCACCTTGCATAAAGTGCAAAAATGATATTTCAGAAACCTGTGTTTGGACAATACAGTACTGTGTCAATAAATAAATGCTACATCTTTTATTTTTTATGATCATATTCAAAATTACTCAGGCTGAACAGTGCAGTCATCCTACACCACGTAAGGCAAACCCTGACTGAAGAATCCTGATAGCTAGATCAGAGCTGCCTTTTCTTCAGATCAGACTGGGAATTTGCAAACTGAGATTAATTTGCATCAATTCAGACTTTTATTCATTTCACTTGAAGAGAAGTGGACTTCTTGTTGCAGAAGGGCATGTGTCTGCAAAGATCATCTGGTGTTCACAATGCCAATATTGCAAAGTAAAAGTGGAACAATTCTGAAACTCCATTCCAGTAGCTGCTTTGGTAGTATTTGATGAGAAAGAAGCGAAGGAGTACTGTAGCTGGAAAGCTTTCACTCTGCCTCTTCCTCTTGCTTCCCCCAGATTTTTTGTTTAAGTAAGGACTCCACATAAAACTGGATTCTAACTTCGGACATGGTGCTACACTGGACTGTCATGAAGTGTTGTATTTTCTGCACAGAATTCTTGTAGAGGTTTGCACTGTGAGTGGCTTCTTCTTAAGTTCACTCAGAGAGCAATGAAAAGAAAAATACCACAAAAAGAAATCAAGTAAAAGTACATCCTTACATTTACAGATGGAAAATAATTACCAGAACAACTCAGGACTCTGCCAAAGAAACTTTCCAAGCTACTCAAGAAGGAAACCTAGGGAGACTTTCCAACATGGTGGAAGGATCAGGTGAGATTTGAGCTTTACCACTCTTCAGATTTGTCACAGAGAGTGAATCAAAGACCTTTAAGGACTTGCACAAAAAATACTGTTTAGACTAGGAGATAGTACCTATACCTGAAGCGATTCTTTTCCTGTTAAAGCTGCATCCTCAGTTTCAGACTGGTCCTCAGCTTTCCCTTGCCTCACAAGATAGGTTTTATCTTGTATTTTTCGATTCTCCTAGGGAACATTTTTATAAAATTTCAATTTCTAATTAAGTGTACTGGCTTAAACAAGAAAAAGGAAGTACGAGTGTGTGTATGTTTGAGCTCTGTTACCTGGTGCACTCCTGCTCTAACTCTGAAATCTTTTATATCGCGGTGGTATTCTTCTCGAATTCTCTGCAATTGTTTCAGGTACTCCTGTTATAAAACAGTGAGGTAGAACACGTGTATTAGAAATACATACAGAAATAACGGTAGCTAAACAAAATACTCTATGAATAGCACACTGTGTATGTATGAGAAAAAGGGATGTATCCTTTCCTGCCAATTTTAAAGACTGCTTGCTACTTCATATTAGAAGACATTTTTGAGTTATAACTTTTCCAGGCTTTAACCTTTTTGAAGCTTTTCAGACTATCTTGCTAGCATAACTGTAGAATTATATCTAAAGCAGCTAATTCCAAGAATAACCTAAGGATTGCCTGATGCTAAGGTTGCAACTCAGAAAGAAAGGACTGGAAATCAGAAGAACAAAAAAATTATGTAGTATATTTTGTATCGCAACCTGCTCCCCGAAATGAAATGAAACCTGGAAATCTTTTATTCCAGAAGCTTCAACATTCCTATGGATGCTCTTTCCTTTTTGCTTTGCTGCAAAACCTTCAAATTTGGCCAAAATATCATTTCTGTGTTAAGAACATCTCATTTTATGAAGAGTCATAACATAGTGTTTTATGAGAGTCTATCCTAATTTGCTCATCTTTCTTACAATTGGACTAATCTGTAAAATTTCTTCCCTTTTTTTGGCATATTTAGTACAGACTTTGCTGAACTAAACAGCAACAGTTGCTGAAGAATGTGTACATGATGAGTATATTGCTGTTCCAAAGTCTGACCATTATGTACAAGTTATTATATTCACCCTTATTTTGGCATTTTTTAATAAATCAGACATAGAAAGATTAAAAGTATTTATGTATGTTCATGTAAGAAAGAAGTGTCAGTTTGTTTTCTCTGTCACCCAAAAGCAAAACCAGGAAAATATATTGCTTCTGTATATAATATTCTCCCAAAGTTATAATATGCCAAGCGAAGTAGGATGCATCACATGGTATTATATCACATTCTAAATGTCATCATATGACTGATGAACAATGAATATACATAAATGAATATTTTATCTGATTTGTGAATGTGAGGCTCTATTGTCCTCCAGCAATAGAGGATCTGTTGTCCTCTGTTCAGTGACGTAACTCCTCCGATCTCAGTTGAAGTGAAACTAAAATCAAGGCCGTGGTTTATGTAATTTTTATGGACATCAACTTTTGTGCAAGTCTTCAGTAGTTTATGTAAGATGGAACCAGATAAAAACAGCTTATATTATCCTAGTGTTCAGATGGAAAAGAATCAAATCTGACATATAAAATGCTATTGTCAAGGAGTGTAAGAAGACATCTTTAAGCAGCTAAGGAAGATATTTCACTTACCTGTTCTTTCATTTCTTTCTTTCTAGATATGTCCTGCTGATGGTTTTTGAGATGTTCTTTCTTTACTTTCTGCTGCTCTATTTGGTCATGATACAGGTCAACAGAGGATGGTCGCAGTCCCTGTGGATGTACAGATATATCCCAGACAAAGGAATTCCTTCACTGCTCACTCAATTCAGTCTCCCTCTCCCACTGAAGAGTGAAGTTAAGTCAAGTGTGTATTTTTCGAAAGAAAAAGTTCCAGTAGAATTTTATATTGCTGCAGTTTTCTATTAGAAGATGAAACCTCAATATGAGTGTTGTGGAGCAGATCAGGGAGTTCGCTAGAGCAGAACTTTCTACCTGTCAGTATTACAGTCTGCTGTTAGGAATCCATCTTTTGGATTTTCATTCATTTCCTCTTACAGATTTTATTCTATGATTCAGTATTTACTTACCAGCTGTTTTTCCACTTTAATCTTGTACTGTTGAGCTTCAAAACGCCTTTGAAGATATTCTGCAGGCCTGAGAGATGTCCATATACTACATTTTATTTCACAGACTCACTATCTTCTGCACAAATAATTCTCTATAGGTTCTATCACATACAAAAAAACCCAGACCTCTCTTTGTACTACAAATATGGATAAAATATGGATAAATATGGCACAACAGTAAAATCAGAAAAAGTAATCATCCATTTCAGGCATTCCCCTTCCTATGACTTCAGTTATATTTGCCTTCTGAAGAGTGCAGCAAAGTCGTTTTATTGATAGATGGTATGTGAAAGTGTTAATGAAAATAAAGATGGTGTTCCTGATCCTCAAAATAAGTGAAAACTGTCACAGTGGAGGTTGTATATTCAACTTTTCTATTTCTTTCTCCCCTGTTTTGTGGTTACTAAATATTTACTTTTTTTTTTTTTTATACAATAATCCGCAGTCACTTGTAAGCTCCCTGATTTCTATTTGGTTTATTTCCTATCTTCGGAATCCATTTATGCCCCAGAAGACTTTGTCCTTAAATAAGGCACTAGAAACTCAGCTCAGACAAGATGTTCTAAAGCTTAACTGAAACATTCTAAACACTGTTGTCATTGAATGAAAACTAACAATTTGGCCAACCTTAAAAGAAGTATCCAGAAGTGGGCAGTATTAAAGATACCTTACCTTCCTTTCTCAAGGCTTTCAAAACTCATCCACACCAATGGCCAATCTTGGAATGAACGGGCTATCTCAAATTTAATAAAGTACCTTTACTTCGTAAGAGAAAAGTTTTGGAGTAAACAAACTGCTAGAGAAAGGGGTGTTGCACCTGAAACTGAAATACAAGCTCTGGAGGGAAAAAAAAAAAACAACATTTTCATGGCCTGCCTTTCACTCTGTTCCCTCAAGTGGAGAGCTGCTTGTGGTCTTTATATTGATCTGATCCCAGAGGGAAAGACAGTACTTATCCTTAGTACAATTAGAAAGTCTACAAAAAGCCTGTGTTTTACTTCTCACACAATAAAATGCTGAGATTGGGGAGACATTTTGATAATGAATGTCAAACATCAGGACAATATATTCAGACGGCACCTCTGGATACACAGAAACAGGAGTTACGTTGTTGCACAATTAACCTTATGTAAGAAAAATAACGAAGACTAAGCAAAGAACAATTACACTGGTTGATCCATGTCCAGTGTTATCTAATCAGGAAGGCTGATAACTCAAAACATGCATGACAGTTCCCCACTAATAAACAGAGAAAAGTTTACCAGTCAAGTGCTGGTGGTGGAGGTGCAACTTGTCCTTTTAGTTTGTAATATTCCTCAACTCTTTGGCTGACATTAGAAAGCTCATAAGGTGCATTAGCCCTCCTCTGCAAGTTGTCAAGCTTATCATAGTAATGACCATAATGGCCATGTGCTCTAGTATTTTCTGGCTCCTCTGCCATCTTAAATCTGGAGGTCTGTGTCTGAAAATATAATAAAACATGTTAATTTACCTGCCTTCATTTGCATCAGTACAAGCTTGAATTAACTTCCTGTCCTCCCCAGTGTAAGTTGCACAGTAATACACACTGGTATGGTATAGTTAGTGTAAGTTTTTCCAAATCCTTTCACATATAAACCAGAAACTTCCTAACTTTTCAGGGCTTTATATAATCTTACAATTGTCATTCCCTTCTCCCCTGTTCCATCAACTCCTGTCATTAAGCAGCAGCCCATATTGTTGCGAGAGTCAATCAGCTTTGTACTCTGTAGTGTCATTGCCCTAGAGTCACTTCATTGTTCTGAAACCTAAAGCACTGAATTTATTTCAGGGAATATCATTTTGATATGTGAGAGCAAGGGGAACCTGGGATGTCGTTTGGGGCAGTGTATGCATTGATTGCTGCTTTCAGGGGATGTAGTTTGGGGCAGTGTATGCATCGATTGCTGCTTTCAGGGGAGCACTGTGGTACTCCACCATGTCTTTCATTATATGCCTGTGGGAGCTTGCCTTTCATTTCTCAACATCCTTACTGTGAGGAAACATCCCTGTGTTTCCACTATCTCTTCTATTTGTCATAGAAACAATGGAGAGAAGGTGCCACTGCATGGCATAAGCATGGTAAGGCATTCACAAACATTTCCATGGTAGAAACACTATACGGTGTATGACAAAAATGCTGAATTTTGCTTATTTTCTTAAATAAATTAAAAAACATCAGAGTATCCCATCCACAGATGATAAACACAGTAACTATTCCTCCCTGCTTTCCCTTTTAGAAACACTAAAACCAGGCTTATCTACCCATGGTATAGTCCAGATTACAGTAGAATATAAATTCCTATCTTTGTAAGAAAATTTTCCACTGGCAGTAATGTTCCCAAGGAAGAGGTAACCTCAAAAAGTGTTTATCTTATCCCTTATTGAAATAAGTTTTACAGGATGGCACCCAGAAGTATGGCAACCCCAAGCAACAGGGAGTACAAATCAGGCCATCCGAATAAATGTAAAAGGATTGAGAGGACTGAGAACTATGACCAGTGGAGCAGGTGCCCTGGTGACTCAGGCCATGTAAAAGCCTGGGGCACTAAATGCCTTTTTTGCCTCAGTCTTTATTAGCAAGACTGGCCTCCTGGAATTTCAGGCCACTGTGACCAGGGTGGAGAGTCTGAAGCAAGGAAGTTGTACCCTTGGTGTAGAAGTATTAGATTAGAGAATACATAAGCAGATTGCCTTGCCTTCTGAAGATGATTAAATATTATGAGAATGTGGATGCACAGTACCTGAAAAATAGGCTGTTGCCCTCTTGAAGGAGGTTTCAATTCATTTCTCTGAAATAATTCCTGTTTCTTGACAGGCACCACCATTCCAGATTCTGGAGAAACTTGGTCCTGGGCTCTCCTTTTCTGAAGTTTATCTGTTTTTTAATAATAACATATGAAAAGGTTCTATTTTGTCTTCTCTATATGATTAGTGATCATGTAGTTGCAAAACACAGTAATGTGCTTATACACAACAGGTTAGGCTAACAAGCTGTCCTTTCACCATCACCACTATGATCATCATGCTTCACACCTCCTAGGAATTCTGCCTTTCATTCTTAGAATGACAGGCTTTTGAAAGCATTATGATTTGTCACACTCATGTAAAGTGTATCTTATTGACTAGTTTTGCAAAGCACACTGAATAAAAAGGAGACATCTATAAACTAAACCACTGATTTCATGCTAGTACCAAGAACAGAAAACAGGAGGTCTGATTCATTGGAGGCTAGGTGACTACCTGCTTAGGCATTCCCTTTCTAAACTTTGGTATTTTACAAATCACTAGAAAATGTTACAGTACTTGTGAAATTTGGAAAGAAGGGATGAAAAGTGAAAAATTCACCTTGTCAGTTCCCCATGTAGGAGAGTACAATTATACCATTCCCGTTTGGTCAGTAAGTATTCTGCAAATACTTAAGCTGCAGTAAGGAAAAATAGTGTCTTTGCTAGCATGAAGTCATTTCTAACTGAGGTTTAAAACTTCCCTCAGTAATGACTGTGAGAGTATCATGTCTGGGAGATAAAATCTATACAAATTATGAGTAATATATGACCATAGATATTTTTAAAAATTACTGATTTAGATGTTCAGGTGCCTCTGTCTAAATTGAATTAGTCCTGAAGGCAGATAATTGAAAATAAGCTGCAAAATAACATGGGTTCCTACACTTCAAAAGAACTTTTTTTTTGGAGGGGGAGGAGGGGAAAGTCTATAGTGTAGTAAAGTAACTACATAGGTTTATTTTCACAAATCCGTTTGAACTGCTTTGATATCCAAAGATAAATTTAAGGAATAATTATGACATACTGAAGAATATAAAATTAGGAAAAGGTCATGCTCCCAGAACTATGCCAGATGTTCAGCAGTTCATACAGAGATAGAATTTAGTCTCATTCATGTTTTCTAAGAATGTACATACATAATCTGGTCTATCAATGAGCACTAAATCCAAATAGAGTTAATTGTCCCTCCCAGTTTAATCTAATTTATAATATTTTGTAAAATATTTTTATTATTTTGTAAAAACATGTTTTGCACAGATTTTTGCATTTTTGCACATAGCTTGGTAAAATTAAGTCAGGATATTTTTCATGTGACAGACTTAAACTGCATCTAGACCAAAGCCTCTCAGTTTTGTAAATTTTATTCTTAAAAGAATTAAGCCTAATGTTTCAGCACTTTCCCACAGCAGCTTTTCTAGCTGAAAACTGCTAATGAGTTAGTCTTAAAGCTGTCTTTTCCTGAACAGGACAGTGATGCACTGTCTGGTGTGTTTCCTCTCTTGCACTTCTCAATTTTTATGTTTGTGCAAAACTCTTGTATCCAAATGTGCAATAAAGGCTGCTGGAAAAAGTTATAGCCATCACATGCATCATAACTAAGAAATGCTAGTGTAGAATTAATGTTAAATAATACTATCATTACCTTGTATCATCTTGGCTCCAGACTGTGATGCTGAAGGACATTTTCTATGTATCACAGTATGACTGAGTTCTTCCTGTATTAGCTATGAGAAAAAAGGTATCTGATTGATAGAACTGTTTGTACTTCTTCAATGCAGTGTTCCCTCAGCAAGCAGCAGTACAGGCACTTACCTCAGGGGGCAAATACCTGAGAATGAGCTTCTGCAAGAAGGGCTTCCTTAGAATAGAATTAATAGATGGTCGATCTCTTGGAGATACTTTAAACAACTGGGAAATTAATATCCTCAGATCATATGAGTAGTTCAGAGACACTGGGTGAAAACGGCCTCTGCAAATCTTCAGCATCAGCTGGTGCAAACTATTGCCTTCAAACTTAAAATGAAAACAGTAAGAAGAGGACAGTAAGTACTGTTGGTTGGAAATGATGGACTAGACACCCGAACTTGAAAAAACGTTCTTGCTGACAGAAGCCCTGTGCTATGCAATCTCCTCATACTTTCTTTCTTACTAACTATAGTTTGCTGTGTAAAATTAATATATCCACTATCTGATTGTATTTTCTGATTACATTCTCCTTGTTTCAATTGCACAACTTAGAAGGTCCAACAGCTTTTGGACCTGGAAAAGTTTTACTCCTACTGTGCTGTCATACAAGAACAGAGAAGCAATTTTTCCAGAATGAAACAAGTTTTATTTTACTAAAAGCTGTCAACAGAGACCTGCATACATAGCCTTCACCTTCAACCAAACATAGCGTTCACCTTCAAAACATCCCTCTGCCTCTGCATTCTGTGTTCTCCCAGGCACTGATCCTGATTTTTAACAACTGAAGCCACTCAGATAAATCAGCACTCTGAATTCAGATCTCTTCATAGGTCAGCAAAAATAATTTTCAAAGCAAATTCTCATTTTATTGACATGGCTGTTTTGAAGGAAGCGTAGCCAAAATTTGCCTTAGCTTCACTTGCGTTTCCTGTCTACATCAGCATCTGGTCCCTGCCTTCAAATAAATGGGCAGCAATACAGAATAAACCACCTAATATTTGTAAGAAGTAACATTAGTGTTTTCTCACTTTGTGAAATCTGAAATTTTCCTCAGCAGTACTCTCTTGCTCTGAGGTCAGCACAGCTGCTGTCCCTATTAGTACTGTTCTTCCTTCAACATCCAAGCTCAGTAAATTGTCAGCTTCTGCTTTGTGCAGGACTGACCCTTTTCCTATTGTTGGGATTAGTCTTCGCTGTGTTTCCTTCTCCACATAATACTCATAGGCTGAGAATTATCTGAGCATCAGATCAGGCTGAGGAAAACACAGCTTCCTGAAAATACTATGTTGGTTATATTCTGACATGAAAAAATATGTTTAGGAAAATGCTTCTGGGGACACAAACTGCTTTCTGGGGGAATGTGGGTTTCAAACTCTTTAATAAATACAGATTGCTAATTTTAAATAAAAATAAGTGAAATTATATGCCAAAATCCTAACCTTGAAGTTTGGCTTTAGTTCTTTTTATTGTTCATCTGCCTTTTGAAAGATTTTAGTATTTATTGAAATACTAAATATATATTTGCTGTGTGTATACACACACACATATATGCAAGTTGCAGAAATGCAGTATAATGCTTTGTACTTTAATATGCACAAAACAGACACACTGTGAAAAATTAAGCACTAGCAGTCATTCTTTAATATCAATAAATAAGCTGAAAGAAAGCCTAACAGCTGACTATGAATACTATTATTACTATAGTTTTTCTAGGCTGTCCACTACCTGTTTCAATAGTATGATAATGATTTGAATCTCTGATACTTACAGGATGCTTTAGTGCACATAGCTCATAAAGCACACAGCCAAGAGACCAAATATCTCTGTGAATAAAAAGGAATTAAAGTTTCAAGGAAAAGACTATAATATTTCCATACATGTAATCAGTACCTCTTCTCAGCTCTCAGTTTTATTAACATTATTGCATCAGAGATTAATAGTGGTGCAAATTTTAATTTTTCTTAAGATGCACTGAAAAGAACAACTGGACATTTCTTTTTAGCTGTGGTACCAATGTTTCTGTGATACCTAACTACATACTGCCATTATCATTGGAAAAGGCACATGATGTAAAGAATACCTGCTTCATATTCCTAGCAGGATGAAGGGCAAAGCTATCTCCAGCTGAGTTGCTAGTTAAGGAGACAATAAGGGAGTAAACTTGTGTGAACAGCAATTAGAGCTGAGATGCTAGTCTTGGCTCCAGAACATTTGGTGTTCATCACACCTCCCACACACACACACAGAGAAAAGGGTGTAGCTCAATCAGCTCCTGACTTTTCAGTGCTTCTCATCTGGTATTTTGTGTTAAGCCTGGGTAAGCCTTTAAAATTCTCAGACATATTTGTCTTTCCTGCAAGTAGCTACTGTGGAGTTCCAGAATTGCCAACCTAGCAGCTTTCCTTCTAGTGTATTTTTATAAATTACAAGTAAGTGTACCAAAAATTCATGACCTTGGAACTGAAAAAATCCATACTTGCATTGGTCACTACATGTTGGAAACACAGAAGGAAATTTAGTATTTGATGAAGAACCAGATAAAGCAAAGGAAAAAAAAATAATCTACTTTACATTTCACACCACTACTAACAAGGAGTATTAAAAGAGGATTAGATTTAAGTTTAAAGTACAAGTAATTTTATAAAAACAAAAAATATATTTATGTTAAGCCTTTAGATGAATCATAACAGATTCGTGATTATTCTAGACACTGTGAGTTAAAATATTACTGAGTGTTGTACAGTATAACACAGTTATTGTATATTGTACACAGTAATACAAGACTTCACAAGGGTGACACATGAAATTCCCAGTGCCCTGCAAAATACTGATTTAAACCATGACATTGCTAAAATAAGTTATCTTGTGCCTGCATGCCCTCACACATAAGCATGTGAAGGAAAGACAGAGACTTACGTTTTATTGTTGTATGGTTGATTTTCACAGATCTCAGGTGACAGATAATAGGGGGTCCCTACACAGGTATGAGCAAACTCTGTAGTGCTAATGAAACACAAAGAACAAAAATGTTTATACACGGAATACATCCTATACCTAACAAAAGTCCAGTTGCTAGAATCAGAATAGTTAGGGCTGGAAAGGAACTTAAGATCATCTAGTTCCAACCCCCCTGCCATGGGCAGGAACACCTACCCTAGACCATGTCACCCAAGGCTCTGTCCAACCTGACCTTGAACACCACCAGGGATGGAGCATTTACCACTTCTTTGGGCAACCCATTCCAGTGCCTCACCACACTCACAGTAAAAAACTTCCTCCTTATACCTAACCTAAAATTCCCCTGTTTAAGTTTAAACCCACTGCCCCTTGTCCTATCGCTACAGGCCCTGATGAAGAGTCGCTTCCCAGCATCCTTGTAGACCCCCTTCAGATATTGGAAGGCTGCTCTGAGGTCTCCACGCAGCCTTCTCTTCTCCAGGCTGAACAGCCCAAACTTTCTCAGCCTGTCTTCATACGGGAGGTGCTCCAGCCCCTTTAGCATCCTACTAGGCTAGACACATCTCTTATTTCATGGCATGTGTTAGCATAACAGAAAAATCATAATATCAGGCATTTTGTTTCCCAGACCTTTTGAACAAGCCCAATCCACAAGCAATTTGCATACTCAGGTTACATTCAGACTGCTCATAACCAGTCCTACCTAGTGTAGGTCACAGACTAATTAAAAAAGGTGCTTACCTGTTCAACTGTCTTGCTATGCCAAAGTCCCCAAGCTTTGCTACCTTTCCATTATTGCTAAGAAAAACATTCTGCAAAAAAACCCAAAACTCACATGTGAAAATTAAACATGGCAGAGCTTCTTAAGCATATTTTTCAAGACAAAAAGTACGCCCTCTCAGTACCAGTTTTACTACCTGTGTTTTTACATCTCTGTGTAAAATCTTCTTGTCGTGAATATGCTTCAAGCCCAAAGAGATCTGCACAAACCAACTCAGAATCTGGAGTGGAAGTTAAAGGGAAAAGATACCTATAAATTCGCGTGAATTTAACGTCCAATAGGGCATCTTACTGAAATACATTAAAAAGATATGATAAAATCTAAAATATGTAGAGCATATACATGTAAAATATCAAAAATAATATTTTTTCAATTAATGCCATAGACTTTTCCTTTCCTTTTTTAGTGCTATCACAAAACTAAACAGAAAGAGATACCTGTTCCACTTTCACCACCCCCATCAGGTTTTCACTGGCTGTGACAGGACAAGTACTTGAACAAAGACTCGCATCAAAGAACAGAAAGAATACTAGACCTTTATTTAGAGATGAGGGAGTTCAAATAACAACTAAGACAGAATTGAGAAATGTCTTCTTAATCCACAGTGGCAGAAGTCATACCACCCAGTTATCACATTTGTACACTTACTAAATGTGGTTCACTAAAAAACAGTATGAGTGGTGACCAAAGGGAGCTATGAAGATACCTGTATACTAAGTAAGCACAAAGGTTTATCCTTTGTTGTTGACATAGAACAGCTCTTAAACATACATTTAATATACATGTGTTTTATTGCACAAGGGCATTCGGACTTAATTTGGAAACAAAATTACAATGTGATTATATGCTTCTCTATTTAGGAAAATTGATGGTCATGAAAGACTTCGATTCAAGTAATAATCTTCTATTCAGTAATGCTTCACATTAAGCGTATGATTTCCTGAATAGGGATGATGCCACAAATGGGACTTTCTTAAGCATACATTAGAAAATATGAAGATATTTTAATGACATAATGTTATATTGGGTAATTTGCTTTCCTTTCTTAATTAGCAAATGTTATCTTTAGTTTCTATAATCTGTTTTTATGTCCATACTTCATTTGCCCTTCTTTGAACATATATTATTTTATCTCATTGTCAAGGGCATTGCATGTATTGGTTTTCTCTTGTGTTTTCATGATCTGTAGTTTTGTCCTATCTTTATTTTCTCTCATGTTCTCCCTACCTCTAGTGTGACTCCCAATAGGATCTTAAAATTCATTATTACTGAAGTAATTCACTTCCAATTGGCTTCTACAGTAAGGAGTTCCTCTTTTACAATTGAAGCAAAAAGAAGAGTCACAATACTACTTCCTTTTTTTTTTCCACTTCTGTGCTTTAGAGTATATTTCCACTAATAGACTGGATACTATTTATGTAGTCTCTACATACATTTTCATTACGGCTGCAAAAGTAGAAAACTATGCATGATTAAATAACCTCAGAATTCAGTACACTAAGTCAAATACATAAGAGAAAATTTCCTTCAGAAAGCTACACTACCATTTAAAAGATAGTCTTTATGGCTTATTAAGTATACTACAAAGTGCAGCCACAATGGAAGGAGCAGTGAGAGGAAAGGGGGATAAAAAATGTCATCAAAATTATAGTAATGAATTAAATTAAGGTCTTAAAGTAGTATAAAAAGCAAGCTGTAAGATTCCATTAAAATTACCAGTTTCTTTAAAACATGCAGTTATTTTAACAGGCCAGAAAAGAAACAGTTGCTAGTACTGGATAAATCAAACCATGTGTTTTACATAGTAAGTCCTTTCCTCTAAAGAGAGGTTCTTTTACCTGGTCCTCGTCAAACAGCACTCCATGCTGCATATTTATCCGCATCATTAAGTCTCCACCATCACAGTATTCCATCACAATATAAAGCTTGTTATTTTCTGAAAAGTATAATTTTTCCTTTATTACTCATTAATACAGCAATAAATTATTTTTATTTTATAAGGTACTTGTTTCAAACAGGGGTAGCTAATCTTCTATCTACTCCTCCCTTTCAAAGAGTAAACGAGAAAAAATGGATACTTCCAGTGAAGCTTGATGCAAAAACTAAGATACAAAAATATATTTAAACAGAGACTTACCAAAATATTAAATACATGAGAAAACTCCCAAGAGACCACACTGATAGAAAGACAGATGTTCTTACAGGCAATGCTTAGCATAATGCTTCATAGTTGGGATTGTTTCCCAATAATTACTAAGTATAGAGTTAGGCTTAGGGGAAAGGTTAGAAGCAGATAGTGTCCAAACAGTAGAAATAAACAACAGGGACTATTTTATATGGAATATCACCCTATTCTTACCACTCTGAGATCCAGAAAACCACCAGATTTATGTGTCCCTTCAAAAATTTACAGTCCTGATCACAGAAAACAATCTGAACACAAACCATAACATTAATTACATAAGGCATTGCTTATGACAGCCATCAGCAGGAAAAATAAATACAGGGAAATAGCTATTATGGAGAACAGACTTTGTTCTGTCTCTTTCAGTCCTGAAGAATTCTGTATCCTTGAGTGGTCCCTCAAAATATTGCTTAAGAAAACAGGCCAACAGGACTTCTTTCTTGCTATACTCAAAAGCTCTCTTCTTTTATTGACTCTCCCAAAAAATTCTCATTAAATTCTGGAGTCCTATGACGATCAAGACTAAAGTTCAGCTTAAACTACGCAGACACTGCAGGATGTAGCATTTATGCCATGATACCTTAGGTCTCCCGCACACACATGAAGAGGGCAAGTGATGACTGAATTTGTTACCTCATGGTCACTTTTAGGACTTGGAACCTGTCCCCACTGGTAAGTAAGAGGTTGAGGATAGGCTTAAGTTTGGGCAAAATTAGGAAGGTTGGTTTCGCTCCTTTAATCACAAAACAAACAAAAATTTTAAGAATAAACCTTGCAAAGAAGCATAGAAGGTTACAATATTTGCATGCTTCATCTTGGCCAGAAGAATTACTTCTTTCTGAGAGGCTTCTTTTTCTTTCACAGGCATCTGCAAAGAATTAAGAAACTATATGCTAGCAATGATATATTTAATTCTTTACAAAAAAAGTTACATTGTTATCAAACCATTCCCACAAATACGAAAAGACAGTGTACCAAGGTGATGCAAAAGCAGGTGTATGCTTGGAAACATACTGGAAGGAGCAAAGTCAAGCCAAATTATGACATTATACAAGCAGGCAAATGTCTGCCTTTAAACTTTTTATACAAATGCTATTACTAAGCCAGCTGATGGATAGAGTTCAACCCTGAAGTTGAACTTCCTTTAAGTACTTGAAGAATAAGGATCTAAATGACTGTATTTCTAATATGGGTGATCTCAAAAGAATAAAAAGACAAAAAGTTCTTCATTTTACTGGTGTTACAAATTTTTGTAACACTTTGGGCAAACTTTGCCCTGTTATGTTAAAAGGAAAACTATTTGGCTCATTGTGATCACACTTCCATCAATATAAGTTCTTAAAAATTCATGTCTCTCAGTATCCATCCATCAAAATGTCCTCTTACATTTATAATAAGTTTCTTAACCTCAGGAAATTAAAAGGTTTAGATAAATGGATCACAGGATTGTGATTTGTTATTTCAGAGGCAATAGTTCCGTTGCAGTTGAATCCGTTACAATAAAATCTGAATTAGATAGTGTCTGGCATTGAACATAGAGAAAAGTTTTTGAAAGAACAAAAACGAGTAAGAAGTAAACACAATTTCAAAATATGTATTTTGTCTATGCTTGTAAAATCCTTATATTAGCACAGAGTACAGTCTTCAGAAAGTTTAACTCTATATAATGAAGATAGAACTACAAAGGAAATAAAATATAACCCAAGTTCATACCCCTGCTGAATGCAATTAACATAATCAGGTAAATAACTGCTGTTACCATCTGGGGTTTGTTGTTTTACCTTAGTTAAATCGATCTCTTTGATAACACACTGCTCATTATCCACTTTTACTTTTGCCAAGAATATTTTGCCAAAAGATCCTTCTCCAATTTTTTTAATGATTTCATATTTATCCATGATGTCTTCACCTTAAAGCAGTGGCTAAAACAAAGAAGTCCCCAAATTAGTATTGCACAATTAGTGCTCTAACAGTCATTTGTGCTATTGAAATAGACACTACCTTTTAAAACTATCATTTTTATCACTGCCTTTTATAGTTTATCAAATTTTTATTACTGCTACTGATCCTTCCTAAAAATGTCATCTCCTGGAAGTCTGCAAATTATTGTGGATCTGAACTTTCAATAAGCAGCAAGTTTACGAGTGTCTCATAAAGAGAAGCTTGAAGCTTAGTTTTAGTACACCCTAAAGTTAAAACATGAGGCAGTAGAAAGTACTATGTGAGATTATATGATTTTGGGACTCATTATTTCCTGAAGTTAACAATACTGTAGAGTTGTTCTTTTAATGAAGGAAAAAAATTAAGTAATGTGCTATTTCATGTTGATTCAGTTGAAACTGATGTGATCTAATGTTGGCAGCAAGATGAACAGCCACTGCGCTCTGCAGGGGACCATAGCCAAGTGCAGTTGGGCACCAGCAGTCCTCTGGAAGCCTCTGACAGAAATGACAATGTCACCAGGTGCCTGCAACATATCCATACGCAAACCTACACAGCTAAACATAAGCAAACACTTTAAACTGTTCTTATTGGTTGGCCTGACTTTTAGAAAGGGAGGTTTGCTAAGATCTAGGTTTTTCCTGCCAGGAAGGCCAGGCAACCTCGGGAGCCCATGCAGGCTCTATGACAGGCGGTTCCTGAGGGCCACTTCGAGGCGCTGGCAGGGTGACCCTCAGGCAGTTACAGTTTAGGTGTTTGGGTCCAAGCCAGCTCCTGTTCGCAGTCGCGGGTGAGAAGCAGCACCTCGGCACAGCTGGGCCTCTCACACCGAGCCAGGATGCGCTGCGCTCCACGGCCTTGCCCCTCACCCGCCCGGCTGCCCGTAGTACAGCAAGGAGCCAAAGCCAGGCCCCGGGCACGGCTCGACAGACGTCACCCGCCGAGGTGATGGTGGAGGCGGCCACCGCCTCCCTCGCAGCGGGACCTACACGCGGATGGTGGTGTACAACCTCCTGCTCTGGGGCTGCGGGACCGGCACCGCGGGTGGCCGAGGGAGGGGAATCCACCGGGGGTACCGCCGTGCTCGCCGCGCTGAGGAATCACGCTCTGCCGCTCTCCCCGCCCTGGCTGTGGTGCCGTCACCATGGCGACGAGGCGCGCCAGGCGGGCCGGCCTTGTCTGGGCCTCTCGTCCCTGTGGCCAGGCCCGGCTCCGGGAGACGCGGTATCTGCATGCGCTCGGCCGCGTTCGGAGCCCTAGCGCCCGGAGGAGGAGCGCTCCCCGGACCCTCACCCCCCCCGACGGAGGCTGGCGTTTGAAGCGGCGCAGCGGCGGAGAGCAGGAGGAGCGCTATTTCCCTCAGGCAAACCGCAACCACCTCCCTGCTTCGGGTGGCCAGTAACAGGAGTTGGGTGGCCCAAAAGAAAAGCCCGACTGCCTTGAATGCTCGGCGGAGCCTCACTTACCAACCTACGTGCAACAACTGATTTTCCTAAATCGAGTCTGTCTTGGCGGTGACAGTAGCTGGTAAATGATCTCTCCCTGTCCTTATCTCGACCCACAACCCTTTCATTGCATTTTCTCTCCCCTGTCCAGCCGAGGAAGGGAATGATAGAGCATCTTTGGTGGGCACCTGACATGCACCCGCCGCGATGTAGTTTTTCAGTACATAGTCAGGAAGAAAAACTTCACATATTTGCATAGTGTTGCACTATCTCTTTGAAATACAAGGGGGCAAGCAGAACAGCACTATTGGCACTAACGCTTTTAGCCTGAACATTTCTGCAGTTCTCTTACCAACTCCAGATACATTTGATATCTAGATTTGCTTAGTTATTATGCAAGTGTTCTAGGTAAAAAAGTTGTCTATGCATTTTACACCCTCAGTTTTGTGATACAGAAAAGACTAAAATAATTTAATGACCACAACTATTAACAATAATTTAGATTACAAATACTATCAAGCCTAACTTCACTTACTGTAGGTAAATCTGAGCATTCAGTCACTGTGTTTCAATAACACTTTCAGAATGGCAACATGTTTTGAAAAATATACTCAGTATAGCTGAGCCAGTCTGTGCTATAATGTACCCATAGGTGATGTCTTGGCCACTGAGACTTAATTTTCGTCACCTGAAATCTCACAAGGACTCTAAAAGCTAGAATTATGCCCAGACTAGATGTTTTCAACAGGCTGTTGTGGAAACAATGTCCCTGAAGCAAAGAAAATGCATTAATTTTTTGCAGTATCCCAAAACATAGGAAAACAGGAGATGTTTTTCAGTTGGTTTTGTTTTTGACAGAGCTATAAGGTAATCCACTTTGGAACTAAACTGAATATGGAAAGCATCAGAATGTTACACTGCAGGGTTTTCTTGTGCACTTCCTACCAATCTGAACACAGATGACAGCTGATTTAGTAGGCTGATCTATGGATTAGCATACTAATGATTTTCCATATGAACTTTTCTATAATACCGAACATTCTAAAATACTAAAACACAAATACTGCACTTATATTTGGATAGTTACCCTACTTTCTTTCTATTTGAGCTTCCACCAGCCACAGCATTGCCTGATACGTTTAAGAACAGGTTCAAGAGTTAATACCTTTAGCAAACATTTGTGGTAAATTGGTATTGCAGTGGTATGACAGCACCACTGACCAAGCAGTAAAAATTATGTGAAAGCTTCTTCACGCTTCTGTCAACAGAGCTCATTCTCAACAGGGGGTCCCTCTATACTCTTCAATTCCACATGCATACAAATTTTGGTGTAGCTAAATTTATTCAGAAGAAAGAATCTAATATTCTCTCTAAAAGTTAAATTATGAAAATAACTTCCTTCACCATATTCTGGGAAAGAAAACACTGTCCTATTTAACATATATGCAAGACCTAAAAGTTTTGATTATTTTAAATTTATAAAGTTTAATTCCAGCACAAATCTTAAGACTTACAATGTATGTACTGCAGCTTTGCAGTGTACTCATGTTGGAATATAATATAGACCCTTCAAGTATTTTTCCATACATGATTGATATTAGATTTTAAAATAATTAAAACTTGAACATATAATACTAATCCTTTCTAGCTGTATTTAAGGTCTTACAATTCCTACTCATTTTGTCATTCCTTCTATTACCAAACAAGTTGCTCACTTACCCTTTGGTCTTACTGCCTTGCCTTCATGTTTTGGGTATTCTGTACAACAGCATGCCATGCCTAGTATATAAACTGGAGGGAGTTACCTGGAAGGGACCAATCACTGCTCAGGTCCAGCTGGGTATCGATCAGCAGGTGGCGAGCAATTGTATTGTGCTTCACTTGTGTTTATTGGTTTTATACTTTCCCCTTTTAGTTGCATATTCTCACCCCCTATTATTTCCCTTATTATTTATAGTATTATATTGTACTTTAGTTAGTAAACTACTCTTATCCCATGGGTTTTACGTTCTTTCAATTCTCCTCCCCATCGCACCCAGCAAGGAGGGAAAGGGCTGAGCAGCTGTGGTGTTGAGTTACCAGCTGGGTTTAAGTCACAAACCCTGGTCAGCACATGAACCAGAAAATGCAGCAGTTAATCTTCCACAACAGAGAACCAGAAGGCCCTGCTTAGACCATGTCCTGAATTGGACACATTTAATGTGTTACTCCTTTTAGTACTGCAAGTGGATGCTTGGACTAGCATGTCAGTGATCAGGATTCTTATAGTGCAATAGTAAACTTTGTTTTCTTGTCAAATGCATCCTGTTATATGCAAAGAGCTTGTTCCTTCTGCAAATAGAATATTCTAGCTAGCCATAAGACAGAACTGTTTAACACTGAAATCTGAATACTCAGGTAGGATTTAAGCTACAGTTCATGTAAATGCTGTATACTGAAGTTATGAAAACACTCAGGATCTGCAGAATATGAAAAATTCTGCTCTGACAGTTCACTTAAGAACAGACTAAAATAATGTTCAGAATTCCAGTCTCAGGCCTATAGCTATATTCTATAGCCATTAGTTTCCAACCTAAAGCCCATAAATAAAGAACAAATACAACTCAGTTGATTAATTTAATAAGTCTACCACATTACAGACTAATGCAAAACCAATATTAGAACAGTCACATAGTAATGAGTGTATCAGACCTTAGCTAAAACAACACAACAGTTTAAATTTAGTGTTCACCTTACTAGCTGGTTTCAGTTTTCAAAACTAAATGTTGTAGTAGACATTGCCCTACTGGAATGACTATGTTGTTATTGTTTTTTAAGCTAAAAGTTAGATTGTGCAATGCTAAAAAATTTATAGGAATTGCAATAGGGAAACAGTAGGTATTAGCAATATACTACAACCTGTTATGTGAAGTGTTATGCCTACTCCTTAATTCAGTATTTAATGAAGCATATTTAACATGAAGACACTGATGTTTATGAGTACTAAACCAGACCAGATTTGCCAAGATTTTGAAAAGGCAGAAACTTGCAAATTCAAAAGTTTTGTGACTCTGGCAGTATAATTTCATCTTAAGTGATCTGTGCAAGTTTCAGGTAGCTCCTCTCAAAGCTGCTAAAAACACACACTCCCCCCCCCCCCCCCTCTTCTTAAAAAGAATCAATCTTTAACCCCCATGTAGCATTAATGCTACTTTTTACTCTACTTCAGCACTTGTCTCTTCAATCACATTGCTCTCTTTGTGGACAAATGCAGTGGCTTTTGATTCCAGTTCTCCTAGCTGTTCAAATGAAGAGACACGTGGATCTTGATCTTTAACTGTATCTGACAGCTTGCACATCTTCTCTCGAATACGCTGAGAATATCGCAGAGGGGTTACAATTTTCAGGTCTTTAGCACTGGAGTAATTTTCCTCATGGTGCATCTTCACACTTGGGAAAAGAAAAAAAGAAATCATCACTGAACATAGGCACACCATCATATAAACTATCTCTGTAGCATCTAGCAGGTGCTAGCAAACAGCAAATCATGATTCCCATTTAGCCCATTTCCATAGCCGAAGGAAACAGGCTCTTTCCCAGTCATACAGTTAAAACAGATACACAACTCTTCTTGGGAAAAATATTTTCAGGGAAAATTCCTGAAATGAGTTTCAAAAGGAAGATTACCTCCTATTCCGGCAGGGGGGAACTATTCTTCCTGCTATGAGGGACAGCAGACAGCTAATGGAAGTCCATCTATAGCAGATGCCCAAGCTGAGCACCACTTTAGGTCTGCAATCTTAGAAGAAACTTTGTGGCAAAAAAAGAATTTAAATATCGTCTGTTTTGCCCTGAGATTATTTTTACCTCAAGATACAATTAAGAACCATTACAGGACAGTTACATCTTGTTCATTTCCATGTTATATGACATCTAACCACATCTACGTTTGAATAGGGGAGGACTAGAGTCACCTTTATTTTTACCTATCTTAGTGTAGAACTGCTACTGCCATGTTGCCTCTGGGAGGGGATTCTAATACTGGAATTTATGTCTCTACCACAGAGGTCGGATTATTCTATAGTGAGGCATTCAAACAGCAAAATAGCTTGAATAAGGAGGAATTTATTTTTAAAAAAGACTTCACCCTGAAGGAAGAAGAAACAATCATAAAAAAAACACCCCAAACCCTTAAATTCTTGAAAGCTTTTAACCAGATGTTCATAGATGTGGTGCCTCCCTGTTTCAAGAGGACAAAGTGTCTGTTACCCCAGACACTGCAAGTTTTCCATAGTGACCTGAAGTAATCTTACCTTTCCAAGTGCGGAGTGGTAGGTGGACTGCATCTCATTATAGAAGATGTGTCATTCTCCTTCTCAGGAGTATTAACTGCTTGGACTATATCTTTCACCTTATCCTCATGCTTCTCTTCTGCTTCAGATTTTCCTTTCTTTTTCGCACGTTCTTTAGTCTTGTGCTTTTTATTCTTTTTTGGCAAGATCTCCTCCCTTGGTTTCAAGTCTAAATCCATTTCTTTTTTGTTCACTTCACTGCTAATCTCTGTTTTCTTATCATCACTCTCTGCTTTTTGGCCATCATCAGAACAGATATCCTTGCAGGCCTTCTGAACCTGCTCTACAGATGGATTTGGTTCCTTGCTGACTTCCACTACCTTACTTAAATGAAGGTCTATCACAGTTCCCCCTAAAATTGAAATGTTGAAGAAGTACAGCTGTGGTTAGTTACAACTAAAGAGAAATCAATGTTTGAGAGATCTACAAAATCTTAAAGCTCTACATGAGAATGAAAGATAAGTATGCTTTGAGTAGGAGCCACAGCAATGTAAGTTACTAATAATGCAACCTGAGTACATCCTGATGAGTCATTCTCAGCACAGCGGGTCTCAACAAGTATTTCAGTCAGTTTCTGTTATCAAATGCTTGCCAGGTTATGTTATATTCAATAGGAATGTACATAGCTACTTTGCCTCCAAAATCAGAACATATGCCACCTTTAACTGACACTATGACATAACACAACCATGCAACTGCTAGTGAAGTTTACATGTCAAAGCAGCAACTGATATTTAGCTCACAAAAATATTTACTTTTTGATTATCAGGCTAAGATGGGCAGACAACATTGCTTTGATAGAATTTAAGCAGAAAGTTTGGATATGAAAGCATCTCCGCTACTCTTTTTAACATGCCCACAATTGAAAAGAATTGGTCAATACTGTTTTCAAAGACAATATAAAATATCAGAGAGAAGTGTCCATGAAATAGAATACACTATAAGCACAAACAGTTTCAACAGATAGCTTGTGTTACCTGTCATGCCAAACATTTAACTAGAGTGGAGTACTTGGACTTACCATCCTCAGACTTAAAAAGGCTTTTGTTATTTTTCATAGTTTCTATTAGTGTGTTTCGCAGTTCATCTCTAGGCTGGGAAAAAAAAAGTGGTATTGTTTTAGGAAAAAAACTCCAAAATTAATCATAATTTCAACTTATTTGGTATAACAAGTACTACAGGTATTACAGGAAAAGCAGTATAGACCATATGATATCCATGTTACAAACCCTATTTAATGCTGTTTAGACATAAGTTGGAACAAAAGTGATCCCTATATTTTCTGTATTGAGTGCACTACGGCTGTATTCGATGCCCTGAAATATTGCTGGTAATAAAGTATAGAATTAAGCCCATCAATGTAAAATTAAGTTCTGTTCTGGGTTTCTCGTGATACTAGAACTCTCAGTCCTTAGTTTCTTCTAGGTCATATGGTATTTTGATGATCCTAGACCTTTCTCCTTGAAGGTAGTAAGTATTTACAGTGGTTACAGAGCAAACCAAATCTGATTTTTCATGTTCAACTAGGTCACATGGCTCTTCTTCTAAAATGAAAGGATTTACTAAAATCAGAAGTAGCTGTATTTTATTTATATACCACACTTTTATGCATTTATATTCATTAATCTCAAAGTTCAAGACAAGCTGCTCACCACTGCTCCTGCCAAAATGGCCTCCTCATAGACAGCAATAAGCTTTTCAAGAGGACCCATCTGTTCAAGACGCATACAGCAGATCCAGTACTTTGCAAGCTTTTTAGCCTCAGGAATGCTCTGTGTTAGACATTCCAGCATGGCACGTACTTCATCGCCTTGACATTCCTAAAGTCAACACAAGAGCAGAGATTTAAATACAATGAACATTTTGAGGTGCTCTATTTTAGCTGGTTTTGAGATAGAGAACAAGTATTTTTTTCTTTCTTTGGCAGAAGAATTCTCATTTGTAAGAATTCAGCAGTTCTTCCAAATGAGAATTATTTGTACACTATTGTAAGTAGAAGGGATGGTAGAATGCGTAGACATCTTCAAAACTACTTAAACCAGTCTTTTTCAGATGTCCAGGCACATTTCTGCAAATGCAAACTTGGTTTAGATTAATTACTTCATAGGTACTCATATTACAGCTTTTGTACTTTATTATGTTACCATATTGCCTGATCTTATTGGGTAGTTCAGCAAGTTACTGAAGCTTACATAACATCTAATGTCTTTAGGTGTCAGCAAAAAGCTATGATATTGCTTAACTTGAGGAACAGTTAGTCCTCTATCTGATTCAGAGGTCCAGCATGCCGATAGACCTTACATGACTGGAACTTGGTAGGCAAGGGACTGAATACCTGTTCAGTTAACTGCAGACATTCTGAGAGAGTCTTGTTGACCTTTTCATTGTGTAATACATGCTCTAGAGAATCACCAGATACTTTGCTTTTAAACTGGGGTTCCAGAAGCACATGTATCGGAGGTCTCCTCATCGATTTTCCTCTAGATGTTCTCCATTCATCCAGGCGAGCTCTGCATATAAGAATATTATTAGCTGAAGTGACAGATGTTTTATCATTTTTTACATTGACTGACACTAACTAGGATTAAGTTATACAAAGATGTACTTTCCAGATAGTCCTCGAGTCCTCTCCCTTTAATCATAAAAGGAATACAGCTGCCATTTATACCTGCATGGAAATTTCAGAACCACGCATATTGCTATCTGCTTTAGGTATCTGTCAGGTCAGAACATTTTAATCTCTCTCTTTCCAGCATCAACAAAAGACTTAGGCTACAGACCCTGTTCTTCAAGGGAGGATAAAAAAAATGCTTCCGATAACTCGAAACCATCTCTAAAGAGACAAAGCATGGGGAGCCCAGAACAACCTCATCACATACATTTATACATCAGTTTCACTGTTTAAAAGCTATTTCGGTCTTCATATATATTTCAGCTCCATCCCTCTAGACAACCAGTTTTTAGTAAATGTGACTTTCTACAAGGAGCTCTATTATATTAATTTTAGATAATGAATCTTCACTCCATCATCCAAGTTGCATTCAACCAAGCTGAAAAATGTCATTGCCAAGTGCTCTCCCTCAGTCCCTAAACATGCTCTATATACACTTTCTATTTATAACCACGCAGGACAAGCTGTAAGCCTGAAGAGCTGCTGCAAGAAGTCTGAATCCTGGTTTCTCAATACTAAGTCTACAGTTTTACTTTGCTGCCCTTGGGCATCAATTCTTTTATTTTCAGTGCATTTACAGCAAGAAATAGATAAAAATAGATATTCTTGGAAAGAAAGTCTAGATACCTCCTAAAATCAAGCTATGACAGTAACTGTTACCTTCTCTCTTCTGCTGACTCTTTCAACAGAACAGATGTTCTGTTGCCATTAGTTTTAGAATTCTGCCCCAACTTTGTAGCAGGAACAACAGAAACCAGTTTTGCTGAAACTCTCAGTCTTGCATCTTCACAATAATCTCCACAGTTCTTCACTCCTAGTAATCTGCAGTCAGAATTGTTAGAAGCAGCTTTCAGTGGCTGTGGTCCCTTTCCACCATTCATTTTTTGGACTGTTACTTTCTTTGGCACTACAGCAGATGTCAGTTGCCTTTTCTTCAGACCAGACTGGGAGTTCATAGCAGCTTTGTCAGATGGGTTGCTCTGGAGAGGGAGGACACCATTTGGTTTTACAGAATTACGGTTATTTGTGGCTTTGCTGGTCTTCAGAGCTTCACTACAGGTGCTCATGGACAAAGAACTTGCTGCTGGTTTGGCAGCAGAAGGAAGCAGCTTCTTGTCTGGCAAAGAACTCTTTCCCACCTCACTTTTTGGTGCTTTTCG
Organism: Pezoporus wallicus; assembly: GCF_028554395.1. NCBI lineage: Eukaryota > Metazoa > Chordata > Aves > Psittaciformes > Psittacidae > Pezoporus > Pezoporus wallicus. The sequence continues at coordinate 2,239,597 of NW_026636323.1, read as the reverse complement.
GAAGGAGTTTATCTTGGACTGGATAACTTTGCCACGATATGTACCAAGCACTGGTTTCTTTGGTAGGCTGACACTTGAACTCTGTTTTTCTGCCAGCAATCGTTTCTCTTTTATGCTTTTTATTTTCAAGAAGCACTTGGTAAGCGACATATTCTGTGATTTTATTTCAGTAACTTCAGACTTGGAAGTATGTTCTTCAGGAACATAGTTTGTCCCCAGTTTGGAATTTGTCAGTGTGACTGTGGAAGAGTTAAAAATAACATTTTTTTCTAAGGGTTCGCTTGATTGGTCCCATGACAGTTCGTTAGCATTCTCTTTATTTTCCTGAAATCAAAAGCATATCCATGGACATGTTACAAGTACATTCATGCTGCATGTTATTCGTTTCCAAAGAGGTTTTCACTCATTTACAGGACTAAAGTGATTAACTGTAAACGCCACTTTGCCACCAAGTGTCTACAAAAGTAGTGTATATATACTGAGTAGAATATTTGTCAACTATTATTGTAGAATTCACATTAAAAAAAAAGTAAGAAGGCCTAATCTGAGGGCTACACTCTTCCTATAGAAACAAAATTCTCTAAATGGCTACTGTCTTTTAACTGCCAAATCACCTTCTAAGGAGTCAAAGTAGAAATTTGCTTTGGGCTGCATACAGTCAAAAGTAGTATCTCAGCCTGTATAGTCCATCATTTAATGGCAGCACCACTCTACTCCTTACTGTGGGTAGACTTATTTATAAGGTGTGCATATATAAATATAAGGTGAATAAAACCTTCAGTTAGGGCATTAGGATGTTACAAGAGCAAGAAGTTTTCTTACTAATGAGCTGTAGGATGCTGTACTTATAAATAGACTTGTGAATTTTATACAGCCTTACTCTACTCCCTGAAACTCTCAACTCTATGTTCTTATCATAACCCTAGCCCAGAGGCCATGAGAAGTGGAACCTTCGCTTTTCCTCTAAAAAGGATGTTCTACAGCAACCAATTCAGCATTATCCAAGTAGCAGCTTATGGAAGACTGAAAGATCCAAAAAAGCATGGGGGGAAAAAAAAAATAAATGAAAGAGTGCAGAAGCTGATACTATTCTCCTGTAAGGAAGATGCCCTCAAACTGTAAGAAAATTACACCGCATCTCATTTCCTGGTCTGTCATTTAGGCTTAGAAGTTAGATTTGACTAAGCCAATAACTAAAGCTTAAGTAGAATCATAGAATAGTTAGGGTTGGAAAGTACCTTAAGATCATCTAGATCCAAACCCCCTCCATGGGCAGGGACACCTCTCACTAAACCATGTCACCCAAGGCCTCATCCAACCTGGTCTTGAGCACTGCCAGGGATGGAGCATTCACAACCTCCCTGGGCAACCCATTCCAGTGCCTCACCACCCTAACAGGAAAGAATTTCTTCCTTATATCCTATCTAAACTTCCCCTGTTTAAGTTTGAACCCGTTACCCCTTGTCCTATCACTACAGTCCCTAATGAAGAGTCCCTCCCCAGCATCCCTATAGGCCCCCTTCAGATACTGGAAGGATGCTATGAGGTCTCCACACAGCCTTCTCTTCTTCAGGCTGAACAGCCCCAACTTTCTCAGCCTGTCTGAGCATTCAGGAGGTGCTGCAGTCCCCTGATCATCCTCGTGGCCCTCCTCTGGACTTGTTCCAACAGTTCCATGTCCTTTTTATGTTGAGGACACCAGAACTGCACACAATACTGCAAGTGAGGTCTCACAAGAGCAGAGTAAAGGGGCAGGATCACCTCCTTTGACCTGCTGGTCACGCTCCTTTTGATGCGGCCCAGGATACGGTTGGCTTTCTGGGCTGCAAGTGCACACTGCCTGCTCATGTTCATTTTTTCATCAACCAACACCCCCAAGTCTTTCTCCATAGGGCTGCTCTGAATCTCTTCTCTGCCCAGCCTGTAGCTGTGCCTGGGATTGCTCTGACCCAGGTGTAGGGCCTTGCACTTGACATGGTTAAATTTCATGAGGTGGGCATAAGCCCACCTCACAAGTGCGTCAAGGTCCCCCTGGATGGCATTCCTTCCCTCCAGCGTATCAACCGAACCACACAGCTTGGTGTCATCGGCAAACTTGCTGAGGGCGCACTCAATCCCACTGTCCTTGTCAGCGATGTTAAACAAGACCAGTCCCAACACCGATCCCTGAGGGACACCACTTGTTACTGGACTCCAGCCGGACATTGAGCCATTGACCACAACTCTTTGCATGCAGCCATCCAGCCAGTTCTTTATCCACTGAGTGGTCCATCCATCAAATTGATGTCTCTCCAATTTAGAGACAAGGATGTTGTGTGGGACAGTGTCAAAGGCTTCACACAACTCCAGGTAGATGACATCAACTGCTCTACCCCTGTCCGTCAGTTCTGTAGCCCCATCATAGAAGGCCACCAAATTGGTCAGGCAGGATTTCCCCTTAGTGAAGCCATGCTGGCTGTCACCAAGCACCTTGTTGATTTTCATGGGCCTTAGCATGTCTTCCAGGAGAATCTGCTCCAAGATTTTGCCAGGCACAGAGGTGAGACTGACTGGTCTGTAATTCCCCAGGTCATCCATTTTCCCCTTCTTGAAAATGGGGGTTATATTTCCCTTTTTCCAGTCATCAGGAACTTCACCTGACTGCCATGATTTTTCAAATATGATGGACAGTGGCTTAGCAACTTCATTTGCCAGCTCCAGGACCTGTGGGTGGATTTCATCAGGTCCCATGGACTTGTGCATGTTCAGGTTTTTAAGATGGTCTCGAACCAGTTCCTCTCCTACAGTGGGCGCAAGGTCTTCATTCCCACAGTCCCTGCGTCTGCCTTCCAAGACTTGGGTGGTGTGGTCAGAGCCTCTGCCAGTGAAGACCGAGGCAAAGAAGTCATTCAGGACCTCAGCCTTCTCCAAATCCTGTGTAGCCAGTTCTCCCGAGAGCTTCCTGAGGGGGCCTACATTGTCCCTAGTCTGTTTTTTATTTGCTATGTACCTGTAGCATCCCTTCCTATTATCCTTAATATCCCTAGCCAAGTTTAATTCTAACTGGGCCTTAGCTTTCCTAACCTGGTCCCTAGCTTCCTGGACAACATCCCTGTACTCTTCCCAGGCCGCCTGTCCTTGCTTCCACTTATTATAAGCCTCTTTTTTCCTTTGAATTTTCCTCAGGAGCTCCTTATCCATCCAAGGAGGTCTCCTGACCCTCCTGCTGCACTTCCTTCTAGTTGGGATGCAACACTCCTGAGCTCGTAGCAAGTGATCCTTGAATATCAACCAAGAGTCTTGGGCCCCCTTGCCCTCTAGGGCTATATCCTATGGAACCTAAGCAGGTTCCTGAAGAGGCCAAAGTCTGCTCTCCTGAAGTCCAGGGCAGTGAGCTTGCTGCACGCTCTTCTCACTGTCCTGAGGATCTCAAATTTGACCATCTCAAAAGTACAAAAGCTGTTATTCCAGGAAGCAGTGTAGTTTAACTCAACTTAAAAATCACATGAGATAGTAAAACAGACTGATGTGTCTCCCTCCGGGAAGTCTCTAAAATTCCTTTGAAGTTAAGGTGTTTTGCTTTCTTCCTCACATGACTTCAGGTCTCCCAATCTTTTAGAACCCAGACTCAAACCAATCTAACATGAACACAGGTTTTATGTTTTGGTTTTTTTCGTTGTTTTTTTCTTGGGGGAGGGGGTTGTGGGTTTTGTTGTTGTTTTGGTTTTTTGTTGTTTTGCTTGTTTGTTTGAGGGTTTTTTGCCCCCTCCCTCACCTTTCCTTGAAAGCAGGTCTGGAGAAGAATCTGTATTTTGTTATTTCTAAGCAGCACAACCATGTGTATCTTAACTCTGGAAAAGTGACACTGAATGATAGACGGAAAGTATTCCTTTCAACTCTGATTAGGTATTAGTATCTACTTCTGATTACACTATATTTGCCAGCTTCACAGCTGAGCCACCACAGAGTCAACAGTTTTGTTAGGCTGCCCTCTTACCCCTAAATAACAGAGTACAACAGAATTTCTACTCTGACAGAAAACCTTGCTCATTTTTTAAAGCAACTTCCTCAAAGACTGAAAATACATGCAAAAAGCTCCGAGAGCCTCAAGAAAAGTTGTTAAAATTTAGTCATATTTCAGCAATAACAGTATCCTCCTTAACCCTTTTTCAGCCAGGTACAAACTGAGTATCAGTATAATGCACTACATACAGTAATGCGACAGCTCTCTAAAAAGCATGTAATAAGCAGCCCTTGACTAAAGTTTAAACAAACTGCACCTCTGCACCTGCAAATTATATGTGCTGGAAATCATATAGCCAAATACAGTTTAAGCAAGTGGAATGTTATAGCCACAGAAACAGAGTGCCATCAGTATTGGAGTATCAGTCAAAAACTTACCATTTCTGTCTTTGGAGATGTTGAGAAATGTATTTTGTCTTGCAGTTTATTGCTAGTTGCTCTCCTTGTTCTGCTACTGCTTAGGGGAAAAGCAAACAAAACAAAACTAAGACGTCGTAAATCACCCTGCAGTGTAACAAATAAATGTATTTTTAGAGTGAGTTCACACGGTCCAGTGTGGCAATCTGCAAGCTGAAATCATACTGAAGCATTTCTATTCAGCTTGCACTCTTTCTCCAGAAAAAAATAAATGCTTAAGCAATCCCTAATCAGAGCCCAGGCTGAAAAACATCCTGTCTTACACCATAAAAGAGCTGGCTAACAAAGGGGAAGGAAAAGAGAACAGACAATTTACTGCAGGTGTCATTCTCATGTTTAAGGATGAGCACCAACCTGTCTGGCCTGGTGCATCTGCTAGAGAAGGTCAAGTTTCTAAATGCTGCTGTTGAGGGGGAAGGAGGAAAAGCAAAAAGAGTTGAAGCTCAGCTACTGCATCATCAGAAGCCAGGCCATTTGAGGCAAGTCTAAACAACGATACGTAGCTCCTACCACACTGACGGGTTCCAAAACCTGCAGTCAGGCACCAGAGCTGGCACCAGACTACTCAGTGAGCAGCAAAACCACCAAGACCAGTATTGTCTCCTAGCAACTATGAAAATGTATTGACAGCTCAGAAGAAAAACACCTCAGTTTAAAGTTACAAATCCATATTTTTTCTCAAATGCTTCATGATGCATTATATGAAACATGTCTCTGGAATGTGGATCTCTGGTGGAAGAGAAGTTCAAAACACTTTCTGTTCATTTGTGCTGAACTACACACCTAGAATCATAAAATGGTTTGGGTTGGAAGGGACTTAAAGATCATCTGGTTCCAAACCCCCTGCCGTGGGCGGAGACACCTTCTACTAGACCAGGTTGTTCAAAGCCCCTAGATTCTGTGGTCATACAGAGTGTAGTCATGCTATTCACCTATAATAATCCATGCAAACATAGGGAGCAGTGTAAGCACTGCTAGATCCGAGCTCTGAGTAGAGCTCCATGTGTCTCTAGGCCAACCTGCTCACACAGCCAGGTCTTGTTTTGGGTACAGCTAAGCTGGGCCCAAGGAAAGGCATTTACCAGTAAGCAGTTTGATTGCATTGATACTGTCAAGGAAGAATCACAAGAATCTTTTAAGAATCATAAATCTTGCATTTCTTTGTATTAGTTGGTTTTATTATTCTACTTTTACACTTCCCTTGCCACATTGCAATACTTTTTTTTAAAAAACACATCTGCCTCTCTAATCTGTGTTTGGAAACTATGATGCTTTCTTAATTCACCAATCTGAGTTAACACGAATACTCCTCCCTTGGAGCACTATGTACAGTTCTGGTGTCCTGAACATAAGAAGGACATGGAACTGTTGGAACAAGTCCAGAGGAGGGCCACGAGGATGATCAGGGGACTGGAGCACCTCCCATATGAAGATAGGCTGAGAACGTTGGGGCTGTTCAGCCTGGAGAAGAGAAGGCTGTGTGGAGACCTCATAGCAGCCTTCCAGTATCTGAAGAGGGCCTATAGGGATGCTGGGGAGGGACTCTTCATTAGGGACTGTAGTGCCAGGGCAAGGGGCAAAGGGTTAAAACTTAAACAGGGGAAGCTTAGATTGGATATAAGGAGGAAGTTCTTTACTGTAAGGGTGGTGAGGCACTGGAATGGGTTGCCCAGGGAAGTTGTGAATGCTCTATCCCTGGCGGTGTTCAAGGCCAGGTTGGACGGAGCCTTGGGTGACATGGTTTAGTGTGAGGTGTCCCTGCCCATGGCAGGGGGGTTGGAACTAGATGATCTTAAGGTCCTTTCCAACCCTAACTATTCTATGATTCTGTGTGACCAAAAATTAACATTCCATTTAGCAACTGTATCTTTCCATCAGATGATCTTCTGTAAGCCAGCCAAATGGAACATGAAGGTACATTAGTGAAAATAAGGATAATCAGTGACTTTGAAACGCTGCAAAAAGTGGTCTGCATACCATGTCACCAACGACAGAGAATACATGTTACAGGAGCTGATCAGAAGTTACAGAATCATAGAATTGTTTAGGTTGGAAAAGACCTTTAATATCATTGAGTCCAACCGCTAATGTAGCGCTGCCAAGCCCACCAGTAAACCATATCCCTAAGTGCCACATATATACATCTTTTAAATACCTCCAGGGATGGTGACTCAATCACTTCCCTGTGCAGCCTGGTCCAGTGCTTGACAACCCTTTTGAAGATATTTTTGATAATATCCAATCTGAACCTCCCCTGGTGCAACTTGGGGCAGTTTCCCCTCACTTGTTATAGAAGCAAACAGCAAAGTAGCATCTGAAGGAAAAGCTCTCCATATGAAAACAGTCGCTGGAGGAACAGATTATATACTTCATTAATTGCATCTATTATGCATTTGGTTAAAAACTTTTAGTATTTGCTGACAGTAAAAGGACTTTAGGAAACCCATGCTGTCACTAGTTACATCACATGGTCTCACCTTTTGGTTGAGGTTCTCTGCAAGAACTATTTGTGTCTTTCCCACCAACCATGGACCTTTTTTAAAGGTATGTAAGCTATAGTAGAAGTACTACCTGATGGATGCTTCCTTTTCTTGAATGGGCACACCAGAAAATGTCTTTTTCCTAGACAGGTATTCTTCAACCTTTTGCCGTCTTTGTACTAGTGGGTTTAAAAAAGAAAAATAAAGATTTACTACATTTTCTGTTATATTAGTAATACCAAATTTTGCCTCTCAAAAAAGGAAATGCAATTAGAAATGTGTCAAGAAATGATGAAATGTAGACACTGTGGATAAAAAAAGTTTAATATTCACATCTTACGATGTCTTACACGTTCTCTCATTTCTTAAGAAAAGCTATTCAAGGGGCGGTTGAATGTAATTTCACAGCTATACGAGATGGTTGGTTTGCTGCATTAAGCTAAAAGAAATCATGATGGGAAGAAGTCCAGGCTCACTCTTCTACCTTCTGGATGCCTGACCAGTATTTCACACATTGTTGATTCAGCAAGCACACTTTGCTTGTAATGCAAGTATAGCACACATGAAAAACACCATGCACTTGAATCTGACCATTGCAAAATCATTCGCTTCTCTTCCATCTGCACAAATGTTGGACCAACAGCAGTGCTAGTAACAGCAGGAAATGATACTGAAAAGGTCTGAAGCCAGCTGTCACTGTCTTAATACAGAGAGTGATTCCAGAATAGGATACTTTCTCATGTTTTCAGTGGCTGACTGCATGCTAGAGACTTGCATCTTTCATAAGACTATACTGTTGTTCTTTTTCAGAGAACATTCCTTGTTCATGTAGGGAGTTAGTGACCTTGGCTTGCTGGAAGCAGCTGGGATAAGACAGCCCTGCCACCCAAAGGAATCTCAAGCATCTACAGAACCAGTCTAAACAGTTAAAACTCCAAATCTCAACAGTTTCATATGCAGTAGGATGTGAGAGCAAGAAGTTGGAGCATTATCTTTGACTCAGAACAATAATTACTTTATGGTATTCAGAACTCATGGCATTGCACCATCCCCCAACATAGGCAGGCTCACTCAGCTGTGGAAGTCTCCAATGAACTCACATATAAACCCCCACTTCTGCCCCTTCCAGGCAGGCAGAAGTCACCTTTTGAATCTCTTTGCATGTGTTCATTAACTTTCATGTTTTGTCCAAGCCCACGCTGCATGAAGCCCTAGAGGGTGCATGCATGGCCTGCTTCTGAAGAGGTGCACACCAGCGGGGTACCTGCTAAGAGACGCTGCAGAGCAGCGATCTCAATGTGCATCCCAGAGCCTCCTAGGCACCTTCTGCTTCTGAAATTCGAGGCCTGCGGAGTCCAAAGAGCAAAGCCCCGTCAAAGCAATTCCGCTTGTTGAACTTGCAGAAGCCAAACCGGTCAGAAAATAACGAACAGAGGAGTACAGGTGTATGTCGGAGCATTTGCATGTTTCAATAGGATGCTCTTAGATTAAGACGTGCCTTTTACCGTGAAGAAAGGCTCTCGCTCCAGAAGCCCAGCCTGGGGGCGAGCATTGGCCCCAGGCTCTGCAAGAAGAGGCTGAGGTCTCATACCCTCGCTCGCACCGGTCAGCTCTGAAACCACGATCGCGACGGCCGCTACCAAGGCCTGCCCGGTCTCCTACCTTTCCTGAGGCGCTCGCCCTCTCCTCCCTCTCACCGCAGAAAAGTGACCAGCTCCCCTCTCCCATCGGTTCCAGCCGCGGCCTCACCCAGCGCTACTCGGAGCGGCAATGAGGGACAGCCCCGGCAGAGACCGGAGGGCGCTCCATCCCCGCGGGGCTCGGTATCCACCCTCAGCCTTACCTCTGTAGAGCGGATCGGACCTGCGGCTGTCCGGCAGCCAGGGCACCGAACGCGCCGCCATCACCGCCCAATATTAAGCTGGTCGTTGCGGGGCTGTTTGAATCTACCGCCGCGCCGCACCTCCCGACTGGGCCGGCCGCGGGGCTTGAACTGGCCAATGGCGAGAGGGGAGGGGGCACGCCGGCAGAGCGCGCGGCTGTGACCGTTGGGCGGGTACTCCTGCCGCGGCGGGAAAATGGCGGCGCGCGCTCAGGCGGCCGCTAGGGGGCGCGGGGCTGCCGAGGATGGGCCCTGCTGTGACGGCGGCTGCGGGCGGGGAGCGGCGGCCGCGGCTGCGGCCTGCTCTGCCGAGGGCGAGGGAAGGGAAGGGGCTGCGACATGGACAGGTTCTCGTGGACCAGCGGGTTGCTGGAGCTGGGGGAGACGCTGGTGGTGCAGCAGCGCGGCGTGCGCCTCTACGACGGGGAGGAGAAGGTGACGGGAGCGCTCCCGCTCGGGGCCCCGCGGCCCTGCTCGGCCCAGCGAGCAGGGGGAGGGGGGAAAACGTCTCGGCCGTGGACGCCGGCCAAGGCGGGCGGCGGTGGGGGACGTGGCTGCGGGTAGTATCGGGGGGGGGGGGACGGGGGACGCGAGGAGGCGAGGCGTGAGAGGGGGCTACGGCTGCAGGCGGAGAATCCGTCAGCGCTGAGAGAGGACAGTACTGATTGCTCCGGGGTCCGGCCCAGGGAGAGGACTGTTAGGGAGGTGATCCAGGCTTTGTGGCTGAGAAGGGGCTCGAGCGGCGTGTGCCACACGGGCGCACTGCTGGGCATGTGTAGCTGGTGACATTGTCATGGTGTCCCCTGTGTGGGCTGTCACTTCCCGTGTCAGGGCTGAGCACTTCTTTGATGTCATGTATACGTGTCGTACAATTCACACCTGTGTCATCCCGGTAGATGTAAAATGCCTTCTAGCTCTGCTCCTGAAGGGTGCTCTCTTGCATCGTTGGACAGGGTGCTGGGGCATATTGTCCAGGCCAAGCTTTACCTGAGAAGATGGGACCAGATGATCATTGAGGTCTCTTGCAATCTGATATTCTATGATTCTATCAATATCCGAGCCTACCCACTTACTGCTTTGCTTCAGTGCTGGACTAAACTCTTGATTTCTTATTTTTATCACATGGCAGTAGTTGCATACCCTCATAAAAAGCTGCCTGAGGTTTTGCAAGTAGGAAGCAATTTGCTAACGCACATTTCTCACATATTGATTGCTGTCTGATAAATAAAGAACTTTTAAACAGTAAAATGGATACAAGTGTGATAGATAGGCAGGAAGATTTCAGACTGTGCATAGCATCTGTATAGTGTAGGTGGCGCTGCTTTTTTGTATAACTTCCACTTTCTTTGTCAACACATAGTGTTCCAAAGCCAATAGCCCTGTTTAAAACATGATATTTAAGAATGTTTGTGTATCTTGCACATATGGAGGGAGGATCTTTCAGGATATCCTAGGGGGAAAATTTATGTAGTTGAAAAAGGAAGTTTGTGTATATCCATCTAGGCCTTTTATACTAATTTCTCCATTGTTTCCTAAACTTGATTTATTGTGTTTTCTGAAAAAAAAGAAAGTGCTCTCAAAATATTGGCTTGTTGCATCTGATCGCTGTGTTGTGGTAATGTGTAATGTTTTCAAGATGAGTATTTATGCATTTTACTGGTTAAATTTGTTGTTGATATGTTTAATTTTTCCTGTTTAGGTAAAATTTGATAGTGGAGTATTACTGCTTAGCACACACAGGCTACTTTGGAGGGACCAGAAGAATCATGTAAGTCCTACTTTTGTCTCTTTCTATGCTATTCAATTGTAAATGCCATAATAAACAACAGATAGTTTGCCACTGAAGAGACTGCACATGGAGAGGAGGTTTTTCTTCCCTTTGTGTTTTGTATTAGAAGTGTAGTCTGTTTTTTGGCTCACAGTAGAAAGAAAGTTATGTACCGGAATGATCTTTCACCCAATTCTGCTTTAATAAAATAATCATGCAGAGATGAGGAGGGATGGGAATGAATCATACAAATTTTCCTTTTCTGCAGAACAGAAATAGAACAGAAGAGTCTGCTCTCATACACTAAGACATGTTGGATTTAAGACTGATGTTGAATGTGTCAGGCAGATCATCATATTAACTCCTCTCCCATACTCCTTGTCCAGCAAGACCTTTTCTTCCTCACTGCTTTCAAGTCCAAGTTTCCCTGTCTTCTGCTTCCACCATGCCATGACTTGCTAATGGGATGTGGTTTGTGGCAGTATTGTTTTCTCTGGGTTTTACCTTCCCAAGTGCTTGTTCCTGTGCTGAACCATCCCTTCAAGAAGCCAGAACATCTGTCTGTACTGCTATGGAGAGCTGACTCAGAGCTCAGGTGACAGTCAGAACTGCAGTGTAGTACTACTGCTGCTGAAGCCACAGACTGAGATTGCAGGCTGAAATTGAAGACAAAACACATGCAAAACTCTAAGTAGACTGTGACAGCATGCACCATTTCACAGTTGCAGTTAAGGAGAAGTCCTAATCTGAACCAGGTTCGATTATGCTTGTTTTAGACACAGTATTTTAGAAACTTAGCCCTGGAAGCCAAAATTTAGACAGAGCATGTTCAGATGACAGCTTTTTAAAGGCAAATTATATTCCACTGGGCTAGTTTAAGCAAGGATAGCTGAAGCACATCTCGCACCCAGAAGCCTCTCCCTACCAAATGCCACATCCTTGCTCCAGAGCAGGGAACTACTTAGAGCCTTCTGAAGGTAAAGTCACTGAGGATGTTCTTAATTTGGCAAAGCGATATATTTTTTCTTTACAGATTGTTTACAGGAACAGCAGAACTATTTTTAGTACTGATTTTTCAATATGTTTTGAGAGCTGGTCCCGGGGTGGGGTTGTTGTTAAACAAGTTGGGGGTTGATTGTCCAGACCATGACCTATTCTCTGTAAACTAACTTTTTGGTTTGGGTACTGTCAGCATGAGATTACTTATCTGTGCATCTCTTTTTGAGAGGTGGGCATGTACTGCAACATGCACTGCTTCTAATCTTCTGGCTTGGACATTTTGCTTGCTTGGAGTAACATTAAGCATTATGGTTTCAGCAAGTCTTGCAACTGTCCATATCCCTGTTCTCTCCTTCCCCACAAAAGGATGACATTTGTCTCTTTTTCCTGACCTCTCACCCTGCTCCTAGGCCACATGGTTTCTTGTACTCTTCCCAGGTAGTTGAATTTGCTAAATCAACAGAGAAGAACCTTTGAGAATAAGAAAAATAGTTTCAACTTTCAGCAAAGATTCTGACAAGTTCCAGGCTTGATTAACAGACAGGGCAGAAATATATGTCCAGATGTGGGCAAAAATTACCCAGTTCTCATCAGGGACAAATATAGATCACTGGTGTGGTAAATCAAGCTGCTTCTTTTTCAAGCTCTTAGGACTGAAACATGGGTAGCACAGTGCCCTTTTATTTTCATGGTGAGTTGTTGGCTAATTTCAGCTGTGATATAACATCAGCCTTAGAAACCTTACCTAGCATACCCAGAATAAACCTGTAGAGAGTTCCTTTTTTTTTTTTTTGGTGTGTCAGCAGGCTTGAGTAATAAATGAGGCACTTGTCATTGGGTTAACATAGCAAACCGTTGTACAAAGCCAAACAGTTGTGTTTTATGGCTGCTGTTGTTACATACCACCTGCAGTTGAACAGTATCAAAAATACAGAGATTTGTAGACGGAAAAAAAAACAACAAAAGTAAATCTTGCACGTTTATTACATAGCTATATCTGTACAACATTTTAAGTGATAAAATCATGCATAATGTGAGCATGAGACATTAGGAAAAAATCCCAAACAAATAAACTCACAGCATTTTTAACACATCTCTCTTTTTGTATTGCTTCTCTCACCAGAAAGGGGTGATTCTAAGATATTATGCTTGCATTAAGTTCATAACTTCCTAGCTGTGAACTAAATGAATCAATCAGTTTGACAGTATACATGCTACATATAGTTGGACTCTTTTGGCATGTTCAAAACCTTTTTTTAACAGAAGTATCATTTTGCCTGTGTTTAAAGTGTCCAGAACTATGTGAGCATTTTGCCAAGCAGTAACTCTTTTCTGTAATGGCTGTAGAATCTGGAGCCACAGAAGAATCTAGATAGCTTGTATTAAGAGGTTTTGTAACAGGAAGTGCAACCCATGTTCTTTCCTAATGATGGATTTACTCATTAGTTAAAGTCTCTGCATATCTGCTTTGCTAATCTCAAATTTAATGAGTATTTAATTATTCCATGCAAAGAGGAGCAATTTTTGTAGTAGGGATTGAGAGGGCCCTGTAATGGTGCTCATTATAGCTTGGTGTTAGGCACAGCTTCTTGGCAGATGGAAGAGAGAGGTTCCAAGAGGGAACGCAACTTATGCTTCCTGTATCGTGGGTGACCGTCAGTCACCAAGCTGTGTTGCAGAAGATGATGTTCACCAAAGGATATTCACCAAAACAAGACCAGGCACCTAATTAGGTGCTTTGTTGAATCACCCCCCGAGCAATTTCTATCTCAAGCATATAAGTTTAGCCTATTCTCCCACAGATGGGTACAGTCTTGTTTCTTGGTCTGCTTTGTTTTGTCTAAAGCACAGCCCACTAAATGTGTGCTGAGATGCATCAAGTACTGGATTAAGTCAGTGGGTGTGGGATAGGTGGAGAAATTCCTCTTCCACTTGGAGGATAGTCTAGCTGTTTAAATATTCAACAAAAGCACAAAAGACTGGTGCTTTTAGATACTATTTTAGCTCGCAAAGTAATATCAATGCAAAAATGTTAAGAACCCATAAGTATTATTCATTCAGGGATAAGCTGCAGTAGTGTCAAAATTTTAGTGTGGAAGTTTTGAACTTAGATACCAAAGACTTGTTAAATTCCTGAGTCCTTCTATGAATGAGGTGTTAAAAGTAGGCAGGATATGTCTTTAGAATCATAGAATAGTTAGGGTTGGAAAGGACCTTAAGATCATCTAGTTCCAACCCCCCTGCCATGGGCAGGGACACCTCACACCAAGGCTCCGTCCAACCTGGCTTTGAACACCACCAGGGATAGAGCATTCACAACTTCCTTGGGCAACCCATTCCAGTGCTCACCACCCTTGCAGTAACGAACTTCCTCCTTATATCCAATCTAAGCTTCCCCTGTTTAAGTTTTAACCCTTTGCCCCTTGCCCTGGCACTACAGTCCCTAATGAAGAGTCCCTCCCCAGCATCCCTATAGGCCCTCTTCAGATACTGGAAGGCTGCTATGAGGTCTCCACGCAGCCTTCTCTTCCCCAGGCTGAACAGCCCCGACTTTCTCAGCCTATCTTCATATGGGAGGTGCTCCAGTCCCTTGATCATCCTTGTGGCCCTCCTCTGGACTTGTTCCAACAGTTCCATGTCCTTTTTATGTTGAAGACACCAGAACTGCACACAATACTCCAAGTGAGGTCTCAAGAGAGCAGAGTAGAGGGGCAGGACCATCTCCTTTGACCTGCTGGTCACGTTCCTTTTGATGCAGCCCAGGATACGGTTGACTTTTTTTAATTTTATTTGTGTTTGCATTGATTATTCCAGGAGTGCTGCATTGCTGTACCTCTGTCTCAGGTCGTCTTTATTGAAGAGCAAGCAGCTGGGATAGGAAAAAGGTAAGGTCATTGTCTTTTTTAGATTGATAGTTTGCACATGCATGTTATGTGAGGTACCCAAGATTATATATTAATTCATGGTAGGTTCCATTTGCAATCTAAGTTTCCAGACTGACAGCTACAAAGACCTTCTTGCCTCACTTGAGGTCAAATGTGTAAGAGTCATGACAAAAGAGTGTCTGATGTGATTTGTTAAATGACTTTCCTGTAATCGCTAAGCAAGTATGTGTTCTAGCTTAGATTTGATTAGTCATAAATGACAACAGTGATTTTTCTGGATCTAAATTTGAAAGCTAATTCTAGTCTTTTGTGCCACAGAACTGGTTGGGGATAGAAACTGCCATGTATTACACGGTTTTTCATGACCGTATGAGTGATTTTGAATGTGGAAATGCTAGCAATAGTTAGAAAGAACTCAAGTGTTTCCACTTACTTGAATAACTAACTCAGTATGGTATGTGTATAAAGAAGTGTATAAGCCAGCAGCATGCCCAGGTGGCCAAGAATGCCAAGAGCATCCTGGCCTGTACCAGAAATAGTGTAGCCAGCAGGACCAGAGAAGTGATTGTCTTGGCACTGGTGAGGCTGCATCCCGAATACTGTGTTCAGTTCTGGGCCCCTCACTACAAGAAAGGCATTGAGGTGCTGGAGTGGGTTGAGAGAAGGGCAACGAAGCTGGTGAAGGGTCTGGAGCACAAATCTAATGAGCAGTGGCTGAGGGAACTGGGGTTGTTTAGCCTGAAGAAAAGGAGTCTGCCACTCTCTTTCTGAAAGGAGGTTGTAGTGAGGTGGGTGTTAGTCTCTTCTCACAGCTAAGAAGCAACAGGACAAGAGGAAATGGCCTCAAGTTGTGCCAGAGGAGGTTTAACTTGGCTATTAAGAATAACTTCCATCACCAAAAAGGTTCTCAAGTGTTGGAACAGGCTGCCCAGAGAAGTGGTTGTGTCACCATCCCTGGGCAGCCTGTAGATGTGACATGGTTTAGTGGTGGACTTGGCAGTGCTGGGTTAACAGTTTGACTTGGTGATCTTAAAAGTCTTTTTCAGACTAAATAATTCTGTGATTCTAAGTTTCACAAGAAAAAGAGAAAAAAATAATGCAGATATATATATGTAGTTGACAGCTGCTTGCAGCCTACAGAATGGGTGAGGTAATATCTGAGGGTTTCCAGAAGAAATCAGGTAATTCACTAATAAAGACCCTTGAATAAGTATCAGTACAATGAAATGGGAATGGTGGATTTACAGTCGTGCTGTGATAGCAGTCTGTTATGTTCCTAAAAAAATGCTATCTCAAGGTTTGTTTTGGTGGTAGGTGTCGTTTTAGACTGTTATTTCCATGCATGTTACCTTTGAATGTTGGTTTTGGACAAATTGACATACAGTGTTTGCAAGTGGGATCCAAGTGGGATAGATTAAATGTAATACTGAGACCTTTTGTTTTCCTGTGACAGAGATACTGTATTTTGGCAGTAGTTACTGCAAGTCAAAAGCCATCTCAAATATTAGTTTTTATCATAACTAAAAGGTTTTTCAGAATTTGCTACTTGAAATGTACAAATTTGTCAAATTTATCTTTTTTTAGGAGTTGGTGGTGCATACTTTTTAAATTTTTGAGATGTTTCAGAAGTTGTAGTTTTCATGCAAGATCTATAGTATTTAGTCAGAATACTTAAATGTTAATGCACAGTCATAAAGCATTATTGACGTACTTCAGCACCTATGTGAGATAAAGTTAATAAAAGTTTTGATTAAATAGTCAACTTTGATCATAGAAAATTTTTTTTAGGTATTACAGAAAGTTGCCACTTCTCTTTCCTTTTTCTTAGTGCTAAAATAGTGGTTCATCTTCATCCTGCTTCTTCAAACAAAGAGCCTGGTCCATTCCAAAGCAGCAAATATTCCTACATAAAACTTTCTTTCAAAGAACATGGGCAGATTGAGGTAAGTTTTGTACCATGCAAGCCCAGCACATCAGATCTTTGGACATGCTTTTCTCCTCTTGCTGTGTTAGTGATAATTTTCCATGATCTTTCCATGTTTGCCTTTGAGGTGGAGCTTTTTCAATACATCCTTTTTGAACACAAACGTTATGAGGCTTCAGGGTTCTATACTTTGATTAAATCACACACATAGAGTTCTAGAAATGTTAAGAAGCATTATTAGGCTTTTTTTCTTATGTTAGTACTTTTAATACAATGTTATACTTCTTTTTTAAATCTTTTAAATTGACCACAGGATTTTCCAGAATGACATCTCCAAAATCTGTTAAATGTTTAACAGAATAAAAGATGTTTCTTTGTACTTAATGCTTTACTGAACAGGAATCATGCAACTTACTCCTAAACATCACTCTAATTTTAATGCTGAACACTTTCTGTTGCCTCAGAGCTTTGTTTCATTTTATGCCTTACAAATCTTTAATTTATTTTTATCTACACTGAATTTCAAAAGCTTTGAGCAGGCTGGAAAAAAAAACATGCTCTATTTTTAAAAGAAGGCTTATCCTAAAAATTGTGAAGAAATCACACTCTGTAAATAAATTTTGCAGTATATGATCCTCACTTGAAGAGACTGAGAACTTTAACTTTGATATCAGATTTTCAACTTGGAATTACTTATAAATGCCTTACAAACGCATGTGCTTGATTAGCCTCATTCATTGCTTTGTGAGCAGTTTTCGGTTTAGGATGAGCATAGATTTATGCTTTGTTATAATTGTTTTGGTGTTTTGCCTAGTTGTAACCTTGTTTATTTTCATGTTGATGTTCATGTCTGAAAATCAAACATACAATGCTTACTGGTTCCTTCCCCAGCATATCAATTACACTCCAGATCTTTTCTTTATAAATTTGGAATGCTTTCCTGTGAACCCTGAATGACCATAAGAAGGGAATGGGTTTTGTTTCTGGATTTTCGTCAGTGGGATACACTTACTATTAACGAATGCCACATTCTGTTATTAGCAGTAAACAAATAAGTGTAATTGATCTGTGTGGTTTTCTTTATACTGCTGAACTAACAAATCAATAGTAATCGTATTGTTCAGCTTCCCTTCCATTTAAAAGCATGCCCTTAAGCAAACCTTGACATTTTAACTTTAGCATGTTTTGGAACATTTCTGAATATCTGAAGAAAATATTTTACAATAGAAGTACTTAAGCAAGTTTAACTTGTAACTACATGGCTCCTCCACTAATGCATGTGTTTTTTGAAGATTGGACATTAAGAATTTCCTGATAATGAATGTTGTACTGTGGATGGGTAGGTGTGACCATGCTTTGTCTGACAGTGAAATTTATTTAGTCTACCACCAAGATGCTAGAAGTGTCCAGAGGTACTCCACACGGTTTATGAAACTGAGTTGTCACTCTTTAATGCTTGCAGTTCTATAGACGATTATCTGAAGAAATGACACAAAGGAGATGGGAGAACATGCCTACTGGTCAGACCATTCAAGTTAACAAGGACCCACAGGTATTTGCAGAGCTTCTGAGCAGAATCTGTATGTAATCTCTTGGTTCCACTTCTTGTTGTCCCCTTATACTGCAGCTGGCATGTCTCTCTAACCAACATCATGGGTACAAGTGGAAATTCAGCTTTACTTTGCCTGTTTCTTCACTGGAACAAATTAGTTCCTCCTTTGCATTTTTCACCTGATAGAGAACATTTTACCATCTCTTTCTTGAGTGTGTTTAGACTTGAATGAGATCAGTTTTTTTAGTGTAGTGACACACATACACAGTTGTGCCAATATTATACATATTTGCATACATTTTTATTCAGCATGAGTGATCGAATGAAGCTGAAAGATTTTTGGTTTTAGTTGTGATTTATGTTTTTTTTGTGGCTGGAAGTCAAATATACAACATGTAATTTTTATATAACTCTTAGAATCTATTTAATTCTTTGTGTTCTAAATGGACAGTGGTTATGGAGAATCTCTGCCATGTTAAATTGCCTTCTTTATCTGTCTTTATACTTCTAGGTTATAAACTGTGATAAACATGTAGATGTTGTTTCATGTAGTACTGCATGAACAAAGTAATGATTTAAAGATTGTTCAGTGACTAATCACATATGTTCTTTGTAAATGTAGTACCTATAAATTTCATTGCATTTGCACTGATGGGGAAGCCTGTGTCAAGAATCACTTAATGAGAATGCCTTACCTCTTGTTCTTATTATTAAACCATAGCAAATGGTTAACAGTAGTGGTAAGCTTTGCAGTCAGAGGTCTGTGGGATGGCACCACTGTAACTTAGGTACCAGCCTTTCTAAAATGCATTTGGCGTTAAGTGAAAGGTTCACCATCACCTCCATTCTGATATCTCTCAACAGTGTAAATTAGACTGTACTTAGCATCATGTTTCTATGGCTATGTTTTTTCAGGATAGATTTCTTGAGATAATCATGTTTAGATATGTATTTCCACAGGTCTCGTATGGATGTTCATATGGACTGGGAGGCTTTAATTGAGATGAGCTGTGATGATCAGTCTAGATCAGGCTATTAAGCATCTTCATATTAATAGCTTCAATATAATAATCTATTATCTGTCTACTACAGCAAATTCATACATGTTTTACACTTACTGTGTGTTTTTTTGCACTGGTTTAAAAAATATTTCACGAAATAGATGAAATATTGTATACATAATACTAGCTCTTTGGGGGAACATTTCCTGTCTTATAATGTAAGGTTTTTTGACAGAGAGGCGGATGAGAAAACTTAGCATTTCCTATTTTTATTCCTTTCATTATTTTCTTTTGCAGGCAGGAAGAATAAGGGCTGTAGGAATTGTAGGGATCGAAAGGAAATTGGAGGAAAAGAGAAAAGAGACTGACAAAAACATTTCCGAGGTAAATACACTGAAGTTTCAAGGTCAAACACCTGTCTGAACCATTTACATTCATTCACATTTTCTTTTAGGGGCAACTGAGACTATTTATTGTTTCTTTTGGGAAGTCTGAATTGTTTAAGAGTGTATAATTTACAGTTATTTACCTTGTTTAACTGGTTTTTCACTATACGTAAAGATACTTCGTTTAAGCAGTTCCTTTCATGAAGGCTGTTCTTTGAAACTAAAGTGTGTATTTGTAAAATTGATTTTGGTAGAATTAGAAATCTGAGTTCAGTAACTTTTCATCAAGAAAAACAGGACACA
This sequence comes from Pezoporus wallicus, assembly GCF_028554395.1. NCBI lineage: Eukaryota > Metazoa > Chordata > Aves > Psittaciformes > Psittacidae > Pezoporus > Pezoporus wallicus. Next base: position 2,219,998 of record NW_026636323.1, on the reverse strand, counting down.
AAGGCACATGCAGAAAGAGGCTATTACAAGTTGGGTTTTTTTAATAGCTAATTTTGGTTTCAATTGAAAATTTAATATCTGTTAAGAAAAATACGCTGATCCAAGTGTCTGCACATAACTGTGGTGAAGTTAGCTTTTAATGTTATATATATTCAGGTTTTAAATGTTGGGTTTAGTCTTATAGTTACCATAACCTGTTCTACAGTCCAGGCATCAGCAAGATCTTACAAGTATCTTTGTGAAACACCTGGGCTAGGTGGAGCCATCCTTTTCTCCAGAAACAGCACAGTAGTTGAATTTTAGATACCAGTACTGATGGACAATAGGCAGTTAATTTCTTCATGTATACCAGGGAGCAGTATCTTCAAAAATAGGCTGGTTCTGTCTTGGTAGTAGAGATTGATGCAGAAACACTCATAACTGCATGCAACAGGTACATTTTCATGGAAAAGCTTTATGGGTTTCAGTATGCCACAATGAAAAAGGCATTCACTGATCTGGTACGTAAGAAAATTATAGCACCTTTGCAGGCTGTGTGCTCTTTCAGATACTGGTAGCATTAAACTTTTTAATTTCTGTTTATGAGGAATGTAATGAATGAAGTTCTGTGTGTAGTTCAAAAGGTATTGTAGTTATGTGCATGTGTATATAGTTCAAAAGGTATTGTCTGGTTATTTTTTCCTTTAGTAGCTTTGTCAGAACGTAAAAGAAATCCATTTATATGTGTTGTATGAACGGAGGAAAACCATGACTTGTAAAATCCTGCCTTCCTCCAGCTTTAAATGTTGTAAATGACTTAATTTGAAAAATGGTGCCCTGGCTTCCAGGAAAAGGCTTCCTGCATCTGCTGTTCACTGCTGATAAGAATCCAGTTCTTTAGCCTTTTGTTTATCTGAGGAAGTTCCTGTTAGGTGTGTACACATTCCCCTTTGTTTCCAGGCCTGCCCTCAGTGAGTCAGGCAGAGGAGGAGTTAGACACAGCATGCTGTTTATTTAGCTAAATCAAGGGCTCTTTTGATGAGTGATGTTTTCATGCAGGTTATAGAGATTAGAAATAAGCTGGAAAAAGCCTTGTTAGAAAACATTTTGTTGATATCTTATATAAGTACAGCAGAAGGACTTTGTTTTACATTAGAGATGGGGAACTCTATAGTAAATGATGGAATTTGGTAGATTAGAAAGTAAGAAAAAAAGTTCCAAAGAGGAGCTTTTGTTCTAATAGTGGTAGGTTGTTGTTATACAGTGGTATATTTTCTGTTCTCATGTTGGACCTAGGCTTGTCACACTTAATTTTGGATACCTAGCTTAGGTGCCAAGTGTTAAGAGCCTAAACTTCTCCAGTTAGTGGAGAAACAGTGGCATCACGGGGAGGGGGGTTCAGATGAAAAGCAACCTTATACATACTTGGAAGCATCTCCCTTTCTTCTTCGTATGTTTAGTCTCAGACCAATAAGCTACTAAGTAAGGCACCTAAATATAGATGGGAACAATTGGGTCTTCCTGCACAAACTCTGCTAAAATGTGTCTTTCCAGTAGGGGATCAGACAGAATAAGCTAGGAATCCAATAGAAGCAATAGCAGGAAGCTGTAGGCAAGATGTATCTCTGGTCATTTGACATACTCTAACTTCTTTACTTGTGGCTGGAGGAGTTGGGTGCTGCTGTTGGGCAAACTTTAGCAGAAGAGGTTCAGGAATCACTCCCACCTTCACTGGGCATGTTGTCATGTATGTGAGAGAAGTGGGTGAGAAGGCTAAATTTGTGTTGCTGAGTTTGCGAGGGAGTTGCTTTTTAATGCAGTTGCTAACTCTTCTTTTTTTCTTAGCATGAATTTCTTAATGCTAGTTGGTTTTCATTACTAAAAATTTTGAATTTCAGTATACCTTCAGCTTGTTCTTAAAGTATGTTTTATTTAAGCCTAAAAATGCCTTTTGTGACTTGTAGAATTGTGCATTTGAGACCATAGCGCTTTACTAAGCTTAATAGACTTGATGTAACTATGGTCCTATGGTGGGTGTCCAGTTCACTGCAAATTTTTTTTTTTTTTTTTGAAAGAGGAGTTTTCTTAGGTTAGAAAAAAGTTGTTTTGTATAACTAATTTTCTGTTGCTCTGGGAGGCATTTTGATTTTACATCCGACAACCTGAGTTTTCAGAGGATGTTTTTTATCTAGTTTTTATCTTAATTTATTTAAATCTGATGTTTGTCTCGTGAACCTTATTTAATTCATTTTTGAACTGGTTTTTGTTTATCGTGGTAGAACCACTGCCTAAGTGTATGACACTTTTAAATGAAGAGATGTTGCCACACATTTTCAGAGGTGTTGTCTCTTCAGTTAAGCATGCATACATGTTAAAGCATATACCCTCTTCCTCGCTCATTTGAAATTACCATTTCTTACTAATTTAGTAACATCTACTGATGAGAGGAAAATTGTCTTGTCAGGAGGAGTACTTCTGTAGCTGGCTTGCTGCTGGACAGAAACAATAGATCTCCCTGAGTGAGGGTTAACTGTTGGAAGAAAACCTACCACCACCATCAAGAAACCTTCCCCAGCTTTAGGAGAGCATAATAAATTTGGACAATTTAATCTTTTCTGGGCCTCAGTTATTGTTGTTCCTTCCTATCATATGGACTTCATATTGAACTAGTGTTCACATACTAGGAAAGTGTGTGATTGTTTGCTTCTCTGCATTCTTTGTTGTTCATGGATTGTGTAATTTTGATGTTAAAACCTGATATACACGGACATATCAAGCAATTATATATAGTATTTACGAATAGCTTGGATAGGTGGACAAGGGCAGCTTGCTGTATCCATGAAGCTGAATGTTGTAATTATACTGATTTGCATTGTTTGCTTTTCATTTCAGGCTTTTGAGGATCTCAACAAACTAATGGAGAAGGTATGGCATATGTTACTTACCCAAGTAGATTTATGCTTGTTTTCTCAGTTTTAAGTATGCTTTTCACTGTCGAGCTGAAAGTTGACTTATCCATATGTCTTTCTTAATAGGCTAAGGAGATGGTGGAATTATCCAAGTCAATAGCTAATAAGATTAAAGAAAAACAAGGTGATATCACTGAGGATGAGGTAAATTAAGTTTGATTTTAAAGTCAACAGAAGTGTTCCTATGCAAAGCAAAAAGCTATCCATTTAATACATGTCATGTTAATAAAGAACACTTCATGATTATATTTTTGTGATTTAATTCTACATAAAGTAAAAGGGATTTACTTGTTTAGTGTTAGCTTGTCTTTTGACCCCTTTTAAAAGTAATGATTTTATTGCCTTTGTGTAAATTTTTGTATTTTTGAGCTCTGCTGGTCAAGAGGAAATCGTATTAAGTCTTCCCTTCTCTTTCCTAGTAATTGGCTTTATTGGTAGTAAATTGAATGTATTTATTCATTAAAACTGTATGATAGTAATAAAATCAAAGACTTTTAAAAACCAGAATCGTTCACTAGGTGATGGACTTTTAAACTTGTTTGTTTAGACCATCAGGTTCAAGTCCTATCTACTGAGTATGGGTATAGCTAATCCAGTTACTAGGGAAACATACGGATCTGGTACACAGTACCACATGCAACTGGCAAAGCAACTGGCTGGAATACTGCAGACACCATTGGAGGTAAAGTACCTAATATTGCGCCAGCATTTTCCATGTGTTGCTAAATTTTGATAGAAATGTGTTTTGACTGTACTACTGTGCCTCTTTTTAAAGCCCCAGATTTAGCAGCACAGCCTCATATTCAGTGTTTATGAAAGGAATATATATCCTCTTTCAAATAAGAAAGCTTAAATGTAAGTAAAAATTTTTCTTTGGAGTAATGGCAACTCAAGTTCTAATTTGCAAAATATCAGTGATATTCAGAAAATCATACTAGCAGTCCTTCTTCTGTTTGAACAGCCCTGATTTCATCCATTGCTGCAGAATATTACTTTTATAAAGAAAGAGTGAAACAACACTGACTTGGAAAATAGAAGTAGTCAGTCTTTAAACTCCTTCAAAATTACACATTTTGCAAATGTAGCACAGAGTTATTACATAGATTACCCCCCCTTAGTAATATATCATGTTTTAATTGATCCGAAGCTATTACAGAATTCAGGAGTCTCACCAAAAAGTTAGATTTCATGTTGCAATTTACAGGGCTATATGTCTGCTAAAAAGCATAGATGTTACAGTATTCTTGCGAAAGCTGTGTGCTACCTACTATGATGAGAACAGAAAACTAAGTGTGTCTGAAAAGTAAAAAAACAGTAAATTGATTGATTGATTTAATATATTGAAATTCCTTATTCCTGAGATTTATTCTTTGCTTTAAAACCAAAGTAATTCACATTCTTTGGGTTATAGTATCAGTGGTTTGCGTTTTAAAATGATTACAGGAAGATGTATCATAAAAAACTTACCTCACACAGCAGAAATAAATAGTATTGCCTGGGTAGGTTTTTTTTCATTAAGGCCTATCAATGAGCTCCTCTGTTTTACCTGTTCAGTCAAATGCAAGCTGAGAGACTGTGTTTATGAGATTAATGCTATTTCTCTTACCAGTCTTGTGCTTAACACAGGAGCGAGGAGGGATCATGTCACTTACAGAAGTGTACTGTCTGGTAAATCGTGCACGAGGATTAGAGGTGAGAAATTGGGTTTATTAAATATTTCATAAAGTACACTTCAGTAATAAGGTAATTAAAGAAAAAGGGTCAAAATATTCCCTACCAATTGCTTGCACTACCTGTCTAACAGCATGAAGTGATCAGCCCTTTATTAAACTTAGGGGTTTTTTACCATTTTCCCTTCTCCACTTCCATGTAATTTTTATGTGTCCTCTGCAAATTGTTATAACGTATGCTACTTTTTGTAATACCATATAAAAGGGAAAATCCATCTTCATTGTGAAAGAAAACTGGAAGGATGGAGAAAACTAAAAAATGGTGAATGTTTGGAGTTTTTACAAAATAGATCAATTTTTTCTGTGAACAGGGCAAGAAGGATTATTACAGGACACATAGTAAGGAAACAGAAAAGAGCATAGAAGCCAAGAAAATAGACTGCACAATACAAAGAAAGAAAGCTAGAACAGTATTGTGTAGCCTGGTCTGTTTTATAGCTGTTGTTACTAAAAGTGTTTGTTTTGGTGTTATGGTGTATACTTGAAATGCAAGCTGTGAATAAGTATGTTTTACTGTTTTAATAGTTGCTGTCACCAGAAGATTTAGTAAATGCTTGTAAGATGCTTGAGTCACTGAAGCTACCACTAAGGTAAAGCTTTACAGATGTATTTATAAAACATGGCACTCTTCAAGGCAGTCTATGGTGTTTCGATGAGTTAGTTTACCTGCAGTAGATTGTTTTTTGTCTTTTTAAGTAAAGTTATGCTTTGCTGAAAGAATGCTGCTATATGCTCCAACATCCTTTCTACATTAAAATACGAATTTTTAACCATGGTTTACTTTGCTAGGTAGGCAATATTTTTTTTCACTTCCAATATAGTTTTTTCAGACTGGGACAAGTGTTTACTAAGCCCTGCTCTTTTCAGTCTCTGTAGATTTTTTTAAAGATACTTTTAATGTTAATTTTACAGAGGTTTTTTTTTGTGTTTGTTTTCCTTTTGTAATGTGGTTATAGATGTGGGTGCATTAGAAATGTGACCATAGGTGATGTGAGCAGGGATTTTAGTTACTTTGACTCTGTCTTTGGATTTTAGGCTTCGGATATTTGACAGTGGTGTGATGGTGATTGAACTCCAGTCTCATAATGAAGAGGAAATGGTAGCTTCTGCTTTAGAGACAGTAAGTGTCTTTCATTTCCTTCAGTGTTCTGACCGTGCTGAGGAAATTTAAACACATTAGGTATAAAAACTTAAGGTACAGGATTTCCTTTTGAGGTTTTGAAATACAAAATATTCCACTTTAAAATCTAACAGTAATACTAAAATAGCACTTTTCATCTTCAAAGTGCTGTGCAGGCAATAATCTGAAGTCATTGCTTTCTCCTCAAGGGATAAAGCATTTTTCCATCTCTTTTCAAGCTTCTTTAACCTTCAGCCTTCCTCTAAATCTTTTGTGCTGTAGGATGAATCCATGGCATGTATTAAGCACTTAATTTAACAGAAGTGGACTTCAGACTGTCCACAGTGTGCTTGTAGGCAGTGAAAGTAGCTCTTAATTCTTGTTTAGCTTGGGTTTATTTCATAAAAGAGCACAATGTATGTGTAACATCCTGTACTGATTTTGCTGCTGTGAAGAGCACTCGGAGAGTAGCACGTATATAATTAAGCTTAAGGAAAAAATAGTATAAATTGCTTGGTGAGGTAAACCTTTGTGATCTTGCTACCTCTGAACTCTTTAAAGTCCTGCATTTGTCCATTATTCCATTATCTGTGGACTAATGGACATATTGTCTATGGATGTATTGTCCATTAGTCCATCCATAGAGTCCATTATTTGATGCATTTTCCTGTGTCTTTTACAGTGGGATGTATTTTTTGTTTGTTTGTTTTTCATAAAGTTGAATAAAGGCTGATTCAGTGTATCCAAATTTAAATATCAAAGTCAAAACCGACTGACTTGGGCAGTCGAGATAAAACAGAGCTGTCACAGACACTTTTTCACATGATACGTGGGGTAGACTCTTCAGTGTGTTTTGTATAATTGTTACCATATAGCTTTCTCTCATCAAAAAGATTTTTAGATGAGAGAAATGTATGTAGCTGTCTAAAAGATTCCATCCTAAATTATCAAAACTGAAATCTTTCAATGTATGTTAGTCCTTTCAGTTTATTTTCTTATATTGACAGTAAAACACTTAAACCATTTTAGTTGCTTTTTTCTGATTATTTTTTGTTTGTAATTAATTTGTTGCCTTCAGTAAGAGTGCTTATCTCTTTGAAAGGAAAGGAAAAACCTTTTCTTGATAACAAATGAGGTCAACAGCAAAAAGCAACAGATGGTGGATTTATTACCCAGGTGCCATTTTTCTTTTATTTTCGTAATATGAAACTCTGACTCCATAGAAAAATGTAAGGGAGAGGCTTTGAGTGAGGAGGGCTAGCCTATAAGAGAAGATCAGACTTGTGGCCAAAAGCACCCGGTGCTTAATGTATCATGTACAGTAACATGAAACTTCTGAAAAGAAATGAAGTCACAGGCTTTCAGACAGGAGAGAGGTTTTGAGCAGCTGGTGAAGACAGGGGGTCAGAGGAACCCAAAGTCACCCTTGACAAGAGTAGTGGTTTAGGAAGGAAAGGTAAGTATAATAATAATACCCATATGCATATTAAATTGTGTAGCTGACTTCCATTACCCAGATGTGATCACATAGCTTCATAATGTCTCAAGTTAGGACTAATTTAATCTGAGTTTCTGTAAAAAGACTATTGCTGAGAATGATGCAGAATAGACTCCTCCCCACCAAGTCAGATGGGAAGCAGGAAATGGCAACTTCATCTGGATTTACAATTCTGCTTGAATCTGGAGCAGTGGAGAAATGGAAGAATTATTGATTTGTAGGGTAAGAAAACATGTTTATCTGTGAAATTCAATGCAGTAGCAGTAAGACTAGACTTCATACCTAATATTTTAATACTGCCTATGCAATCTTTGTGGCTTTAAACTGAAAAAAAAAGGTTGAATTAGATGAGATATTAAGAAGAAGCTCTTTACTGTGAGGGTGGTGAGGCCCTGGCACAGGCTACCCAGAGAAGCTGTGGCTGCCCCATCCCTGGCAGTGTTCACGGCCAGGTTGGACATGGCTTTGAGCAGCCTTGTCTAGTGGAAGGTGTCACTGCCCATGGCAGGGGGCGTTGGAACTGGATGATCTTTAAGGTCTCTTCCAACCCAAACCATTCTGTGATTTTAGCATGCATTAACTATCCTGGCTGAAACAATGGTGCCAAAGTTTTGAGTCCCTGGACTGAAAAAAACAGTTATCTTTTGTGTCAACTGAATGTGATGATGGACTCTTACTGTGCCCTGTAGTATGCTGTAATATCGGGTGGAGTACTGAGGTTTGGTCATTTTTCTATAGGCAGTAGGAATATTTTAAGTCCCATGAAACTCAAAATTCTGCACTTCCATCTGGGATGACTTAAATTTCTGAATCTGTGATCTGCCCTGGATAGGTCTTTTATTTTTCATTTAGGCTTTACTGTTTGCAGAATCACTTAGTATAGTTGGGCTGTGTAAATACTGGCTGTGACAGTACACTGCTGTCTGAGCTATTCGGGTTTTTCCATTCATTTCATCCCAAGGTATCTTAAAAAATTATGTGGTTTTTTGTGATATATTTTTTTTACAGATTTAACTCTTTTCTACTTTCTTTCTTTATACTTGGCAATTTTACCAGGACACAAGAAGAGGTATTTGTAAGGGGAAATACTCACAATTATTTGTACTTTTTAAAAATGCAAACAAACCGCTTGTCTCCACAAGGGATTTGCTTACCAGTTTATCACTGCAGAAGGCTAGACCTGATTCAGGAGCTGAGAGAACTTGACTGTTCTTTTAATGCCAGTTTGTTTATCTGTGTATTTGTTTTGTAACAGGTATCTGAAAAGGGTTCTCTCACAGCTGATGAATTTGCTAAGCTGGTGGGGATGTCTGTTCTCTTAGCCAAAGAAAGGTCGGTAATATTTGCTGTGTTTAGTACCTTCACTACTATGTGTCCGCCAGTAACACAGCCGTCTTCTTTTGCTTTCTCTAGGCTGCTTCTTGCTGAAAAGATGGGCCATCTTTGCAGAGATGATTCAGTGGAAGGCTTGAGATTCTACCCCAATTTATTTCTGACACAAAGCTAATGCAGTTTGTGTACAATTCGTTGTGTAACGGTTTAGCAAGTGAACAGAGGGCAGAACCCTTCCAACAACTGACCTTATATTTGTTATTTTGTTATTCAACTGCAACAGTGATGAACATTGCAATGCTTTGCAGTTCTCAGGTATTTCATGTGCTGAATCCTCTTACGTGGAGCTGAAAGGAGATAGGAATCAGTCAGAAGCATGTGAATTGTCTCAAGTTTCAAGTTTTGTTTGATGTGTTCTGTAGTTTCTCGTTAAGGAAAGTCAGATTAAGATTTCACAGAAGTGAAAAGAATATCCTTGTAGTCTGCCATGAGGGTTAGCACCCAAAAGACAGGTTACTGCATACCCTAGTTTGTTTATGTCTAGAGCAACAAATTAGATATATCCATAGTGATAAGAAAAGTGACTTTGATGTGTACCGAGGTATAAGGAACAAACCTAGTGTAGCATAACCCCTTCTCCCTGAAGTGGTGAACAGTTTTCTAAAAGAGGACCTTGGGCTTCTTGTACTTTGAGACAGAAGGAACCTGCTGCTGGACAGATTAACCTATGTTATGTGAATCTAGAAAATGCAGTGTTTGTTTTGTAATGTCTTATGCTAATAGCTCAGACAGAAGCATTGTTAGCACAGACTTCCTCCCTTCTCTTCCCTTGCCATCTTCCTTCCTGGCTCATTATGGTGCACTTCAGTGCCCTTTCTCTGTCTTCTCTTCACGTAGTGGAGCAAAGTAGCCTCCTGTCGCTCTACTAGACTCCATTCTTTAATGTGTTTGGGGTTTTTTTCTGCTTGTATTGAAAGATCATTTGTTTGTTTCATCAGCCTTTATCTGTTTTGGAGAGACGGCTTACTTATATATGAAAATTAATATACTTTCAATATTGAAGGGAGGAAGAAGACTATCACCCTGTGTTTAATAGTCATGAGGTATCATATTGTTTGGTATTCCTCACCCTGTGTTCACACTGAATGCAATTTGATAGTCTCAGTTTTCATAACTCCAGTGGAGTTGTTACATTACTTGAAGATCTGTTGTCATGGTAATAACGGTAAGTGGATGTTCACTATCCACGTCACTTACATTTTTGGCATTTTGAAGTGACCAGCTTTAATAAATAACAAAATTAATGCAGGCTGTGGGCAAGACAGCACATAAATAACTGCACTGTGGTCACAATGGCTAAATTGATACTACAAAAAAAGGAGGAGAAAGGCTTTGAAGAGCCTGCACATCCTTTCAGAACTACTTCAGTATTACCATAGCTTAGACAAGGGTTAAGAGCCTGTCAATGAGGAGTTCAGTGCAGAGATCCCTTCAGTGATGATGACTTTGGGTTATAGGATGCTCATTTAGATCCAGGGAATTGTGTCCTCCTACCCTTGTCACAAGCAAATGTTTATGCAGTTTTCCTTTAGGGCAGTTTTCCTCTGTTTTATGGAGGTGCTAAAACTAAGGTATTTGGCAAAATTGAAGGAACCAGTTCCACACTGTTCTGTGTTCGCCACCTAGTATCATCTCCTCAAGAGCCTTATGGCTTGATGCTTTTCTTCATCCTCTCCACAACCCACAGGAGAGACCTATGTGAGGTACCCCAGGCATCACACATCTGTGAAGGGACTGAAAAGTGAGAAATTCAGAAGAAAAAAGCTGGTTTGTGACAACTGTTTCTTTTGCCTGATACCCGAACTTGTAGAGGGAGACCAGTGGTTTATGGGCCTGAACCTCTCCCCACAAGGGGGCATGTCTTCTGTAGAAAGAACAAACCAGAAAGGAGATGCCAAGTGAAAGCTCCCAGCCTCTGTCCTCCAACCCTGAGCATTTCATTATCTTAATTAAGCAATAACAGTACAGCCTATTTAGAATGATGATACTTTCTCCAGCTTTTCTTTCCCAAGTTTTGTCTTTGACTTTTTTTTTCTACAGGGAAGAAATCTGAGAGGTAAATTGTATAGCTGGTTTAGAATGTAAATATATACGTGTGAGAAAATGACTACTAGAAAGTAATAAAAATGAAAAGATTTTTCTTAAATAGACTGCTCTGTTGGTATTTTCATCCTAAATATTTTGGGGAGCTTTAAAATCTTTACACATCAAAATCTTGTGGTTGTATGGGGCAGGTTTTTAAAGCATGTCATGTTTTTGCTGCCTCATTTTGTACCTAAAAGGGTACAAGATGGTTTTGATTTCAAATTAAAAGGCAGCGTTAAATGTAATTAGAATGCCTTGGTTCTGTTGCTGAGCAGCCTGCGACCCATCCCAGCCAGAATCACAAAACCACTGATGTCTACACAAGCACAAGTTTCACAAGGGAACCAGTCTGAGTGAGCCAAGCATGTCTCCTGTGCTAACACTGGAAAGGTGTTTGACGCATGTTTTCCCAGCTGGAAGACAACAGCAATCCTATCTGTGATACCATACTGAGAGCCCGTTGTTTGGCAAACAAACGGAATGACATGTTTATGGGTGTGTGGTACTTCACACTGAAGCTGTCATTGCCAAGACCTGTTTCCGTTGGTACTACCCACAAAAAAATCTGTTGACTGTCTCAAAGCAAAATTAAAGGAGAGAGGAAAATAGAAAAGTTGCCACTGACAGACCATTCTAGTTAAATACAGAAGGTGTCTATACGAACCTTTCATGTTTTGATTATTCCTAGAGTATTTGTGTTATTATATCTGAAAATTATCTCCTTTTGCCAAGGCTGCCCACTTACACAGTCCTTTGAAGAGAGGTTTGTAACAAAGGTCTGTTCAAAAAGTACTTGTTTGGGGTTTTTTTATGGAGCAATTTTAGATGCTGATTACATTTTTCATGTGAAAACATAAGCCTTCTTACACCTCTGATAGGAAAAGAGCACTGCCCAGGAATCATATAGAATAGTTCGGGTTGGAAAGGAGCTTAAGGTCATCTAGTTCCACCCCCGCTGCCATGGACAAGGATCTATACATCTTTTCCATTTCTCCTTTGCATGTGTTTTCAGGAAAATGGTATTCAGCCTGTGGAAACATGGATCTAATCTGACCCATATTTCTGAAGTTCAAACTTTTTTATTTCCTCTGCAAGATACATATGTCTGTGTGTGTAGTTGGAAGTCTTCAGAAGTGTATCTTTAATAATCGTTACTGGCTGCATATACATAAACTCTTCAATGCTCAGTTCTTTTAACCAGACTTTGACAGTTTGTCCAAGGGTCCTGACTGTGCTGCTTGTAAGATCAGTGAAGTGTTGTCACCAAATTCACGAGAACAGCAGTGGGAGACAGTGGGAGCCTGTTGCTGACAGTTGAAGCTCCTGCTTCCTTAAGCCCAGGAGGCTCATTTGCAACTGGGAAGTTCTTTCAAAATACCCACTGAAAAGGCAGGAATGGCTGATTCAAAATCATTTGTGGATTTGATTGGCAATCACTGCTTTCTTTCAGAGGAACCCCTATCCAGTGGCTTGGGGTTTGGTTTGTGGTTTTTTTTTTTTTGAGCTAGATTCACAAAGCTGTCAATTACATTGCTTCTCCTATTCTAGCTGCTCCTGTTTCATCCTAATTCTCATGCTTCAGGCATCCGCATGAAATACAAGGCACTCTAGTTCCAGGTCATCTTCTGCTGGGAAGACTTCAACTATTTTCTATTCTCCCAAGAATGAACTGCAAGTACTCATGCTGAGACGATACTCTGTGCATGTCTGTTGGCAACACTGGTCTTTATTTTAAGGAAATACTCCAATACTTTCTGGAGCAGAGGCCCAAGTGTCAACCTGCCCAGCAGGCATGAGAGTCATTTTGCTTTGTGGTTGAGAATTAAAGTATTATTCAAATACTAAAAAAAACAAAACAAAACAAACACCAAAACACAAAAAACTTCAGGAGTGAGAGAGGAAACCAGAACACCCCCTAGCCTGCTAGTCAGCACAGAGTAGTGAGAAGTAGATCTGACAGAAACCACCCTGTTTCATACCCCTGCTGCAGAACAAAGATGAGCTAGGATCACAGGTCTCCTGCTTTCCCACTGAAATGCCATGATTTCAAATTCCCACTGATGAAAGGGCAGACTAAACGCTGCTCTGCCATGATCAGCAATGATGAACAGCAAGTTCTAGGCTGGAATAGTCATAGCATCTCTCTGAATCCAGTCCTGCTCTGACCATGAGGCTCAGATTATTTAGACGTTCTGCATTGTTTTGTTCAATTCGAAGTATTTTATGTACTTGGAGGGTTTCACTTGGCTGATGATGAATTATCATACAATCACAGAATGGTTTGGGTTGGAAGAAACCTTAAAAGATCATCTAGTTCCAACTCCCTGCCATGGGCAGTCACCTTTCAGTAGACCAGGTTGCTCAAAGCCCCAAAATCATTAAAATTAGCTCGGGGAGTAAGTAAAGGGAGGAACTGATATAATCTAAATGCTGTTGCACTGTATTTTTTAAAATCAAAAGTCAAATAAAATGGTGCTCCTGTGTTCTTTGCTTCATACATGCAGAACACTCCCAGAAACTCAAAGCCAGGAGTTGTTATTTTCTTCTAACCAAACAATTTGCAGGAGGATACATGCTGTGTGAAGTACTTTCTTTTTGCAAAGAACAATAAAGGCACAGCATAAATTTGTGTCTGTTGCTGGTACAGCATTTGTACTGTGGCTATTTAATGATTCACTTTATGTAGGTAGAATTCTTTTCAAATGTTGCCTAAATATAACAGTATTTGACATGGTGCATGAGAAACGTCTGTTCTTCCAGCCAGACTCAGCAGTTGTGTGTGTGTGTGTGTGGTGTAATTCCCCAGAGTTTCACTTCACATCGGATGGAGAATTTGAGGTGTGTCCTTAAACTGCAAAGATACTGTGGTTTGATCCACCCATTAAATGAGAATGGGAAGACTCCCACCAACCTCAAACCCAACCTTTGTTGTCATTATCTAACACTGACTAGTTAACAGCTCTGAAAGTGGCTGCAGTGGGTATGGCCCAGCTCTGACAGCACAAAGGAAGCGCTTAAAAGATATTATGGAACCAGATCACAAAATGTTTTGGCCTCATTAGTAGAAATACTGAACTAGGCACAACTGTTGCAAAGGGACTATTTTTGATCTTTCTGCATTCCTATTGTTGTTTCCACAGTGTTTTGGGAAAGCCTGAGATAAGGGTAATTTTCTTTTCCACTAGGACTATGATCTATTTATAGCTTACAAGGCCAGATTAGACTACTGACCATCTTGCTTGACCTTTCGAGTAACAGAAGCTGTAGGACTTCCCTTACTTCATTTGTGTTTGAAGTAGAACCCCTTTTGTCGGATCAACAAGAGACTGCAACTGTAGGGAAATCCCACTGCAGCTCTGGGCAAATTATTCCAATGACTATTACCTGTTGTAAAAATGTTTTCAGTGTATGTCATCAGAGTTTGGTTAGCTTCAGCTTCTAGTTGCTGGACCTTATATTTAAGAAGTCCCCTATTATGGGTGACTTCCCTTCATTCCAGGTGTCCTGAAATGTAACTGTTTCTTGAACAGATAAATCATTTGGAGTTCTGCCCGCCACACTGTTCTATTTTCTGCTCTTCACAGAGTTACCCATTGTTCTCTCATAACCTTAAATTCCGAACACCAGCACTGGACCAAAAAAAGCTATTGTAAAAGTATTGGTTGCAGAGCTAATTTGTGTCCCCTGGCTTTATACTCACAATCTTCACATACAGACTCCATGCCACGCTATCAAACATGTGCTTGAACCTATGTTTGTGCTCAGTCCACTCCCCAGCCACACAGCTTAGACACAAATACAACTTAGATCATAGAATTGGTTAGGTTGGAAAAGACCTGTAAGATCTGGTCAAACCCAGCACTGCCATGCCCACCACTAAACCATGTCCCTGAGTGCCACATCTACATGTCTTTTAAGTACACCCAGGGATGGTGATTCCACCACTTCCCCGGGCAGCCAGTTCCAGTGTTCAACAACACTTTTGGTGAAGAAATCTTTCCAATCTGAATCTTCCCTAGTGCAATTTGAGGCCCTCTTCTCTTGTCCTATTTCTGCTGAACTCTCATTCCTGTGGGCATCTTAACAAAGAGGGAAAGTGGGGTTTGAGGGTGGTCTCCTGTAAACCTGCACTAGGCTAAGTGCACTGCAGCCTGGCTTCCCAGTGGGTGTCCAAAGCTAGTCTTGTTCTTAAACATGGCATAAATACTGCAAGCCTGAGCCATAGTGAAGTTATTAGCCAACAGGGTTGATGGAGGAGCTCAGGACTTCAGATTAAGCTGCCCTGCAGCTTCCCCAGCAGTTTACGAATGCTTTCCTGCAGATTTGCTTCCTCAGGCATTGTTCTTCATGCTATAGTTTGTATGACTACTTCTCATAGCTACAAATAAATTTTACTTGATCATCTCTTTATTTTGATAAGATATCAAGGGTAGCTACTCTCTCCCCAATTTTTCTACAAGTTTCGTGTTTCCTCATAGCAACTTGGTCATACTTCTTGTGCTTGGTCATACTTTCAGGTGGGATATTGGCAAAACTTGTAAAAGTAAGGTGACATCTTTCTCAGCTCAAAATCTGTGCATAGCAGCATGAACTAACTGATGTGACAGCAGGAGCTCCAACTACCTAACAGCTCAGTATGATCTCCAGATCTTTGTAAAGTAATGAGTATCCAGGAGGGAGCTGCACATCCTGTAAAGCATGTCCTGCAGTCTTTGTTCCTAGGTATGTAATTTTGTGGGAGCTATATTAAAATACCTATTGTTTGCTAAAGCCCAGCTTACTCAGAGAGTGTTCTGTGATGTGTCTTCAGGACTTACCATTCTTCCAATTCGTGTTATCTGAAATCTTGAGCAGTGAGGATGTTACATCTTCTTTTAGGTCTCTGATAAAAGTTTTAAATTGCTGACACCTAATCCATGCTTAAATCTTTAAGTAGATGTGTCCTGCATGAAGATGACACATTAAAAGGACATTTTGAGACCAATTAGTCAGCATTTAATCCTTTTAATGCATGCTGGGCTAAATTTGCAGAAGTGTCCCTGGTGGAAATGTCAGGGGTTAGCAAACCAAATGTTCTGTGGAAATATAAAGTATTATTACATTAGCATTGCTACCTTTACTCACCAAACTTGTGACTTTATCTAAAACACATTTGCCACCAACCTTCCACCCACCAGGGGACCAACCTGTGTCAAGTGGTGATGGTGCTCTCCCTTTTTATTATCAGCTTGTCCATCCCTGTGTCTGGAATCAGGGAAGGCTGACAGGTCTCATCAGCCCAGGCTGCTCTCACTTTACAAACCAATAACCCTTCCCACAGACAAGCATTCATCCACTGGTCAGAAACCTCCACAGCATCTCCAGACTGACTGACTGGAGAAACAGTATTACAAATTGATGGATGTGAGTTTATCCAGAGATGCTGATTCTAAGTTGTTTAAACGGAGCTGCTCTTATTTTCCATCCTCAGGCTTGCACTGGAACAGAAATGTGTTCATAATATGGCTCTATCATCTGCTTTGTACCCCAAAGCAGAACAGAGATATTATTGAACATCTGTGTTTCTTTTGCATACCAATTGACAAGTCAAATCTGTCACATAGCAGTAGACTGGAAGAATAGCTGCCACTCTTGTTTCAAATATATATCAAAATCAGAAAAACCTTTATCACTCAACATCAATGGCTGCAGATCTTAAGTTCTTCACCAGTTTTATTTCTACCAATTCCTGACAATTTTACCTTTTTTCCACTTATGTTTATTAATTTAAATGTCTTTTGTAGTTAAATTATCAGTATTCTTGTCAGTTCTCCAGTCAAGACTGTAGGTTTTTCAGCCAGTCCAACCTTTTTTCCTTTTTTGATAGCATAAGGAATGCTCTTGAACAATGCAGAGGTATCATTTCTAAAAGGACACATTTTAGTTTCTCCTTGTTTCCAGCTTTCAGAAGCTTCCCCTTAAAGCACCGAATATTTATGTGACTGTTTTGACCCTCACCTTTTTTATCGCAGATGGCTAGCTTATATCCCAGCCAGCACTACTTTGGGGGTTTCACAATTAATTCTTCTCTGCAGTGCTGACGAGGGCAAATAGAGATTTCTCTGGCCTGCACAGTTTTCTTTCTGAGTAAGGATATTATTACTGCTCCTGTTAGGAAGCTTGAGGTCATTTTAATATCAGCAAGAGGAGATTTTTAACATATATTGCACAGATATAAATCACACACAATGTCACATCTCTCCCCCCTATGCAGAGCATAGAGGGAATTCAGTAGCCAGCCGTTCTGCTTTCACACCTGGTGGTCTGCAGACAATATGTGCAACTATACAATCTTGGGTTTATGCCAATGGGGAAAAAAAAGACATTTTCTTCTCAATTCAACTGTGCTAGCAGGGAGGAGAGAGCCACAAACCAGCACATCACCTTATGCCCACTGAAAACCACCAACACAGCCAGTCTGGTGGTGCTCATCAGATAAATACCCTTAATTTGCTTCGGGTAAAATCAGGCAGATCAGTTTCAGCTCATGGCTGGAGTTGGGACAAAGCTTCAGAGAGATCTTTGCGGGGGACCTTAAAGCAGCTTTCCAGTACCTAAAGGGGACCTACAAGAAATCTAGAGACAGACTTTTTACAAGGGCATGTAGGGATAGGACAAGGGGAAATGCCTTTGGATTGAAAGAGTGTGAATTTAGATTAGATATTAGGAAGAAGTTCTTTACTGAGAGGGTGGAGAAGCACTGGCACAGGCTCCCCAGAGAAGCTTGGCTGCCCCATCCTTGGCAGCATTGAAGGCCAGGTCGGATGGAGCTTGGAGCAACCTGGTCTAGTGGAAGATGTCCCTGCCCGTGGCAGGGAGGTTGGAACTGGATGAGCTTTAAGGTCTTTCCAACCCAAACCATTCTGTGATTCTATGATTTAACATGGCTGCTCTGGGCTGGTTAAGCAGGGCACAGGTGCCCACACCCTCAGACACTGCCCATCACTACATGTACAAGTGCTTTCTGCGCAGCTGCCAGCAGCTGGGAAACAGGTATTCCCATTTTCAGGGGCCGGGATGCTTTTCCCTGCTTGACCTTCCTGTCACGGCTGCCGTTATCGCTTCAGCCATGCAGCCACCTCAGTGCAGTGGTTAACAGGGTCTGCACTCAGGTGGGATCCGTCTGCATGCTCTCGCTTGTTCATCACACTGGCGGCTGGTGCTACAGATCAGCAATTAAAGGTCATCCTTTGTATCCTTTGGTGTCCAAATTCATTTTGCTCTAAGTGTTGTGGTTGTGGGCTAAATGAGTATTTGTCTGCTCCCACTTTCTCCTGTCCCTTCGGTTATTAGTTTCTCACTCTCCAGGGAGACCAACTTCAATGGCCAAGAAACCAGCATTTCATCTGCCACTAGCCAGATGCCTCACAGACCAGCTCCTCTGAGGTATTTTAATGAAAAATATGTTCCTGATGAAATTTGGATGGCACGTTAACAAAGACAGATCCTAGTCCTTAGCATCACAGCAGGTGTGTTATGTGCAAACATAATCCAGTGTGCTTCAAAGGGTTTAATAACGTAGCTTTGTGTATTTATCCCGTGCTCATCCTCCTGTTATCTGGGGTCTTTTCAATTCCTGTCATGTAATCATAGGGGTGACTTGTGTTTTTTAATCAGTATTTTTTGGACTCTGTCCCCTGTTGGAAGTGTTGACGCAAAGGCGAGATGGGTCTAAGGCAGCACAGGGGTGTGTGCAGTGACCTGAGCTGCAGTCTCCGTTTTGTTTCTGGCTTTACAATTTCAGCATAATCTCAGCAAATCAGTTTACACTGGTGGAAAAATTAAGACAAAACCTTTTTCATCAGGAGCAGGGAAAAAAAGACCAAAGATCCCTCATAAGTCATAAACACTCTAAAGCCACTGGATCAAAGGCAGTATAGTAAGTGCAAAATACTGTGATATGAGTAAAATATCTTGCCACATGTTCCAGACTCTCTCCTGCTGTGTGGATTTCTTTACTTTCCCCACTGCATTGGTGGAGGAATGACTTTTTTTTTTTTCCTTAGTGATTAAATCTTTAAGAAGTTGTGCTCATAGAGGGAAAAAAGCCTGGCAGTGCACTCACCAAAATAGGATTTTTCAGATGTCAAATGCAGGCAGCAAGTGAGACTGGACTTTCAGGCCTGATACTTCAGCAGACGTTTTGGAGCAGGGAGCCATTTGCCACACACTTCCTCTGCTCAGAATTTCCCATCATCTGCAATCTCCTTACAATATTATTTTATCATGACACATGACTTATTACCTGTTTCACCCAAAACCAAACCCAGTACCATGGCACATCCACTGTGTCAGCTGGCACCTCACATGATCCTTGTGAAACAAGCTCCTGACATGACTTAGCACCTGTATGTCTGTGTACCTCCATGGTGGCACTGCCTGGAGCTGAATCCTTGCTGTGAGACAAGTCACACAGACCAGGACCAGGCATGGGAAGCTCCTTGGCATTCAAAGGAAGGGCTGAGCTACATCTCCGTGAGATCATGTAGCTGCAAGTGGCTGATGGCAAAATGCAGTGACCTTCACTTACTAGACTGGACACACACAAACGTGTGTATCCCTTCACTTCCAAAAAGCCAAGCAAACATCTTACAGACACAAAAAGATGAGTTAAAAAAACTGTGCATGCCTCCATTAAAACAAAACAGACTTCCAGTACCTAAAGGGGGCCTACAAGAAATCTGGAGAGGTGCTTTCTGCAGGGTGGTAACTGGATAAGAGGGAATGGCTTTAAACTGAAAGAGGGGAGATTTAGATTAGATATAAGGAAGAAATTCTTCCCTGTGAGGGTGGTGGGGCACTGGAACAGGTTGCCCAGAGAAGCTGTGAGTGCCCCATCTCTGGAAGTGTTCAAGGCCAAGTTGGGCAGGGCTTGGAGCAACCTGGTCTAGAGGAAGGTGTCCCTGCCCACTGCAGGGGGGGTTGATCTTTGAGGTCCCTTCCCACCCAAACCTTTCTGTGATTCTATGATAATATTAGGAATCTGGTTGTTCAAATGAAAATGTTTTAAAACAGCCTGGAATATCTTTGTGACACATCAATACTCCACTTTTTGCTGTCCAGAATAGAGTCTGAGTTCTTCAGCAAGTGTTTAGCTTTCTTTCCGGAAGGTTTTTGATGGTGCTCCAGATGGCAGCGTGCCTGTGAGGCTTTAGCCACAGCAGACCCAGGCTAGCATATGGAAAAGGGTTTTAGCACAGGTTGATCAGAGCCGAGTGACAGCGGGAAGGCTGGGGACAACAGGGGGCTAGGGCAGACAACAACCCTAATTGACTGCTCAGGCTCAGCATTCATGTGGGGCAGGAATATTTGTGTGGAAGTTGTATTTTCTTGGTCATCTGTATGATACAAGTTAATCAGGAACAACATTTCGGTTTAGTTTTAATTTGAACACTAGAAGTCAACAATTACTTCCTCTTGGGCCTCCACCTCATGCCCACGCTTGCTCTAGATGGATTAGGGAAAGCAGGAAGATGCATTATGCATAGTACTGGCTGACTTCAATGCCCCTTGAAATCCTTTTGTAGCTTTGTGGGTGTGTGGGTATCCATCGGTCTGTATTTAAATCCCAGACTCTATGTCAGGGAAATAAATTTCACCACAGTTTGAGATAAATGGGTGAGTCTGTTGCATAAAAACAGATGGAAAGGGTTTGTTTTTTTTTCTCTTTTTTCCAAGAAGTCTTTCTGCAAGAGAATAGTTTTATCCTGTCACAACAGTCCCTGAATGTTATCCACACACACTGGACATGACAAATACCCATGCGTATGTGACCTCTGGGGCTGCAGATGGGCACCTTAAGGAGCTGGTGATGCTCTTTGCTGTTGATGATTGTATGATCCCCCATCTTCACTGCTGCAGGTTGGCTCACGAAAGTGGCCTCCTGTTTGCCTGCTGCTCTATTCATAAGACAACAACCAACACCAACACCTAGCTCAACATCAGTGTGCAAGCTCATGCGTGGATTGATGGCAAAATGCACGCAGCAGGATTTTGTGGTGAGAACTCTCTACTGACCATAAGGGAAGCTTGCGGAGAGGTGTAAAAGGTGGAGATCACCACGCACCTCTGGAGAAACAGCAGCTTCGGCAGGTTTGAAGGTCTGGCCTGCTTCCCCGGTGTTCCCTCAATTCACACCATGGATCTCCAGCTTCTTCACAGAATTGTATCATAGAATCAAAGCATAGTTTGGATTGGAAGGGACCTTAAAGATCATCCACTTTCAACCCCCCTGCCATGGGCAGGGACACCTTCCACTAGACCAGGTTGCTCCAAGCCATGTCCAACCTGGCCTTGAACGCTGCCAGGGATGGGGCAGCCACAGCTTCTCTGGGCAACCTGTGCCAGCGCCTCACCAACCTCAGTGGAAAGAACATCTTCCTAATATCTAACCTAAGTCCCCCCTCTTTCAGTTTAAAGCCATTCCCCCTTGTTCCATCATTCCACACCCTTGTAAGAAGTCCCTCTCCTTATTTCTCGTTGGCTCCTTTAGCACAGGAAGCTGCTTTAAGATATCCCCAGAGCCTTTTCTTCTCCGGGATGAACAAGCCCAGCTCTCTCAGCCTGGCTTCACAGGAGAGGTTCTCCAGACCCCTGCTCATCTTTGTGGCCCTTCTCTGACTCACTCGAGCAGTTCCACGTCCCTCTTGTGCTGGGGGAGCCCATGACTTCTCACCCCGGGGCCACACAAACCGCACCGCGCCGCTTAAAGCGCTGCTGGAGCCCGGGGTACGGCGGAGCCTCCACCGGGGCTGGCCGGGAGCCGGCGGTTCTGCGGATGACCCCAGCGCCTCCCTCCCTCACCGGGCTGCCGCATTCCCCTGGAGGCCCCTGTCCCACAGGGACCACAACACCCCGGCGGCGGCCGGGGGAGGGCGGCCCCGGCGGGGCAAGGCTAGGCTGGGCTGGGCAGGGCAGGGCAGGGCAGGGCAGGGCAGGGCTGGGCTGGGCTGGGCTGGGCTGGGCTGGGCTGGGCTGGGCAGCGCCGCGCCTCACCGGGCCTCGCCGCCAGGGGCGCGGGCTCCCCTCGCACGGCACCCGCCGCCGCCCCGCGCCCCGCTGACAGCCGCCCTGACAGCCGCGCGGGGCCGCGCTGCGCCGCCATTTAACCCTCCCCCCGCCGCCGGAGGTGAATGAGTGAGGGAGCAGCACTTGCTTGTCTAGGGGCAGTCCCGGCGGCGTTTCCTCCGCGGGAAGGATCCCGTTCAGCCCCGTCCCGCCGGCGGCGCCGGTGCGGCGGCCGCTCCGCCCGCGCAGGGCAGCGGCGTGGAGGTGAGCGCGGGGCGGGCGGAGGGGAAGCGAGTGCCCGCGGCCCGGCTGCAGCTTCCCCCGGCGGCGGGGCGGGGATCCCAGGCCTGGGCGAGGCGCCGTCCGGCCGCGGGTGACGAGGGGCTGGAGCCGCGGGGCTAGTGTGGGCTGTGGGGAGTGCGGCGGCACGGAGCGCAGCCGGCGCAGGCAGGGGACGGCCCTTGGGTCGCTGTGAGGGGTGCCGGCGGGACCGCGGCGGGGTGGCCGTGAGGCTTGGTACTGGGGTGCTTACAGACCGTGTGAGGACAGGTCCCGGCTGTGGATCTGTCCTTCCCCGAGGCGGTACCCGAGAGGCAGGGACCGTCCCGCTTAGCAGCCCGGGTGCTGTGGCACTCCAAAGTGCCGGTAGCACTGGCGCCTAGAGTAGTTGTAGTGGGTTTGTCGCTCCGAGTCTGTGGTAAGTAGCATTAATTTTAGAGTGTTTCCAGTACCTTTAGTGATTTCGACTTTATACGAGTCGCTAGACGAGATGAAACCATGTGGGTATACGACAAAATCAGTATAAAGCATAGGAGACAGCTTCCCGGTTCTCTTTTCAGTCCTGATACTTTGTGATATTTCAGACCTGCTTCTCAAACGTATTTCTAATTATTTCGGCTGTACAGTGTATATTCCCCATTCTGTGGTCTTTAAGATAACCCCACCAACAGGGGAATTCCAGAAACAGTGAGCAACATACGTATTTAAACAAAACATCTAAAGGGAAAGGAAAGAATGGATGACTGCATTCCAACCCTTATGCCATAAGGGAATGATCTAATATATTTAATTCTTTGCATTCATTATTTATTATTGCTTGGACACCTTCCCAAATTTCCTATGCTTAATAAACTTATTTTCATTGTACATTTTCCAAAGTAAATCTCGCCCTTATATGCAGTCTGCTATAGTCCTTAGGTTTCAAGGACAGATGTTGCTGGCCAGCTAGCTCTTGAATTGCTGAATTGATATCAAAAGGAGCTGAGAAATCCCAGAATTTTATGAGACCTGACCCCAAATGCTGATGAAAATAGGCTTTACTGGAAAATTATTGGGTTTCCTCTTGCACACAGAGGATCTGGTGCTGTCAGTTTCAGCCTAGTGAATTTAGATGCATAATTTTAATAAAGCCATTATCTGATAACAATGTAAAATTGTCTGATGTGTAAATAAGAATGAAGGATGCCTTTGAGGATGTCAGCTCTAAGCCCCCTGCTGTGGCAGGCATCACATACAGACTTTTATTGCTAAACTCAGTATCTTCTGGAAGTGGTGTCTTTTTGGCCCTGATCACTCTGAGTGGTCAGCAGTGATTAGATTCTGATAAAATGTGATGAACACCTGAGGTGCTCCCTTCCATGTGAAATGGGGAGGATTATATGGGAAGCTCTGAAATTCCCAGCAGGTGGTAACACTTCAATAGCTGCCTAATCCCATTGCAATAAGCGAACGCTGGTTGAAAATAATTAATCTCTTTCCTGCCACACAGATAAATTATCTTAAATTTGCGGAAACATTGCAGATGCACATTTCTTTTTGCTGTTTGTGCTGCTTGGCATCCCTCAAGTGAAATGTAGGAAGAGTTTAGGGATTTTCAGGCTTTTCCATCTCTAGCCTATTTTACTGTCAGCCTCATGCATAGACAGAATTTTGCAAATTCAGGTTTCAAATGTGACTGTAAAATGTTTACTAATGGACAGCTATTAAGGAAACTGGTTTTCAACTGGGATTTTTTTTTTCTTTACATTCTAGCAGCATTTTGCTTGCTTTAAATTCCAATAAATAACTAATTTTTTGACAGCATCACTCCAGACCAGAGCTGGTTACTGGGGCAGGTGCAGCTGCTTGGGCAGGAGGCAGGCTGGATCCCAAAGGATCAGTCCTCAACCTGACCCCTGCACTTACTCATTCCCTGAGCCCTTCTTCTGCCTTGCCATTGCATGTGCCACAAGCCATGTTGGGGAGTTCTGTGCTGTGGCTGGTCCCCTGGAGCTGAGGGGTCTGGGAGTCAAGGAGGGAGCAAGGCTGTGCTTGGAGGAGAGTTGAGCAAGGGCAGGCCTTTTCCTGATTCCTGAAGGAGAATGGAGCTAGGGCAAGAGAAGGCTTGGCTCTTGCCAGGGATTTGCAAAGAGGGGGACTGAGGATACCAGTGGCTTGAGCAAAATATGACATCCATCAGTGGCATTCGCTGTGAATGAGGCTGCAGAGCACAGAGGTTTTGAGTGCTGTGAGTTTGTGTTCTCGTTAAACTTGCTGCTTGTCATGGAGTAGCTGATTCATTCCTGATGGCCCTTTTTTAACTGTAGGTCTCATTTGCCT
The DNA here is from genome assembly GCF_028554395.1 of Pezoporus wallicus. Taxonomy (NCBI): domain Eukaryota; kingdom Metazoa; phylum Chordata; class Aves; order Psittaciformes; family Psittacidae; genus Pezoporus; species Pezoporus wallicus. The sequence goes on along the minus strand of NW_026636323.1, from coordinate 2,195,581 downwards.
CTCATCTCCCTTATGAAGGGGGAGTAGCTGCTCAGTGCTATACTATTGAAGCTGATAAAGCTGGTAACTGGTTAGCTGTGCTAGATCAGCAGGTGACAGCACTCAGAAGGGTGGCTGGTTTGTGAAATGCCATGTCTGCTCTGTGGCCTTGGGTGCTGCTGCAAAAAGTACTGGGAGTCATAAATCCAGTTGGCTTGTGCTTTGTTGTTGCTTCGGTGGGTGGTTTGTTTTGTTTGTAAAACCGAAATACTTTGATTTTACTGACATAAAGAAATAATGATGTTATTTAAATAGATTAATATATGTGACTCTGGTAGTATCTATAACCTATTCTGTTACTTCAGTTGCAAAAAATACTGTAAATGAAATTGTCGTGTTTGGCTCTTGCACAGTTCCTGACACTGTGGTGCCTGTAAAGCCTCGCAGTTCATGATGGATTTGTTCATACAAGGTAGTGAGGTACTGTTTCCAGAAGAGAGCTGCAACACAGGAAAACTAAGTGGTGTGACCAAGACTGCACAGGAAAATCTGTTGCAGAGCAGGGACTTGGAAGTTTTCCTGTGTCATTTGCTTTACACACAAGCCTCTTGGTCTTCATTTCCAAGGCGTTTTATGGCTTATCCCCTCCTCATCTGTCATTTCTAATTCCCTTTGGAGAGGAAGCTTTCCACTTCCAATCAGCCCATTACACCGTCTCTTGGAAGAAGAAAGCATCTTTTTATGTTGCTGTGCTTCTGCTGTGTCTCACACAATAAAGCTTCAGTTCGTGCTTGTCCACGAGAGCAATAAATTAAAAAAGCCAATTATTCAAAGTCTGATAGCCTTCTCTGGTCAATCATTTTTCATCTCGCTAAGTTAATGAACTTGAGGCAGAAGATTTGAATAGAGCAGAAGCCATTTAAGCTGTACTGTCTGCCTTGAAAAGCAAAATTTTATGTATGGAAAGTAGAAGAATAATAGAGCAGAGGGCAGGAGGCAAAGATGTGGAGAGTTCTGAAGACCTAAGAATGAGAAGAAATCTAGAAAGAAGTTGGCTTAGGGAGGACTAAGAGGAGAGGGGAGAAGTCTGAACCAAGCTTAGAAGTCCTGTGTAAGGCCTGTCCAAAACTGAGGCAATGTGAAAACGGGAAATTGAAGGAGGGAAGAGGAACAAAGCTGCAGGGAAGGAGAGGTGAAGGGGTGTGTGTAGAAATATTACTCCAGAAACGGGGCAGCAATTCTTGTGTTCAAAACTGCTATTAGAATTGAGCTAGCAAAGGTGCAAAAGCTCAGGGAGGCTTTGTGGAGGCACTTTGATCAGAGCTTTGTTCAAAGACTGGGCTGCGTTGCAGCTACTGAAGTAGCTGTATGTGAGGTGGGAGGGCTCCCCCTGCAATGCAGGGGTAGTGGAGGCTTGTGGAGGGTGAAGTGGCCCCGGGCTAGGCTTCCAGAGGTACCTGATCTCACTAATTGGAAGTTAGTTTTGGTACTGGTTCAAATACTCCAGTTCTAGTCTGGGTGTTGCCTGCAGTGCTCGCCGAAGTCCTTTTCCCAAGCAAGCCAAGATAACACAGAGGGAAGGAGGTTTTGGTCTGACAAATGATCGACATTACCAAAACACCCAAGGGCCCTGGTGCTGGGCTCTGTCTGCAGGCTTGGTTAGAAGGAGTCTCTGTCCTGAAAAGCCTGTATTGTAAATACAGAGCGGGAGAGATGGGGTGGGAAAGAGGGGAGCAGATTAATGCTGCAGTCTGCTGACATGGTATGTATGGCGACGGCAGGAATCGGAACAGGAGTCAGGTCTCCTGTGCCTCCCACCAGCTCCCTGTCATGTGAACCATGCTGCTTTTCCCTTGGTTGGGCTGATGTGCAAATTAAGATGCAAGGCAACTATCTCAAGAATACTCTCCTACACAGGCTTTTTTCTTTCTTCCCGAGGATTTATTCTCCTATCCATAGCTTCGTTTCCTCTCTGCAATGTGTCACTCATTAGACTGAGATTAGGATTATTTGAATTTCACCTGTCAGTGTGTGGCGCTCTGAAAGAAGTATTTATAAAAATCATTTGAAAAATACACAGCTGGGAAGGTTGAAATGGAAAGGACCCATTAAATCATCCAGCACAGTCATGGTTGTGGCCCACAAAGCATTTTTCCCCTCTTTATTTCAGGGCAGTGTACAGCAATGCTGCATAACTTGTGCCGTTTTCCTTGAGCAGTTTTGCTAGAGGGCAAGGCATCTATCACAATTATTGTCTTTTTTAAATGAATCTGCTTTTATTTTCTTCGACCACTTTGATTCTTTGCTTTGACTAACTGATGAGTGATTAGTAGCGACACAGGACAGGAACAATGTGCCTGCTGCCGGTACCCTGGGAGGCAGGCTGGTTTGCCACCGCCCTCTGCTAGCAGCCCGCCCTGTCTTGAGGCATAAGATTTGTCTTCCTGTAATTTGTGGCATATCAAGTGAAATTCTGGGTGGTGGCGGTATCACTGTCCCTATCTAATGCTTTTTGGAGCCTTGTCAAGTTCCTGGACCGGATGATGATTATTCCCTTCGGATACGTACAGCTACTATTGTAATGGGCTTCTACTGAGCAAAGCCATGCTGTTAGTCTTTTCTTAGAAATTATTCTCTCCAGCCACTTGGAACAGAGAACAGTTTAAAAAGCTTTCAAATAACACGTCTGCTGTCTTTTAGTTCTACAAGTCTAGCAAAGTTATTGTTGAAATATTTCATTTGTGATTCCTAAAGACAGCTTTGCCATACCTGATTCCTACACTTTGCCTTTATGCTGTGCAGTTTTGTTCGCTTCTAACTCCTGCCTGCTCCAGTGACAGGTTTTTCTCATAGAATTAGGTTGTAAACTTAGTGGAACAAGAACTTTCTTGCATGTTTGCGTGACGATGAGCAAAGTAGGACTGACTTGCTGCTGTTCCTGTGCAATACAAAAGAGCAATTCTTGTATTTTGAGAATGGTTCCCCTGAGGTAGATCTTCTCTTTTAGATTCTCCCCTATTTCTGTTTCTGAAGCAAACTATTGGTTTTGCTGCTACCATTGTGCTTCCAACCTGTTTTATATGATTGTTATGAGACCCATAAAAACTAGTTTAAAGCACATGGACATAAAATCATGAAATTTGCCAAAAAGAACTCTATTTTTTTTTTTTGGCTTTACTAAGACTACAGAGAATAAAAACTTAAAAAATGATGGAACAAAAAGTGGTAGTTAACACCTTCTCCATCCAATCAGTCTGAATGACATAGAAGGTGATTATAGATAACTAAATATATTACTGAATAATAGGGCAGTTTGAGGACCAATATGGTAGTTTCCTAAGTCTCTCACATGCTTGAAAGCAGTTGACAGTGAAAGGAATTCTGTACCAGCAATAAATCTCCAATATCTGTATGTGCTGAAGTCAGAGTTGCATTTTGTATAAAATACTTGTTATTTTGCTATCAGGAGTCTTGATCTTAAAATAAGACATGCACAGCAGCAGTTACTGCAGTGCAAAGGTAAATTGTGATCTGTCTTTGTTATTCTGGCCCAGGAGCCGACATTTCTGGAGCGAAAATTTATTGTACAGTGGATTATAGTTGTGCTTATTCAAATTCATTGATACAGTTATTAGTAACTGTTAAGTAAATGGAAGATAAGTGTTGTTTAATAGCCTGGGTTTTTTGCTTATTGGTGGGATGTCTTCTTTCTTGTATTTTACAAAGCAAAGTCAATACAGCTGTAATTTGTAAACTTGCAGGTGGTGTTGGAAAAAAGTGCCTGCACTTTGGAGCTGAAGAAGGACATGAGGAGTAAAAGGACCTGGGATCTCACTGGTCAGAATGAAACAGATGTTGAAAGATTTTTCAAATCTGTTGTTAGTAGTGCTCTGTGACTATGGTGAGTATTACAGCTACCAAGGGAAAACTGTGAGATGAGTATTCACAAAGTGTGTTTGGATAGTAGTGTTTCCAGGTATTGGCTGAAATCAGATTTCACAGAAGCCACTGCTGATATGCACAGAATATAGTCTAGATTATATGAACTGTGTAAACTGGCCCTTTAGATCAGAGTGGCAGGAACCTTTCCTGCTCTGAATTTGCTCAGAAAAATAAACAAGATAAATGAACAGATTTCCGTGGGCGCCGTTGAGGAACTGGCTATGTTAGAAGCAGGAACTGGAACTCTGCTCTCTTGTAAGACTCATATTTTGTAATCTTTAATGAACATCGTGGAAGACAGACCTTGTAGGTATCCATACCAGTTTGGGTGGAACTGTGCCACACACCTACCTATTTCTCTCTATTAACTGTAAAATGAACCTGTGATGGTCTGCTGAGATGTAAGCATATACAGTGCAGGCAACCTCCCATGACTGAGTGAGTCCCCATCTGATGGAACTAAGCTGCCATTTAAAGAACTTTTGAGAACAACAGAGGTTTCTTCCCTCTGACTGTATAAGAAGTAAAGAGATGGTATTTGTGCTCATTCAATTTTAGTAATGTAAAATTAGGCAGCTAGTCAAGAGGCAATCAGTTTCATTTGAGTAGTCCATACATAAGTCAGCATATCTTGAATGCAGCTCTAACCCATCTGCAGTCTGAGATGTATGGAATGAAAAATCACCTCCTTCTCACCATCAGCTGCCAAGGAGGGAGATCAGACATCTTAAGTTCAAGTTATCTAACTACGATATCTGCGAGCTGAGGGACATCATATTCATGGTGTCGTCTTTTTCAAGAATGCTCTAAGTAGGAAGTAGATTTGCAAAAGGAATTAATTCCTTATTGCACAGTGAATGAGAAAATTTGAAAATGGGACTCAGTTCCTAAATAATAGATATATTTTCGAAAATCACATTCCTAATTTAAAAGAAGGCATTGTTCTGACAGCCACGGTACATTGTCAAACCATGCCAAAGGATTAACCCGTGCACTGCTGAAATGTCTATAGCATTAAAAAATAAAGGAAAAAGGATTGTTTAGTCCGCACTTATGGAATGAACTGTGGTAGCAGGTAGTTCACACACCGAAAGGCTGAAGAGATCTTACATAGGAGAGAAATAGACCAAAAATGTGTGCAGTTCTCCTTGTCGAAGTGAGAAAAATCTGATTATAGGGAATGACTCAATACTAATTATGCTGCTCATGCCTCTGTACTTGCTGCCTTTACTCTCTGGAACAAGGGATCACTAGAAGGTTAAAGAAGCTAGAATTGCCATATTTTAGGTGAGCTACGTTCCAGTAAAGGTGGAAGCATTTGTTTGGCTTTCAGTACCTTTTCTTCTTTTAATAAGGCAAAGTTAACTAGCCAGGCTGGGAACGCTGCACCGAGTGGGGAACACAGTGAGGTTAAGTATTAAATTCACATAACCCAAGAAGTGAGGTGAATGACGGCAATGTCCACTGGTGAGCCAGCCCTGTAAGCATTCACGACTATTTGACTCAGAGGAAAAAGCTATTATTCCTGAACTTTATAGAGCGTGGCACAGTAAGTGATTACAAGGTGCAGTTAAAGAGCTAAATCTCTGCTGCAAATTTTAGGTGCATCATCTTTTGCCTTATTTCCAGTTAAAGAGTAGTGCATAGTTCAGAAAATTATTTCCAAACAGTTCTGCATATACACGTCTTTGAGTATCGCATGCATGCAGTTTTTAGATAACTATTTCACTCATACACTTTTCTGTTTCAGACCAAGACTATTTTTTAAATGATCCAGTATGCACTGGAAAATCACTGTAATGCTAAAAAAAACCCTAACACACAACAAAACAGAATCCTCATTTCTGATCAGTTTTTCTGATGTGTTTGTTCTTAGCTCTGTCCTATTAGTGGCTGACAAGCCAACAGCACAACCCAAGTTGGCTTAAACACAATTAAAAATAAATAAATATCATAGTAGCATGCTCTAGTAATTCTTCTTGCTCTTCAGTGAGAACAAAGATTTTCCTTTTGATCTTTCTAAGCGTGAGCTCTTGCAAAGACTCCTCTGGAAGGTTTTTGGCACCACAGCCAGGCTCCATTCAACAGCAGACCATTGTAATGACAACCAAAAATATACAAATGCATTGAAAGCTACCCCTGACTGGCTGTCCAAACAACTGGGACCGAGTTTTGGCATGTGGCACAGTCATGCACTCAGAGTGGGCTGGAGGGCTGAAGGAGCTTGTGGTGAAAGCTGGCTACTTCTGACTAGTGCGTTTTGGAGCATCATGAAAAACTGCTATATGGGCTGTCCAGGAGTGCCAAGTTCTTGTGTTATTAACCAAAGATGGGGGAAAAGATGTTGTGAACTGGGGTGTACCAGCCAGAGCTCTGTAGTGCTGCAACAGCATCCTCACTTTCCTCACTTCCCAAGTGATCTTCATGAGGGTTGATGGGAGCTGGCCTCTCTTCAGTCCTCCTGCACACATACACGGTAGTGTTACTTCAAACCTGAGGTATTCCATATAAAAAAATAATGTAAGAGAGTTAAGACAGTTGTAAAAGAGAGCAAGGGCAGTGGAGAAATAGGTACAAACACTGATACTTTTCATTACTATCCCTTGAATATTTTTGCTGTAAACTTAAAGCTTGAATTTGAAATTTTTCATTAGGGTTTTTTTGCCATGGTCTGTTTTCTTTTTCTCCCTGTAATATTTTGGCTAAGTTGAATCCGGGTGATTCCTTTGTAGAAAAGTAGATAATTTTGCCCATGTTCAAAGAAACAAAGCCCCAGCAACTTGCAACCATTTCACTGGGAAACACAGCTGTGAGAACTTCATGCTTGTTACAGTGCTTACAGTGGCCTTTCTGCTGTCCTTATGAAGATTTGCCCAGACTTGGTCCAGATGTAAGTCCTTGCAGATGAGTTGGTGATGAAGTTATCTGAAGGACTGAGCATGCCCCAACTCCTGCTGCCTCCTCTTGTCAGCCCCATGCAATACTGTGTGCTGCAGGCCAGGGCAGCAGAGTTCCCCCATATTTGTAATATTGGGCACTAGAGTTGCTTATCCTGTGATCTCTGCTGTCATGCTATCAGTGAGCAAGAAAATTTGCTGGAATTACGGAACAGCAGAAGTTAGAAGAGCTATAAGACAAGGAGACAAAGGCAGGAGTCTGGAGAATTGTGGTAATGGTAATGGAGTTAGGGTAGTACCCAAGAGATAGTGACAGTAGGTAATGGTAGGAGCAGGACTGGAAAATATGGACAGGCACAGATGACAGAACCAAAACGTGAAGAGCAAGGCAGATGTGTTGCTGGGCTATTCATAGAGTGCCATTTTCCACAGGCATTTAGGGTCTGTTTCCTTCTTTCTGAGTTGAGATCAGGTTTGCTGGGGTGCCATGTGCTCACCACAACTGGGACCAAGTGGGATCCTGCTTTGAATGCTTCTGAAGGACCACTGTATTAGAAATCAGGTCCTAGCTTTCTAAGGGCATTCACAGTTAGTTGACACTTGGCAGTTTTCACCTTTGTGCCTATGCCTTGGTTCCTAACACACAAAACAAGAATAGTGACATCCTCTTATCTTTCCAGGACATTGGAAGGATAAACTCATTTACGTTTCTAATGCATGAATAAACTATGTTAAGTGCACAATAAAAGAGTCTGTGAGGGAAATGAATAATTCTGCGTTATCGGGATGGGGTTTAGATGGTCAGCAGTCAATGATACAGGGGACCACCCATGGAAGAATGAAAACAAAAGAGCCCTCTGGTAACGAGCGCCGTCCATGTGCCAAAAGCAGCATCATCTTGGGGAAATGCAAATTAAAGATGGAATTACAGTGCATATACGTAAGACCATATGCATGATTTATATGTGTAAGGCTGTGCATGCCACCTTCATTTGGACTTCATGCATGTGGCTGGAGTTGGTTATTTTAAGGACATGTTATAGCTGGTGGAGAGTAATGGGCTTTTTTAGTGCACACTGTACCTCACTCAGGTGTAAACGTCTGTAGCTGGTCAGATCAATTTCTTCCTGAAAAATTTTCCCTGCTGACAAGAAAGTGAATCCAAGGTGACTAACTCATATTGAAGCTTAGAGTGGTAGGCGTCTAATATTATGTGAGATGAGTCCTGCTACTCCTGACTGCTGAGTGCTTGCCTTGGCAGTTGCAGTGTTTTTCCAGCAAAGCGGGCTTTGAGGTAATCTTAAGACATGTGTAACAGATTTAACAAGTCAAAGCATTGTTAGTTGATACTACTTAAGAAAGGATTGCTTTAACTGAGGTTTTACACTTCCATAGGATGTTCCATCCAAGATTCAGAAGCCTTTTCCCAGACAATTAATTAAATAAAGAAGTTACACAGCACATTCTGTATATGGAATGGATATGTGCAGCTCCCATTTTTCAGATAAGCTTTCTGCGTCTGAAATCTCTTTTAAGTTTCAAGCAACACAGGAAAGCTAGCTGAGCTGAGAAGGGAAGTGTGATCTTCCCAGTCCGTTGCTTTTGATATCATCTCTCCCCACTAGTTATGGCACATCTCGGTATAATTTGGCAACTTGCACAAACATGGTCATGCAAGAAGTGCATGTAGAAAAAACTGTGCCATTTATAATGAAATGATGTAATTTGGACATGTTGCACCATATCTGAGACAAGAAAAGTGCTGCAGTCACGATCCCTGTTATTTTCAGCTCTCTCACTCAAGTGGCTGCGATGCAAATGAGCAAAATGAAAGATTCATGAGACAGAGGAAGAGGGAGGCTTCAAAAAGCATCATGCAGTCTTCTTTATTTAATTTGGGGGACATTTTTCATGTTCCTGTTTTAAGACACTGCCATCCTTTTTTTGCTAAGTTAAAGAAAGTGGAACAACAGCTGGCCACTGTGGACTTTAAGAATCGGTAAGTGAAAAGTTGAGAAGTCTGAGAAACTATCCTGATAAGTGAAATATTCTGTGACTCTTCTGGGTTGTTCAGAGGTTTGTGGGTTTTTTAACCTTGTTTTTAACCTTCCTGAGCATGTTACTGCAGTGGACTCTGAGCTGCAGCAAACCACGTCCCTGGACAAAGGAGAGGTGGTGAGGTTTAACTGCTGTAGCTAGGGCCTTCTTTTGTGGGCGTTGTTTGTGTGTGAATTGATTCATTTTAAAGTGCTTGAGAACCACTTTTAAAATATCCACTTTATAAATCTTTGTTTTCTTCCATAAAGTATATAAACAATGAGTTGTCTCTTTGGCTCTCCTTTCAGTTCTCGGCGAAGTGCAGTATCTCCTGTTGGAGCGTCCAGGTCATGTAGCCTTCAGCAGTGACACAGTGTCTGTGGAATATCAGTACTCTAGTGGTGGTAATGTGACAGCAGAGCATCTGTCCATCCTATTGCTGGATGCCAGCACCAACAAGATAATTGCAAGAAAACAGCTTCCAGCAAATCAGTCCCAGGGGAAGGTAGAATTTGAGTGTTTCCATTTCAAGAGTGCTGGGGACTTCTTGTTCAGAATGGTCTCTCCCAGTGATAACAGCAGTGTTGCCCAGTGGAGCAGAAGCAGGGTGTCCACCCTCCATGTGGAATGGCCTGTATTTCACATTGATTTGAAGAAGAGCTCAGAGGTGCTTGGGAGCTCCCTTCAGGTTGGGCTTTTTACAAATGAGCAGCTGTGTGCCATGAACGAGACAGTGGTTTCACTGGATGTGATATTCACCAGCACCCTTTATGAATTCGGAAGAGTAAGCTCTGATGAGACTCTGGGTATTAGAACTAGCAAAGAAATCCCGCTCTCTAGGTCCCAGTGGGTAGAGTTTGATTGCCCACCTGTTAGTCAAGAAATATACATCACTGTGTTACTGAAATCATTAGAAACACATTCCATCATTGCCTCCATAGGACCTATAGATCTCCTCCACAAATTTGGGTACAAACTGGTTGTGGCACCAGAAGCAACATGCAAAACTTTGGTTCAGGTCTTCGTAGTGTCTCCACCATGCACTTCTATCAGTGGAAAAATTGTCGTCTATAAAGAGGCTCTCAAGCATCCTGCTCAAAGAACAGCCTGGCTCTATGAAAACACTCTTCACCCAGGAGACAACAGGACAGAATTTAACTGCACTTTATTTGATGTGGGGAAGAACAAATACTGCTTTGACCTCTTTAATTTCTCAAACCGAAGCCTTTTCCCAACAAGAGTTAAGGAATGCATGATGATCCAAAGGAATATGGGTTTGTACTGATGTTTGTCCTCTTTTAGCCAAAATCAGCACTCTTCCCAGCCACCATGGGTGATGATAAATAGGTTTAATTGTGGTGTCACCTGTTGGATAGCTACTTTTTCGGTCTCTTACACCAGACAAGTGGTGTAAATGTCATATGCAGTGGGAATGAGATAGAGTAGACTGTTAGGTAGAGGCAAACACAAGGACATTTGGTACCCGATGTTACTGAAGTAGCTTAAAACTGCACTAAGTTAACACTTAAGTACCAACCCAATGCCATTTGGGGCATTCTGAATGATGTATCTCTCTAGTCAAGGCAAAACTGAAACTTGACCCTCTCAGTGGATCACACCCACTGGGACACTAAAGGTAGGATTAGTCTTAACTACATCAAAATGTCTAAAAGCCAAGGGTCCAGAACTGAGTAGTTGTCTAGCTTTTTAGTCAAGAGGGACAGGGTGATTCATGGGTATAGAAGACAAATGGGCTGAATACTTACCTGTGTCTTTTTCTCTAGCACATTTGCTGTAGGAGTTAGGTACACAACTTCTGGTGAGATGAATCAGTATTTGGTCACGGTGAAAGACACTGTTGTGTCACTTGGACAGGTTGCAGGCTTTTCAAGTAGCCTTTCAGCACGTCTCTGCAGACCAGGGTGCATTTTCTGACCCATCAGGCCACTAGGCAGATCATGGGTCACACTTGTATAGCTAAACTTTTCCTCCCAGGAAAGATTAGACTCATACAAACTGCCAACTGGGAGCAGTGTGTGGTTCATATAGTCCTTTGGGCCATGACCACGCATGGTCTGGGAGAGGGTTGCTTCACAGAAGCTAGAACCATGTCCAGGAGTGTTAATGTGATCATATAATCACAAGACAGAGCTGGAGCCTGTTCCTCAGCCCTGTTTAAGGAGCCATCTATACATTCTATTTCCATCTATGCATCTTATACAGCTGTAGCTTAAGAGGTGGCAGTCCATGCTTTGGCAGAATCTATAAATCGCAGTTGCATGGCAGAGTAAGCAGATGAGCCAAATGTCCTTCTCATCCTTCATTTGTGGATGGCAGCCATGGTGATGGAGGAGCTGTGTGTGCACGAGGGGATTGGATTGAGTTAGGTTGTGTTGCCTACACCCTGGAACAGAAGAGTAAATGTTCTCATGTAGAGCAGGCTTGTATCCATAGGTAATGTATTAGTCTTTCCCATCTTCACACTTCAAAGAGTTTGAATTGAAAGGTTTGAGATGTACACCATTTTATACACCTCCCCACCCTGGTCTCCCTGAAAAGGAAGTGCAAAAAAAAACCCGTCATTGCATTTCATGGGCAGGTATCTGAGTGGGATCAGCAGGAGACTGGGAGTGTAGGACATGCTTCATAGCACACAGTCCAGACACAGCCTATCTTAATTAGGTTCTTAGTATCATATGCTCTTACATAAATTCTTAAACTGCTAGCTGTTTAATGAATGCTTTGTACTAAAAATGACCTCTCTTTTCACCACATGCCAAACTGTATGTAGTTCTTCTCATCATCTTAACTTCCTATCTGCATTATCTGTTGGCACTCTCTCTCTTCCTTTGGCGTAAGAAAGTCTATCTAAAACTGAAAGCATATTTTCTTAGTGGAGATAATTCTCAAGGAAAAAGGAAAAGAGAATTCTAATTCTTTCTCTGTGCTTGGGTGGTGTGTTACACTGATGTGATCTAGATAATTACCCCGCAGATAAATACCTAGGATATGACATAGATACGTTTCTGTGCCCAGTATTTAACTGTTTTAATTCATGAGATCCACCTTAAGTGATGACTCCCTGCAATCTGCTTTGTTTTCTTGGGTTCCCCAATAGCACTATCCTTACAACTGCAGTCGAAAGAATCGGGCTACGCCTGTGAAGAACAGAGTTAAGTCAACATCTGCCAAGTTAAAAGTGTCACATCTATAGAGCCGATGAAAGCGAAACCGTGTTGCATAGCCATAAATAAAATGTCAACCTGAAATTAATTAGGTGCAGCACATCTGACTGTGTCTGTATCTGTGGGACTTCAAAGCCTGTAAGCAGTGTTTGCAAGGAGCATGGTGTTCTGGGAGGGGTGCATCTGCCTAAAGCCACAACAGGCAGAGTGAACCTGTGCTGCCTGCGATGGCCATCTGCCTCCTGGCTGGTTTGAGAAGCCCTCTCCTGAGCCCTCACCCTGCAGCAGGGCACTGAGAGATGGTGTGCACAGACCCAAGCCCCGATAGCTGCATAACATTTGTGGCTGCTGCACAACAAACACTGCTCCTCAAGTCACTTATTTTCTGCTTTGGACTTCTTGAACTCACTCGGTTTAAGAGAAGGATTGGTGATAAATCCTCTAGTCTGGGCTCCTAGACAACATGGGCCATCACTTTTCATCCAGTTGCCCTGGCAGTGAGCGCTGCAGCTAGGCTTTGCATTTGACTGCCACTCCAGAGAGTTACTCAGTCTTTTGTTGAAGACACGACAAAACAGAGACCTCTCCGGTAATTTCTCTCAATACTGTGCTCTGATTTTACTTTATTTTTCTAAAAAAAGGGAAACTCTGTGTTTCATAACTAAAGCTCATTTAGCTTCAGTCTCTAGTGATTAGCTCTTACTCTGCTGCTCTCTGCTAGACGAGACAGCTGTTTCCTGTCCACTCTCTTCCCCCTGCAAAGATGATCCAGATCATCTCAGTCCTTCCAGATTATCTCCATGTTCTTTTTAATAAACCAAAAAAGATTGAGTCTTTTTGGAAGGCATTTTGTTTGGGATTTGATGACTTTTCCGACTCTTTGGCTCCATTTCCATTATTTTAAGCACTTCTTTTTATTTGACAACAGGGATACCAGCTTTGGGTGCTGTGTTCAGAAGTCCTCCTCACTGATGCTGCTTTGAGCAGAACCATTATCCTTACCCACACCTCTGCTTTCATTCCATCAATTGCATTAGCTGATTTTGCTACAACTTTTACCCTGTAAACTCCTGTTGAGCTGTTTTCGCGTGTGACCTTTTAGTATGTAGTCTCCCATCGTGCAGGTACAATTTGTATTCCTTCTTCCTATGTTTTGTAATTCGCTGATTAATGTCTATTTTGCTTGGGTTACCGTAACATGCAAGTACCATACATTGCTCCATACGACTGCACTATCTACTTATGCCATCACAGGAGTGACACATTCTCAGTAATGGTTTTATCTTTGTTTTCATGTCAACTAGGCAGGCATTGTACAGCACTGAGCCTTATATTAATCCCTTTGGAACCTATCCAGGTGCATTTATACTCGATGATGGTTTTCTGTTGACAATTGCATATCAAATCTGTCACTCAGCCAGTTCTTACTTCATTTAGCATTTGCTCTGTTATTATGAAGCAGGGACATTGTCGTATAAAAGGTCAAAGTACCTAATCATTATCTTCATCCAAACCACAGAGGATGAGAAAAAAGATGATTTTGCCACACCCATTATCCATAGATCAGGCATCAGTTATATTCCTGACCGTTTGGCAAGCCTGCTCCTTACTCCTTATCGCAGCCAGGTTTAGTACAGCCTATGGAACAGGAATCTGACTTGCGTCTGGTATAGGAAGAATGTTCCCATGGCCCCGAGTGGGCCAGGGCAGCAGCTTCAGAATGAGTGTTGCAAAAATGCTTGTGCTATGTAAGACTATGAATAGATCTATTAAAGGTGGGCTGTGAGCCAGCACTTGTGCAGCTTTTTGTAGACTCCCAACTGGAGAACCTGTGAAAAAATAACAGCGAGATGCGAGTCACTTCATTTGTGTCAGTGGAGTGTTAGCTGTTTCACACAGGTGACTTAGGGAGGGTCATGCAGCTTTTTCTCTGTGTTTGACTGTCTTATTTGAATGTCTGAGGTAGGAAGCTCATCTTACCCAGCAACAGATGCATTGCAGGCTCATTCTTTTCAATGCTTTATCCTGTGCTTTGCTTATGTGGATTTTAAGTGTCCCCAGCAGTGAAACTTCTGCACTCCTTAGAAGGATGTTCCATGTCCTAGCCTGTATCCCCGTTGAAACATATGGAATGAGACTTATAAAATTAATCAGTAATGCTACCGCATAGAAACAGGAATATTTTCTTCATATTTCTGGTGTTAATTAACTTAATTTTACAGTTCTTTGTTATACTCCAGAGACCGTTTTCAACTTTGGTGGGAAGTCTTTCACAGTTGCCAACAGCAGAGATGAATTTTGTTCATCTGACTTTTGCTGACTGTCGAAAAAAATCCCTATTGGTAGCTCAGCAGGGCATAAGAAGTACAGTTGTTGCCTGCAGGAGGAAAGAGAAAGGTAGGGGAAGACCTTCTGAAGGGAAAAGTGGTCAGTAAGGGAGGAGAGGAGTAAGTGGAGTATCTAGAGGTCAGGCAGGGACACACAACTTCTATAAAATACTTGCTCCCTGAATAAGACTCTATGAATCAGACCTGCCTATCCGTAGGAAAATCTGGGAAACAATTAGCTGTATTGCTTGAATCTGCACCTGGCTTGCGTTTATTTTGGGACAGATGGAGGGGACATACATGTGCCAGGGCTGGTTTGTACCAGTGTCCTGTGTCACTGAATACTTCTTCTCCACATCCCCAGCATTTTAAGAATAAATTGGGTGTTACGGACCTGGGATAGCTCTTGGCTTCTGAAAAAAAGTTTAGGCTGTGCCTCCACAATTCTTAAAGACACCTGTTTGTGGGGAGAAGATGGCAATATGCACAGGCAGAGTCTAGGTGTTCTTCCTTTAAAGGGTTCCTCATCCTTTCATTGTCCAAATTAGTAACCTGTTGGAGCATGCCACCATTTCAGTGCACCCAGGCTTCATTTCCATGGAAACAGAGAAACACGGAATGGGTGAGAAGGGTGTTTTCCTAGGTCTCATCCTAACAGCAGTACAATGTTTGTACACCTGTGCTCAGGACCTAAAAGCTGATCTCAGCTTCCACAAATACTCTGCAATGCCCCAGGCTAGTGTAGCTGTTCACATGAGCCTGTAAATCATCAGTGGGTTTGTCCCATATTACTGGTCTTGTTGAAGGTTTAGGACTATCCTGTGTGTCAGACTGGAAGGATGATGCTGAGCATTCCTCGCTGACTGCACTGTTGGATAGCACTGCATGCTCAGAGTCTTACGAACACAAAAATTTGCGGGGAGATAGTTATACGGCCCAGCAATTAACACAGTTAATTGCATTTATCTTTCATGTTGGTAGATCTGCCAACTATCAGCTATGTCAAACTAACTCATCAGTTCGAGGTCTTCATGTTGATAATTGATTTCTCAATTCTGTGTGAAAAAATTCACACTTCTTAGAGCTGGTTTGCAGTGCACACCTTCTGGTTTCCCCCTGGCACTTTGGATCTGTTTGTCTTAAATGGAAATTAATCATTTCATTTCCTTGGGGGAGAATAAAGTATGCTTCATTTTCTTTTACATTCTGGTAATTGCAGGAGGTTGCAGAGCAAGTCACAGGAGTTTAAATCTCCGGATTTCATGGGAGCTGGAGCATTTCCTGCTCTCTGCTGGTTAAGGCCCGTACTCTTAGCCTCAAAGCTATGGATGCCAAGTATTTATGCTAAGGAGCTCTTTTGTCCTTTGCTGAAGGCAGAGTCAGTGAAAAGTGCCCTGGAGCAATGGGCACATCATAGGTTCAACACCAAGATTGTAAAATTACTCATCCTGAATGTTCTTGTACATTGAAGCCCACAGGCATCAATGTGGAGGCTGCCAAGCGCCCTCCACTATCGCCAGTATTAGCACTGGAGGCAACTAGAACCTTTCTGGGTCTGGCTTTATATCTGACTAATTAACAGAAGTTTAAATGAGCAGGGAATATGGAGAGAGAAATTATGACAGGGACTCACCAAGCTGCTCACATAAAGTAGTCTATGAGGAGGTAGGTGCTTCTCCACCTAGCCTTCCTTCCTCTACCAGTGATTAGGGACACTGCAGAAATCTTTCATGATACTGGTATGAAGAAGAGTGTCATGAGATCCCCAATACTGTGATACCATGAAGTCTTTTTCAGGAGGGATCCGTGAGCCACTGACTGACTAACGATGATGGTAATTTTGTCTTGCTGCCCTCACTAATATCTCTGCTCACTAGCTGATGTGATTTTGCAACTGTCCAGAGTTTGTATCTTTGCGGGACTTCTTACTCCAACAAACTTTCTCAGTTCCCCCCTCCTTGGCACCCTCTGACTCCCTTTCCTCCTGACACCACACACCATCCAGTCTTCATAGAATCATAGAATGATTTGGGTTGGAAAGGACCTTAAGATCATCCAGTTCCAACCCTTCTGCCATGGGCAGGGATGCCTCACACTAGACCAGATTGCTGCTTAAAGCTCCATCCAACCTGGTCTTGAACCCTGCAGGGATGGGACATGTACAATTTCCCCATGGCTTCCTGTTCCAGTGCCTCACCACCCTCACAGTGAAGAATTTCTTCCTTATATCTGACCTGATTCTTCCCTGTGTAAGTTTGAGAGTCTTAAACAGACTTTCAAGTTAGAGAGACTTAACCAGAGTTGTGCTCCATTTCACACTTCCTGGGAACTGGGGTGGCTGCAAACTGGAGGAGTGAGAACTCAGCCTGCCTTTGGGCTCCTCTCCGCTGTTGTAGCAGCTCTCCAGCTCCAGAGACAGAAGGGTGAAAGCCGAGAGGTGCTCACAGAACACAAAGTGAAAGACAGCCTGAGATCACAGATATCGCAATGCTGTGGTAAAGTCAGTGGCAAATAGGCAGGACGGTCACTTGGCGTTGTGTGGGCTTAAAACTGCAGCACCACCTGGGTGTCTCACTGTGCCCATCTCTACTCTGCATTAGGCAAGGCAGATGCACTGGAACATGCATGCACGCAGATGTGCGTGAGTATGTGCCTATACACGCTTTACAGCCTTGGCTGACAGCACAAGAGTAAGCTCAAAACCTCTGGGCGCTATCCTGCAGTGCAGGTGAGTACCTGCACACAGGAGAGCAGCCCCACTGGTTCTGTTAAGCTCCTTGTATTGACGTAACTCAGACTGGCATGTTCACAAAAATCTGTAGGACAGGGCCCAAAGCAGGTAACATTTCATGTTTGTTAAAACACAGCTGTATTTATTTTTGTTAGAGACTTTTAATAACTCACTATGAACAATCCAGCAACCGATGTAACAAGGGTCTACAGGGATGCTGGGGAGGGACTCTTCATTAAGGACTGTAGTGATAGGACAAAGGTAATGGGTTCAAACTTAAACAGGGGAAGTTCAGGTTGGATATAAGGAAGAAGTTCTTTACTGTAAGGGTGGTGAGGCACTGGAATGGGTTGCCCAAGGAAGTTGTGTATGCTCTGTCCCTGGCGGTGTTCAAGGCCAGGTTGGACAGAGCCTTGAGTGACATGGTTTAGTGGGAGGTGTCCCTGCCCATGGCAGGGGAGTTGGAACTAGATGATCTTAAGGTCCTTTCCAACCCAAACCATTCTGTGATTCTATTCTATGATTCTATGAAATCATAAAGCCATTTCCAACACTGTCTAGTCCTTTGACATAGTAACTTTGTCACTGATGAGGAGCTCAGGGGCATCGTAGCAGCAAAGCAACTGTCATAAAATTAAAGAACATGACCAGCGTTGACAGAAGCAACACTATAAATTATTTGAAAGAGCAAACTTTAACAAACCTAATCTAGGTTTTTAAATTATTGTCTATTCAGCTGATTTTCAACTTTATCTGTGAGTGACAAAATGGAATTAAGAGGTCTATTGTTTTTCTTTCTGTTACACTATAGGAGGATCCCCAGGGGGTTTGTCCTTTAAAATTGTACCTGGGCTTGTGCATTAGTTTGGAATTGAAAGCTGTGGTCCTGCTTCAGTGTCACAGCTGTCAGATACAGGCAGGAGAAGTCCCTTTCTGTCTCTGGGTTCTTGCTGCTGTAAAGTTTGAGTGTTGAACACTGGATAAGGATGTTGTCTAAGCAAAAGAGGTATTTCATTACACATTAAGAGGTGATAATGTTTGAGGTAGTATTAGAACTTGACTCCACTTAAAATAAATAAATGAACCAGCAAAATTTCATCTCGAGTTAATTGCCAAACCATAAGCAATAAAGCAACAGAGACCTGGAAGCTGTCAGGTGAATGATTCAGTAACACTTTTGTGTGCTGAGAAGATAATAGAGAGAAACCGATACTGCCATTTTATTAGGCCTTGTAGACTTACCCTCCTTTCACAGTCACATAAATCAGGAGTAACTACACTTAAGTCAATGAAGTTATCCTGCTGTAAAAGCACTATTTGTCAGGCGGGAATTGGATGAATATGTAAATTACTAACCCATTCCAAAGATTTGTGGATTAGTTTCCATTTTCTGTGGTTCCAGGAAGAACTTGCCTGCCAGTTGACTGACCACTGTGTTGTTGACTGGCACTGGAGTGGATAAAGGAAAACAAGGAGTGGGAGTTTCCCCAGACTGTGATGGGAACAGGGGTGGGTCCCTGGATGCTGGTGGTTTTGGTTATTTACTGCTGTTTCTCTTAAATGAGAGAAGACAAATGGCTGTGTCTTTAAAGGTAAGGATGCAGGTGTATTCCTCATTGCTCTGAGCTTGTGTATTTGCAGACACGTGGAGCCTGTGGCAGCCCTGGAGTCCCTGCAGTGTCACCTGCGGGGATGGCGTCCGGCAGCGCTTCCGAGAGTGCATCACCTCCTCATCAGCCAAATTAGGCTGTGCTGGATCACCCAGCGAGACTTCCTTGTGTTCCCTGGAGGAGTGTTTGTGTAAGTGTCATCTCTGCTGTCCTCTTCCCTGTGGTTGCATATCTGCCCTAGCAAAAGAAAAGGGTCTGTTATTAGGACTTTGTAAAATGGAATGATTCTGGAGGGGTGTCACACTCCTGTGGTTGATGGAGTAGGGCAGGAGTCTACATGCATTTGTGGGGCAGCTGGTGACAAGTCTCCAAGCCATAAGATTTTGGTATTCTGTGGGTGCCATGGAAGGGGTTTAAAATCTCCAGAGTGGCTAGGGAATGAAGAAAGACTAAAGGAGAGATCTTGGGGCTAGCAAAACATAGAATCATAGAATGGTTTGGGTTGGAAGGGACCTTAAAGATCATCTATTTCCAACTCCCTGGGAACCAGGGATGGGGAATAGAAGGTGCCCAGGGACTGTGCAGGCTCCTATTCTCTTAGGCTGTAATTTAACAGATATTTTAAACTATTACAAAGTGATCAATGCCTTACCTCTTGCTTTGGCTGCTTCTGTGCACTTCCTTGTGCTGGCAAAAGTGTAATGTGGAGTACTGGAATAGAACCAGCCAAAAATTGGCAAGTTTGGGAATGTGGGTAAGCTGTTGCCATGCTTCTGCCACTGAAAAAGGGAAGGATGGCAGAGGGGGAGAATGTGTAGCTGGAGCAGGAAGAGGGCAGGACTACTTTTTAAATGGAGGCGTTGGCTTGAACCAGCTTCAAGGTGTTGAATGAAGGCCTCAGAATTGTACAGGCAGGCCTGGAATGTGTTGTGGAGCACTGTAAGAAATGGGTTGTATTGAACAACAGGTTGGGTGAAGGGAAAATATTAAAAATGATATTCCATGAAGCCAGGTATTGCATTTTGTCAGTGTTTGTGCAGCACATAGGGTATTTTGACAGCTTGTTGTTAAAGCGTCTGATGTTTTTAATGACTGGAAAATGCTGGCCATGTAGGTTTGCTTATTTTGTAAATCTGCAAGTGTAAGCAGAGAAGAACAACTCAGATGTTTAGGGCCCCAGCCTAAAACTAATGCCCTGATCTAGGCCTGGTTGTCTTCTCTATGGCAAACCCTGTTATGCTGGTGTGGGCAGTAATGCCAGCAGAGAAACACAGTGAGTTAGTTGGTGTTTTCCTAAAGCTGTTGCTGAACTGTGCTGTTCCATGCTTGTGTTACCTGCGGGAGGGGTATGTCTGTACGTACGGTACTTGGCTTGGCTCCTCTCTGGCTAGCTTCACCCCACTCCTCTGGATCCCAGAGAGCAGTTCTGGTGCACAGAGTTCCCTGAGGGGGGTCCATCCATGTGGAGCATGTCCTGGACAACTGGTTTGTGTATGCACCTTGGGTTTACGTGCATGGAGGTGACTGGCCTCTCTGGTGCTTCTCGGAGGTGTCACTCTTTCCATGCATGTGTACAACTATATAAGGCATATGGTGGTTTTCAAAGAGGTCAGCAATCCTATGCATACCCAGGACACATGCCTGTGGCAGTCTGGTGGTGGTTATACTATCTGACAGCACTCAGAAGGTCTGGAAAATCCTCAAATTCCATCTAGGTCTCTGGGTTAATAAAAAAGGTTATCTATATATTTTGTATATAGGAAGCACAGATGCACGGGAGGCCTGCATCTGCACCCATTGCCATGGGATCATCTGAAGGAATTGCCTCGCTTCTCTCTTGCACATGGTTTCTAATCCTCCTGTTCCCACATCAAGCAGCTTCCTTTACAGAATCACCTACAAGATTTTATCTCATTGAATCTTAGACTGCTCAGGAAGTGACTTGATGCTGTGATCTTACAGTGTTCATCTGCTGCCTGATGTCCAGCTGGGAGTGTCACCTTCCCACCCGCAGACTGTCTGCACCTTTCTGGAGCAGGCAAGCCTCTTTTTCAGCATCATTTATGTTTCAAGTTATTAGTCCAGCAGATGGAGCAAATAGCTGAGTAAATGAAACCAGCACACAGTCCAGGGGCAGAGGTACATGAGGTGGAGAGAGAGCAAACCTAAGGGACTAAGTCCTGTTTTGAACCTCACTCTTAGCTTTCTGTTCCAAACAATACAGCACAGTGTCTTGAAACTCTTTAAAACAAAGTCTTTAAAAAATAACTGAAAGCAAACAGGACTGGGAAGAGGATGAGCAATGAATGAATTGCTTTGCTGCAGTGGTACTGAGCAGAGCAGATGCTGGTCCTACCTTCTTTGCTGAGGTCAGTGTGCTCACTCCCTGCTCAGGCCCCCAGAACAGTAGTCTTCCCTGCTCTGGCACAGTGACATTGGGCTGGATGAAAGTTTTAGAGATCCCCCAGTAAAGATCCAGCAGGCATTGGTCTTGTTCTTTGAGATGATGCTGGGCTCTCAAGAGTGACATGAAGATCAAAGTGGATCCAGTAGCAGGATTTTTGAGCGACTGGGGCTGTCAGGTAGACCTGAGGCAAAGAAATGTATCTCTTGCCCAACCAAGCACTCTGCACGTCTGTTATCATAGCAGCCTGAGACCTTCTGGCCTGTGTTCATCAGTGTATTTGTACATTGTGCACACCCTCCTAATACCAGCTTTCTGTTGAATGAGTGTCCTTCTGAATTACGAGAAGAACATGGTATCAGCTTCTTGTTATTCTGCAGGCACATTTCCTATGCCTGGACAGTCACAGTGGTGCAGGCATCTGCCAAGTTTTACAACAGACTTTCTTTCACTCTGATGTAAGGCTTTGGGTTCTGGATAAAACTAGAGACAGGGGCAGGGTTGTTAACTGGTTCAGTGTGAACTCACAGCTTTATGGCCAGCTCTTGTCAACTACATCTGTGCAGCCTTATCCTCCAACAGCATTGTCATGGCCTTACAGTGCTGATGTTGAGCCGTAAGCAACTGGGGAGTGCTAACACACACTGGAATTAACTGGTGGACCAATTCATCCACTTTCAACGATTCACAGGGCTGCCCCTAAAATGCTAGGGACCTCATCCAAAAAAAGAATTATTAATCTCTCCTTGGTTCAGCCATCTCTAATGTGGTGCAGTGAGCAGGTGAGAGGTTTAAATAGGGCTGTGGAAAGATCTGTGATGTTCACATTACAGGTTAAAATCTCAAACTGGAAGGAACCCATAGACATCATCGAGTCCAACTCCCTGCTCCTTTCTGGACTACCTAAAACTAAACCATATGACTAAAGCTTTGTCCAGATGCTCCTTAAACTTTTAAAAGGCTTAGTGCTGTGACTGCTTCCCCAGGGAGACTCTTCCAGAGACTGACCACTCTCTCAGTGAGGAAAGGCCTGCAGGGTGTTCGTCCCTGTTTGAAAGCCCATCTGCAGTCCACAACAGAAGAGTGTCAATACTAGCATGCCAGGGGCACCAGAGCAGTGGCCTTCTCAACTAGGAGCTTGGGGTGGCAGGGGAAGGTTCCAGCCTCTGCAGCTGTGACACAAGGCAGTGGTAGAAGAAGCATGCTCAGAGGACTGCTTTGAAAGTTATGCTGCCCCGGCTGGTGCTGCCTCTGTGCTCTTCAAATTCACTGCAATTCTCACTCCCCTTAAGCTCTCATAAAAGTAATTTTAAAGTGATACTGAAGTACTAGCCTGGGTTGGCTTATTTTATGGTACTTTTCACCAGGGGATCTTAATGTACTTCACAAGGGAGGGCAAATAGTGTTACCCATTTTACACCTATTTAGGAGTGCCTTATGGAAATGGCAGAACAGGCAGAAGTAATGATGACATTTAAAAGTTCTGTTGGAGCCTTGGTTTAAAGTAAGTAGATCTGTTCCTGCCATCTTGAAGTAATCAGTAATAGCTCATCTCTAATGAGCAAATTTTAATGGCAGACAACTTCCTGTACTGTGTTAACTGGTTATTTTTAATTTGTTGTAAGGTATCCATCCTAAAATACCAAAATGCTGATGACAGTGCAGCTCTGATTGATAGACATGTGTGCTCTTTGTTACAGCTATGAAGCCTCCCACCTCACCTTCTGTCCAGCCAGGAGAGGACCAGAAAGCAAATAACATAGTGACCATCACAGGTATCTCCCTGTGCTTGTTCATCATCTTTGCCACTGTTCTCATCACCCTCTGGAGGAAGCTCTGCAGAGCTCAGAAGTGCAGCACTGCCGTGCGCCGAAACTCTGTCCATTCCCCTGGCTTCCGGAAGAACTCTGACGAGGAGAACATCTGTCAAGGCAACAAGCAGCGGGACAGCTTCGCTGAAGGAGGGGATGCCCCTGTTAACATTCCTCTGACCTACAGGCGAAGCCTCCAGTTTGCCCAAGAAGATGATGCCTCTGGAAGTGAGAACTTCCAGCCAAATGCCCAAAAAATTATCCCTCCTATCTTCAGCTACCGCTTGGCACAGCAGCAGCTGAAAGAGATGAAGAAGAAGGGCCTGACTGAGACCACCAAGGTGTACCATGTCTCTCAGAATCCCCTCACAGACACGGTTGTTGGTGCCACCACGATGCTTCCGCTGAGCGGAGAAAACCAAGAGGAGGCAGCAGCAAACAAATTTAGGATCAAATCTCCGTTTCTGGAACAGCCAGCCAGTCAGCCCAAATTCCTGGGGGAAGGCTCTCACCCTAGGCTGGATTTTCCATTCTCACAGGCCAATGCTGCAATGAGCCCTACCCAAACCTTGGTAAGAAGAGCTCATTTCAAGCACCAGGATAACAGAGGGGACTTGCCGGAGAGGGCCTGCCACAGAAACCCGCAGTTCAGAAGAACAGCCAGTTTCCATGAGACTAAAAAGGCCAGGCCTTTCAGAGAGAGAAGCATGTCCACCCTCACCCCCCGGCAGACTCCTCTCTACAACTCCAGGACCAGGACATGGGACCAGGGCTTGGAGGACAGGATGCGGCCAAAATCGAGGAACACTAATCCAACTGGTGAAAAGCTGGATCAGCCCCACAGCGCTGTGCCAGGATGTGAACCGCAGGGCCATGGGACAAAGTGCCACCACAGGGCAGGGCCCCTGGTGAAGAAACTGGACTTGGTCACTGACCACCAGCCTGCTGGTCAGGAGAAGGCAGCTGATAAGCCTGAACCCAGTCGAAGCAAACGGGGCCCTTCACCTAACCCCAGAGGCACATGGCGGAAGGAAACAGGCTCAGCTGGCAAGGATAATTCCCAGAGAGTCCCAGGTGTAAGCCCTGCCCAGTACCGAAGGGACAAGTGCCAGAGCTTCCCCTTGGATCCTGAGTTTGCCTTTTATGATAATACTACTTTTGGCTTAACGGAGGCAGAGCAGCAGATGATCGACCTCCCTGGGTATTTTGGCTCCAATGAAGAGGATGAAACAAGTACTTTAAGCATCGAGAAGCTGGTGATCTGAGAGACTCACTGTGGCCCTGCAGGAGGGGCATGAGGGAGAGAGGATCTGCAGGATCTGTTGGCTTGTGGTGGAAGGAGCAGGTGGAAGGAGCAGTGGGAACTGTGTTACTCCCACACAGAGCAGGAAGGAATAATGCCCCAAGTCTGGCTTGTGGGAATACATTCCTTTCTAATTACTGGAAAGGGCTTCCATATCATTTTTTTTGTATGTATGTGTGTACAGTTCACACAAAATACCCCAGGAAAGCACGTGTTAGTGGAGGCATGACGCAGAAATAGCCAATAGTTTTTATTGCATAAAGCAGTCATGTTTTGTGCATCATATGTGATGGATGCCACTGATCTGGCCTTTCTCACCTTGTGGACCATGTACTAGTAGATAATAATGCCCTAAAGCATCCATTGTCCAGTATCCTCAATCATCTGTCCTAATTGGTGAATCCTTGCCCATTTAGAAAACACAGACCTCAAGTTGTGAGCAATTTCCATAACTTTTATGGTAGTCAGTATTGAAGAGTGCCGATTCATCGAAATTGCTCAAGTGAGTCATATGGTGGTGTTTATTTTAGCTGCTTGCATGAAAGTGCAAACAATTGATGCTGAATACTTGGAGTGAATTTAAAACTGAGGGGGCACTTCTCACCCTTCAAGGTTTTGATACTTTCCTTCTGTCAATATTTATACTACAAAATCAGTGATGTACAGATATATGCAGGAAATGAGTAGAAGAGGCATGCTACTGGGAGGGCAAAGAAAATGGATAATCAGATTTAGAGTCCTCACAGAAATGTTACTTGCAGCATCTAAGCACCTCTAAAAGACAGTGAGAGAACTGTTGAATCACCCACCCTTTCCATAAGCATCTTTGCCTTTATTAAACTTTTCAGAATGTAAATACATTGACAATAATACTGCTACAGCAAGCTCAGAATAAATTATGAGCAAAACAAGTGAACAGCAAATTTATTTCATGAATACCTGGTTTGTGAGTAGAAACTAAAACTGGCTTGACAACATCTGGTGCTTCCCAGAGAATCCTATGGTGAAGCACAAAAGCTACTTTGGGTGTTTGATTTTGTCGGGCTTTAAAACCAGAGATCACAAATTGACAATTACACACTGCTGCAAGTATTCAGAGCTGGGTTGAAACCCCAGTTAACAACAGAGACAGAGCTCTGGCCAGCAAGAATGACTCAGAGGCTTTGCTTGCCATTTGTTAGGATAACCATCTCTTCAGGGAGTTTGCAAAGACCAGGGAAATGCGAAGAACAGCATCACTGTGTGTTAGCCAGTTACCGACAGCACCCCACTGAAGTGTCCAAAGCATGCCGAGGTAGCCTCGAAGGCACACCGTGATGGTCGTGCTGTGACAGCCTTGGGGGAGCAAGGCTTGCAGCTTTAGCTGCCGGAGTCAAACCCTGCTGTCTGGCCTTTCTGATGGGTAATGTTTTGCAGCTGCTGCTGCAGCACTGGGTCTGATTCGCAGGATGCTGTGAGTTCCCTATTTCCCAGGAGCTGGGCTAGCACACTGCATTGTCGACATTCAGCCCTTTGGCACAGTGTGGTGTTAGTACCTGCTCTGTATTGCCATAAGCTGTCAGCTTGAAATGCTGTTTAAAGCATTTGAGACCATGTCCACACTTGAAGAGTGATCCAGAGCTAACCAAATGTAACAAGTCTTCGAAGTGACTTAAATGAGCTGGAAATCAGACCTCTGAAGCAATTGCTGCTCAGGTTACTTACCACCCCTGTACTAAGGTAAAGCCTGCCATGTGAAGCACATTTGCCCTGAAGCACTGAAGCATCAGCAGGGCTGCAATATCTGTTTATGGGTTTGGTGAGCCCTCTCAGCACGGGTGACCTTGGAGAAAAGGGAGATCAAATGTACAGCACAGCCACACTGAGCAAGCATTCCCCTAACCTTCAGTGGGAGTGATGTGAGCCTGGCAGTAGCCCTCAGATCAAATAAGTACTAGCTAGTGGCATTTTACCCTTCCTACTGAGATAAAGGGGGTTCTGAAACACTTCCTGGGGTTTGCTGTGGGAGTTGCAGGGTCCTGCGCAAAGCCCTGTGACCTGTGTCTCTGAGGGGGTTCCCTGCACCACAGGAGGGCAGAGGAGGGGAAGCATTGTTCCAAGCCAGGTGCTGCTTCCTGCAACCTTGTCTTAGTGTTGGGCTGCATTCAGAACAGATACTGTAATGCATTGCATGTACTTAGGTGCATCTTACATCTAAGACAGCAAGGCAGACCCCTTTTCTCCCAGCTTGTCAGGTCTGGGCCCCTTTTATCTCTTTTTCTTTCTCTGAGAGAAAAAAGCACCATAACATATCGATGCTGGCTGAAGGCAGCTCAACTGTAATGCCTGCCTCTCTGTATTGACACAGAGGGAAACAAGCTCTGTACTATAGACTGCTCACTGCTCCTTCACTGGGGAACTGGACTGGGTAGTAGTTATCTGTCTCAGCCCTGTTGACTTTATTTTCAGCTTGGTATTTCTGTTATTGATAGCTCCATTATCAGATGGGTTATTGGCTGCTCAATGAACTGTCAAACCACTAATACTGTCTCTTTGGTGCTGTAGTTGATTTCCAGCGTGCAGAATCGTCTGCAGTCTATACCCTGCTTCCATAGCCCCTCTACCGAAGAACAGGATTTGAGTATCATCTGCCAGAAGGCATTAATTTATTTCACTCATATGTCTCTGCCTAGACAAAGATTGTCCTTGCTGCCCTCAGCACTGCATCAGTGGCCACATGGCTATAACATGTGCAAAGGGATTCCTCACATTCCTAACATGCAGTTACAACCTTGCACTAAGATTTTACCATAGTATAAAATACAGAAGCAGTGATCAAAAAGCGAATAGTTCACAGCCCTTTCTTCACAAGGGCAACCTCATTTCAGAGAGGGAGTTGCAAGTTTTGTTCCTTGTGGGTATGTGAGAAGAAGGTTTTAGGATCACTGCTCCCTGGAGTGCTGGCCCATTGCTCTCCAGTGTTCATGTCTGCAACCACTGGGATCTCTAAGAAGAAGTGAGAATGGAGTTTACCTTTTCATAAAGCAGAGGAACCAAACCAAGTTTTGATACTGAACCTTCACATGTCTCTGCATTGTCTCCAGGACAACTTGAGCCCTGGAAATTAAACTTACCTTACAGAGACTCTCAGCTACCCAGGACAGCAGGTGTAAAAGTACCAGAACCAACACCAAAAGAAAGCATGTCTCATATTATGAGCTTTCTCAAGATTTTAATCCAAATTTCTGTTCAAGTTCCTACTGTTGAAAATGAGATACGAAGTGTTAAGACCTACTCAGATGGTTTTATTTCACCCTCTATGGATATATAATACAAATTACAATATGTATGGATCTAAAAGCAAGTAAATGGAAAAGAACAATCAGTTTAAAAAAAAAATTGTAATTCAGAAAAAGAAGTAGGCTCATTTTACAGGTAACTGATTTGCATCAAGCTGGTATTTCTGTTCATTGTAACTGTTGTTATTAAAAACGCGTGGAAAATAAATTTTCAGTATCCAATTTGTGTTGCTCTTTCATTTCACTCCACTGATACATGGAAAGCAGTGGGCCTTACGGTTCAACCACTTTCCACTTTCACATTCCCCTTCACTAACGCAAAGTTAGTAAATTGCACAAGAATGTACAAATGAATCATGACTGTGTTTTACAAACTCCTAAGAGTGTCTGTGCTTATCTTAAATACAGCAAAATCTGCCTCATTTTAATCTGGGGCTTAAATCTGATTGGCAGCATTGTCTTTGCATTAATATATTGCGGTGTGCTGCAGAAGTGGATCTGCAGCGCGAAGCACTTGGCAACCAAACCCAGCACCCACGCTATCTGTGTTGTGGGGATTTACTTTGAAGTAGCCTTAGTCTGGATTCACATTAGCAGTTGTAGCATGTCGCTGCCTTGGCTTCACACTCTCCAGGAGTGTTCTGCAATTGAAGTGTGGCATTTGGGGACCATAGATACAGCTGTTGAAACATTCTCCTGATTCACTAATGTAGGTAGACCAGATGAAGTGCAGTTCACCATCACCTTGTTTTTTATGTTCTTGTAATCGAAGCACTGATGGTTAAAATCAGTCTGAGAAGGATTGGGCCCTTCAAGAGTATAGATAGCTAAAAGGACATTCTTAATCAGTCAAGGTCCGGAGAGCTTTTCTAAAACACTCTCCAATGAGTGCTGAAAATTGCTGCATTTATTTCATGACTAGATCCATATGTTTTCTGTCAAATTATTGTTTGGCTGTGCTCAAACAACTCACAATGTTAGCTTCAGCAACTCCAGTTATCACAGTGCAGGTTTGGCGGTTGGCAGGAGCAGAGGGCTGGCTGTTAACTTGTACAATTGCCTTCAGCCTGTACTTCTTTTTTTTCCAAAGCAGCAGGTTTCAGCTGCCCTGACTGTTTTCACCATCTCCACTCTCGCTGTCAACAAAGAATGGAGCCCTGATTTTCATGGCAGAGTATTTTAGTGAGTACCACACCCCATGCCACGTAGACCAAACCAAGCCATCATCATGGGGTCCATTGTACCTTCCTGTTCTGTAGTACCGGCCATTGAGATTCACAGCATGGCACCTTGTAATGATGTGGGAGAGGGAAAAAAGGAGATGAAGTTTAGTGTGGGAAGATACTGCACCATTCCAGTGAAGTACAATTTTCACACAACATAGATTTAGAAATAACCAGGGTGGGATTTGTTGACAGATTCAGACACCTAGTCTGTACTGAACTGGTTACCTAAACTCCTACAGTAGCCTATGGAGATCTGGTTAATGCATTTAGTGGAACGCAGAGAAGTATGTGGGTCATCCCAAAGTAGACACCTACATTGCTCAGATAATTCAACATGTTGACTCCTTCAAGTGTATTAACTAGGGACAGGATCCAGCTGCCTAAACAGAGAGGTGGAGAGCCATTTGGTAGGCTCTAGCTGAAGTGTAGGCAGCTATGTATTGGCACCTAAAAATGTAGATGTCTTTTGATAAAGGTAAATCCCACTATTGATATACATTTTTGTAGCTCCACTGTTTTCAATTTGCATGTGATGAGAGGCAGTCAAAGAAGAGGCACATCCTGCCCTAAAGCAGAGAAAAACTGAGCAGTGTGTCCATGCTCCCAGGACTGATAAACCCTACTCCCTGTCTGTCAATGTGTGGGGTGTGCCCAGCTAGCAAATACATCACCAGGATTCTTAAAGGGTAGGTCATGCCCTAGACATGCTCCAGAATAATGTCCTATGTACATGCTTCACCTTGCAGTGACCACAGTTTCTTTCTTGGGTTATGACCCAAAGCACTTTAAGGAATTTTAATAGGGCTGTTTTCCCCTCTAGATCATTCCTCCATATGCATTTATAGAATCATAGAATAGTTAGGGCTGGAAGGGACCTTAAGATCATCTAGTTCCAATCCCCCTGCCATGGGCAGGGACACCTCGCACTAAACCATGTCACCCAAAGCTTCGTCCAACCTGGCCTTGAACACCGCCAGGGATGGAGCATTCACAACCTCCCTGGGCAACCCATTCCAGTGCCTCACCACCCTAACAGGAAAGAATTTCTTCCTTATATCCAATCTAAACTTCCCCTGTTTAAGTTTTAACCTGTTACCCCTTGTCCTATCACTACAGTCCCTAATGAAGAGTCCCTCTCCAGCATCCCTATAGGCCCCCTTCAGATACTGGAAGGCTGCTATGAGGTCTCCACGCAGCCTTCTCTTCTCCAGGCTGAACAGCCCCAACTTCCTCAGCCTGTCTTCATACGGGAGGTGCTCCAGTCCCCTGATCATCCTCGTGGCCCTTCTCTGGACCTGTTCCAACAGTTCCATGTCCTTTTTATGTTGAGGACACCACAACACGCAATACTGCAAGTGACGTGTCACGAGAGCAGAGTAGAGGGGCAGGATCACCTCCTTCAACCTGCTGGTCACGCTCCTTCTGATGCAGCCCAGGATACGGTTGGCTTTTTGGGCTGCGAGTGCACACTGAAGCCGGCTCATGTTCATTTTCTCATCGACCAACACCCCCAAGTCCTTCTCCGCAGGGCTGCTCTGAATCTCTTCTCTGCCCAACCTGTAGCTGTGCCTGGGATTCCTCCAACATTTATTCTGACAATCAATAGCCCAGTTTCTTACAGTGAAAACAACTTACCTGCTTTGCTTCATAATGGAAGAAGCAGATTGCTTTCCCTTGAGGATCTGTAGGTGTCAACATCTTAGGTTTGGTTGTGTGAGATGGCAAGATCACATAGCAACCTCCAGCTGAGTAAGGCTGGCAAGTCCTCTTGGCTGCGCCCACACCTTCTGCATCCAAGAGGAATCGACTGTTTTCCTTACCTGTTAAACCACCAGCCACCCTTGTTCTCAGATGCACAGTTGCCTGCCAGGAATCGATCGTGATCCTTGTCCGATGTGGTGAACTGCATCCCTCTGTGAGAGGCTGACCACTGATCTTCAAAATTGCTCCCACCAGACAGAGCGTCGCCAGCGTTACCAGAATAGGTGCCAAACCATAACCTGTAATTGTCCTGCAATAATATGTGAAATATGTCTTTGATATCAGCTCTTTCTGCCCTTCCTCCCATTTCTGAGATCAAATTTGCTCTGGCCATTGTATCTACTGTGAAAAGCATGACTGTTGAAGCCAAGGGTGACTTCTGGTCCCATGCTTTAGTGATCCTAGTATAGCTCAAGGCAGGATTTAAACTTCTAGGAGGGATTGCTGATTACTGCTGCTGCTACAAAGGGCTTCAGGATTTATTGTCTTTCAACAGCCATTTGAAAACTAAACATACTGGAAGGCTCTTCCTAGCTCATCAAGAGCAACTTGGCAGGAAACCATGCCAAGCAGTTGCCTTCACAAACTGATCAGTTTCAGTTAGAATAACTCCTAGGATGTAGGAGAACCAGGTTCACTTTCCTTGCAGGGTTTCAAACCTGCATCTCCTCCCTCACAGAAGACTCCTAACCATGAGGCTGGAGGCAAATGCATGCGGGAATCCCTGTGCCCTGCGATAGAGAGATGGTAAGAGAGCCCATGCACATGATCCTGTCTTGGATCTTGGCTTGGGCACTCAGCAGTGTGAGGAAGAAGTCCCAGGCTTATGTCCCTGCTCCCAGGGCTGTTTGTCAGTCAGCCCAACCAGGAATCCCAGGGAACCAAAGCAGGTGAGTTTTGCAGAGTTGCAATTACAACCCTGATACTGAAGTCTGATGCTTCATGTGCAGATGCCCCACCCTCACAGACAAAACAAGCAAATCACCCCGCTCTCCATTCCGTACCTGCTCATTTGCAAGCTGGAAATTTTCATAGACTGCATAACGTCTTTCCCCATGCCAGTCCATCAGGTCAATCTTTAATGAGCTCTCTCCTAAACACAAAGTGATGTCATGTTAGAACTATCTCATGCAGATTGGAAAGAAATCTATGAAGGGAAAATACTTGCACCTCTAGTGAGCAGGTCATAGATGTGGTCATTGCCCAGCCAGTATTCGTCATTCCTGCCCTGGAATTTCCCAAATCCCAGTTTGTAATCATCCCATTTCCTGCAGTGAGATACAAATCCCAATTTCAGCACGTGAGGGAACTAGACAGTTTGTGACACTTGGCTATGGAAACAAGTAAAACTTCAGCTGTACCTCTAGACACTGTTTTCTACAAGTATCTGATTCATTGCAAGCTGAGCTGAGATTTGTCACTCTGCCTTAGAATTAAATACAACTTGCAGCTAGCTTCTGCTAAACCTGTGCACACATACATTGGGATCAAACCTTCATACTGCCAGATGCCATGCTTGCAGAATGAGGTTGTCAGTTAGATGAAAAGGGAAACCAGCAGCTGTCATACTGGTCTTCAGCAAAGCATGTGATATTGTTCTTCAGCAAGCCATAATTGAAATGCACTCCTGGCTGGAAATGAATGTTGCAATCTAAAATATGCTGCATTCCTGGATGTATGATGTGGTATGGTGAAGAATCAGAAATTGAATAGAAGCTGCAAACAAAAGCTTCCAGATGGAGTTAAAAGCAAAATATCTGGGTTTGTTTTGTGTCATGTTCCATTTAAATCTACTTTTGATTCATTGACCACTCCTACCTCTGCTTTTTTCACATGATCACTGTTTGGATGTGGTAACTTGTCCTTCAAAGATATATACTTTTCATCAGCATTCTCTGCCTTCATCTTTCTAAGAGAAATCTCCTGCTGTTACTTTCTCCCCATCATTCTCTTAAAATCTCCTCTGTTATTTATGTATTATTTCAGACATTCACGTATACTTCTGTGTATCATTGTTTCCAGTTTTACCAACCTCATGTTTATTCCCTCTCTCATGTTACTGGGGATATTAACTCTGCCTGACCTTCATACTAGTCAATGCTTCACTTCAGATTGTTTTCCCTTCACCTGTGTTGAGAGCTGAACTACCATGGCTAGATAGCTACCATGCTCTAGGCAAGCCAGCTTAAAGCCAGTTGAGATTGCTTTGCAATGGACTGCACTGACTGTAAGAGACACCAGACATGCCCTGAAGTTGTGTGTGCTATGACAGTGAATTAATCTGCATGATGATATTTCTTTTTAACTGTGCTACCAGAGCATCTCTCCTTGTGGAGATTTCCAGGTGAAAGTCACCTTCCTAGGATTTTGCATAGAGAAAGGACAATCTGGACCAGTGGTCTGGCATCTTTTTGAATTATCTGAATAAGAAAACATGTTACACCATGCTGAACAAAAAATCCTGATATGAGAATACGTTCAACAGGTATCAGTCTGTGTGCTGACAGCAGATACCTGCCCATTTGGAGCCTTCAACAGTCCCCATTAATGATAAAACCAATATACACACGTATACACTTACTCAAATACAGAGAAGTCATGGAAAAGGCATTATAGGTCCATTTTGAGAATGGCCTCCTACTACCTGTATATACCACTAGATTGTCCTAATGCAAAGAGTTATCATCACTGAGTATAGTCTTGCACATCCTGCTTCTAAGACAGGGTTTGCCAGGCAGCAGGATGGGGTGGAAGCTGTAGGTGTGACTGTGAGCCCTGTTGATGCGCCCACCTGTTGAAGTTCTCCTTGCCATTACTGCGCCGCTGGATGACGGTCCAGCCCCCACCATCGGACATGTCACAGTACACCAGGAACGGCTCTTGGTCTGCCCTGGGCCTGATCCGGTAGTAGCCGTTTTTGGTGTTCTTCCGATCATACACGGCAGAGCAATCTGGGCAGAACGGTACCAACTTGTTAAACAGGGCAGGGGGAAGCAAAGGGGTACGTGCAGCCTAGAGCGGACATTGCTGAAAGGCTGCCTGGGACAAGGACAATTGGCCAGCCTGTATACAGCTCTGCAAGCCCTGCAGAGCCAAAGCAAATTGTTCAGTAAGGTAAGAGCATTGCTGGTTGCAAACTGCTGAGCCTGACAAAGAGCAGCAAGGTTGAGAGCCTTTACAGCTATGCCCTCTGAGGGAGTCATTCCCAAATCTTCAGCGAGACATGAGATGGCTGCAGTGCAGGCTGGAGCTTTGGAATAGGAGCGATGCAGGACCAGAACTGGCTCTGTCAGCAAGACTTTGCAGGGAAGCTGATTTCCACTTGGAAGGTAACCTCAGATGTACTTCAGATTGATCAAGGTCTAAGATTTCTAAAACAAGAGGCTAAGCTCCCGTGACGAGCTCTACCAGGGCTGTATTGGGAGAGTTCCTTTCAGGATCCCAGTGCTTCACACTTTCAATATAATGCCCATGAAGGACAAAATCTTGGTCACAGGCCATGATTCCAGTTCTCAAAGTGACACCAAAGATCAGAGTTCACACAGCTGCTACTGCACCACAGAAGTGATGGAGGAACTAAGCAATGGGGAGTCTGGGTTCCTCCAAACAGGTTTCAGTGCTTGCAGTTGAGACAGATGCTCTGGGCTCCAGTAAGTAACTCAAGGAAATGGACTCTTCAAGAGCAGGACCCATCTCTCCCTAAATGTCTAAAGTAGGTCTCATAGCAAACATCTGAGAGGTGCCTGTCCAGCTCTGCACCAGCATACCAAACCCAGCTGCAGGTGTCTGGCTGTACCTGGGTGGTAGCTGCCTGAAGCTGCTCAACTCACTCTGGCCCCAGGGGATGTCTGTTGGTACCAAGGCCACCACTGTTGGCCAGTCTGCCCTTCTCTTCCCATGTATCTCAGTTTTAAAACACAACACACTTTAAAAATGTTAAAAATTTTAGCAGAAATAAAATATGACACATGGGGCATTGCAGGGAAAAACAAACACCATGGTGAGCTGAAATTTCCACACACACTACTGTAGGCTATACCTTGGTCGTAGACTATCAAATTTCCACTGGTTGTAGGTAAAAGCATCTTATGGGGCATGCTCCTGTTGCCTGAGAACAGCCCACTGCTTGTTCTATGGTAAGTGTTCTCCAGGATGTCCTTTAGTTGTAGTTCATATAAGAAAAGCAAGTCTTGAAGCTGTTTTGACCTTTGTCTTAATTTATTGTTGTCTAGGAGGCAGATATCTTTTTCCTATGGAGGAAATAAAAGAACACACCCCACCCCACCCCCCACCCCCCCTTCAGTCAGTGGTAGGAACAGGGAGGCAAGAGAGAGCAGTATCTGTCTCCTGTTGTCTCTACCATGTCACACTGCCCCTGTGGATCAAGATCAGTCGATGGTGGTCTTCTGAGATACAGAAATCTTGCACAGCAAGGGCTGTTGAATTGAACCCAATGGAAAAGGGTTTTTCTACAATGACCGTGTCGCTGCACAAAGCATCCCAGAATATGACCAGATACACAGAAAATTACTTTGGACAAAGCAGTATGTCTCAACTCCCATTTAATGAACTCAAAGGGGTGTGTACAGACTGTGAATGATAAACCATTGAGAGGTTGTACAGACACTAGGTAAAAGATACACACCGAAAACCTGGGTGCGGGTGAGCCGAAGCTGACCAGCAGAAGGAGCAGCAACCAGGGCATCATCACACTCATTTCTTATCACCTGAAAAGAAGCATTGACAGGCTGCAGAGGAGGTTTCTTTGGTTCCTCTCACAACTTAATCCCCCCTCACAGACATGTTTAATTCCCCAGAAAATGCTGCAGGATTTGCTAAAGAGGTTGCTTGAAACTACAGGCAGTACAAAACCGGGGGAAAGATGTGTGTCTGGGAAAAGCTGAAGCACCAGTGCAGTGTGCTGACAGCCACTGGACTTCAGTGGAAGAGATCTCTGCTGCCAACCTGCCCCAGCATACAGACGGGGCTTCCGTCAGAGAATCTCAGCTAGAAAAAACACTGAGTTACTGCCACTGGGAACATTCAGCTGAGCACAGTGATCAGCACAGATTGTTCGCAGGGTGCTTTGAAAAACAATAAAAATCAGAAAGAGTTAAAAAAAAATCTGAAAAATAGGCTAAAACTGACTCCCCTGCTGCACATCTGGAAGTGCTGCAAAAACTTGGCTACCCAGCTCTTTCCTTTAAGCATCTATGTGCTTTGTTTCAGCTACGGCTCTACTAGAATCCCCAGGGCGGCTGAGGCTAGGGCTGCTTCCAGAGCCAGCAAAGCTGTCGCCACAGCGGAGCCATCTGCCGGGCTGGCCAGGCAGGGCCCAAAGCAAGCCGAGAGAAGCAGCACTCCATGGAGGGCACCTATAAAAGATGTCGTGCCGGTGTGTGCCCCAGAACACGGCACTTTTTCAGCTCACAGAGGAGTTCAGGGTGACAGCAGGGACCCCTCAGCCCGTGATGCTGGTGCTGTTCATCCACACCGCCACGCAGCCATGCCGGTGACTACAGCACAGAATTGGGCTCCACACAGGGCAAGTGGGTGGAGGCAAAATGCCAGGAGGAAGGATGGGTTTGAGCGATGGCTCCTGGAAACCAGACAGCACAGACCGAAGGAAAAGAAAGCAGCTTCATCCACACCTTTATCAACACATGAAATGCACATACCTGTAACTCGCCTTCCCTCCAGACCTCCTCCTAAGATTATCTCCCTTAAAAGTCAACTGCAAAAGAAAGTGATCATAAATCTGGCTGCATCTCTAGAGGTTGATGAGATTTTCATCCTCAGATGGCCCATGCCAGGGGTGCAGATGAAGAATGTCTCACAGCACTAGGCAGTTGCACAGAAAAGATACTTGCAATTCCTTGTGTGATAGTTACCCAAAGCCCAGGTTGTCTGTTGTTACTCAATATTCATCCTGCTGCTTCCCAGTGAGGATAACTGCCAGTGACGTTTCTATCAGCAGTGCTCTCCAAAGGAGAGGGGCTCTGCTGGTTGCGTAGTATTACCCACCTTATTTGACTAGGAAGCTCAACCAAGACTGACTACTTTAAATGTTTATATGAATCACTCAGACTAATGCTCCCTGTGGGAGTTTTATCTCATGTTTAATACAGCCAGGCTCATTTCATGAAGTCCTGCAAGGTGGAAAGAACATAGCTTTGTGTTTAACATTCCTTTTGTGGTTTATTCTGGTTTATATGTAAAAGTAGAGCACAGCTGTAATGCCAAAGGAGCTGCTAATCTGAAGCAAGAAGCAAATGTGGGCGTATTAAGCAAGATTTGCTATTTGACTGAAGTCTCAGGAGGTTTGCAGTTGTGTAACTCTCCTCTGAGCTGGATAATAAGATTTGCTAGTTAACACAAACAAGGACATTTGTGAAAGAGAGAAATAAAAAATCCCAAACAAACAGATGGGTGCCTCCTTTTGCATTATGGCCAAGGAATTACAGATTATTTTAAAGAAGACAGCAGAAATTTTCCACTTTACAGAGATATGTTCAGAGGATAGACTGGGGTCAAAAGACAAGGCATATAAGCCCATAGTTAAGCTCTGTGTTAATCTCCAGGAAAACAGGACTGTCCAGCTATTACCAAGTACAGCTATTCCGTTTATTTCTTAAACACTATTTCTTAAACACTGCATTCTTCTTCTCCCGCAAGAACACTGACCCATTTCACTGCCAAAGGATTATGAAAACAGTGCTTTACTCCTCACTTGTTCTCTACACCCAGTTTTAGGCTGGTTTGACAGCTGTGAAATTATATGCGTGAAACATTTCCTCATGAAACTCAACCCTTTGCTCTGCCCCTTTGGCCAGGGGCTGCAGCCAACAGCAGGGTGCTGGGGTATTGTGCACCTGGGCACAGGGGGCTGCACAGCCTCCCCTGGGCTCCTCCACAGCAGTGTCTCTTTCCCAGCTGGAGCCAGCCAGCACTTACGATGCTGTGAACCAGTTCATGCTCTTGCCTACATGATCAACAGCCTCCTCAGCCCATGAGCACCTCCTGCTCCTAGATGAGATCCACAAGAGGCCTCGTTCTGTGAGTGGCAGCCACTCCATCCACGTAATGGAGTCACGGTGTGGGAAGCATGGTCAGCCCTGCAGCTGCCTGCAGAGCGGTATGGCTGTGGAGTACCAGGCCCCATGTCTTGGAGTTCTGCAGGTCCCTAGGTAGGAGGGCAGTGAGCTGCAGTCCTGGTGGGACTCACGTGTGTATGTGGCATGACTGCAACTTTGCAGGAACAGGACTCAAATTCCAGCCCTCCTTCAGGGACTCCTCAAACGCCTCTCATAGACATCTGCAGCACTCTTACACACTCTCTCTGACTCCACCAGTGTTAGCCTCACCAGTGTTTCCATGTGAAAAAGCCAGTCAGCTGGAACGTGTTTCTTGCACATCTGCTTCACAATGAACTTATTTTCCCAGGCTAGATGAAGCTTTAGGAACATTTGAAGCACAAGAGAGGGGTTGCCATGAAGCTGCGTTCACGTGAGGTGGGTTTAGCAGGAGGGTGTGTTCATGTACTGCTCCACTGGCCTGGAGCTAAAATAATCAAGTCATTATAAAGAATGTTGGACACTGTGTGATCATTGATGTTGTTTCCTCACAGATGCTGAAATCCCTAGGCAATGCAACTGCAAATGCTCCTTTTATTTTCCCCTGGAATACCCATGCTTCACACATATTCTGCAGTGCAAATTCCTGTTCAGTTACTTGGAAGGAGATCAAATTACCTCTTAAGATACTCAGTGATCTTGTCAGCAAATAATAACAGTTTCATTAACCAAAAACCTCCCCACCCTCCTCCACCCTCCTTCCAGCAAAAGTACATAGGTGCTGAACAACAGTCGTGAAAAACTACTACTCACACATTAAATGCACAGCAAGCACAGGAAGAATGCAAACTGATGGATAAACATGAATGGCTCTGGGGCAGCTCTTGGTACTCCTTCAGTCATGGGGCACTGGGCTCCCCCAGAAAGAGTAGGTTGGGATAAAACCATGACCATGACATATGATGGACATTCACTCCCTGAGAGCCCAGCTGAACTGCAGCTGGATGACAGTGGTGGCATCTCAAAACTCTTCAAAGACACGTCTGGAATACTGTGTTCAGTTCTGGGGTCCTCAGTACAAGACAGACAAGGAGCTACTGGAGAGGTCCAGTGGAGGACCACAAGGATGTTCAAGGGTCTGGAGCATCTCTCTTATGAGTAGAGATTATGGGATCTGCGCCTGTTTAATTTAGAGAAGATCAGACTGAGCGGTGATCTCATTAATGCATATAAATATCTCAAAGGTGGGTGCCAAGAGAGTACCAGACACTTTCCAGTGGTGCCCAGTGACATGACAAGGAGCAATGGCCATAAACTAAACCACAACAAGTTTCACCTCAATATGAGGAAGAAACTCCTGATGTTAAAGGTGGCAGAGCACTGGAACAGGCTGCCCAGAGGGGTTGTGGTGTCTCCCTCTCTGGAGACATTCAAAACCCACCTGGCCATGTTCCTGTGTAACATGCTCTAAGTGGCCCTACCTTGGTAGGGGAACTGGACAAGATGATCTCCAGAGGTCCCTTCCAACCCTAATGATTCAGTGATTCTGTGACCAGTTCCTCATGTTTTGTTCTTAAAAGGAGCAGGGACTAAATGAGGTAGACTGCTTCAGACTCCAAAGCAGTTAGAGACCTGAGGTTTCCAAAGCAAGAATCTGACTGCCTACCTGTGATCTGAGAAAATGCAGAGTAGCCTGAAGCCAGCTCCAAGCAAAACAGCTCATTTGCACTGAATCCAGGTGCTTTATGCATTTGCCATTGTTTTTATACTATTTCTACCATGTCCCACCTTCCATGAACATGGGCTCCGTTGCAGGCACTGCAGATCTGGAGATATAAGGGGTCCACAGGCTCTTGATACCTGAGCTACTAAATATCTTCTGTAGGAACCTGGATGCTAGATTTTTTTAGACAAAGTTAATGTATGAGGTCTGAAACAATTTATTTTTTTTTTTATCTAATAATAAAGGGTTTCATCAAAAGTAAGATAAATGTAGAAGATTGGGATGACATCAGCCACCACAGTTTCAATCTACCAAATAACCGAAACCAGCATATGTGCATTAAAAGTCTGTGGTTTGTGAGCAAGGAGTAACCACAGAAATGTGTGTACAAAGAAGGACCAATGGCAGACCATGAAACACACTAGATCTGAACGTTTTGATAACGTTCAAAGAGCAAAGACATAATTCAGTCTAACTAATGAGTCTGCATGCAGCCTGTGAGTATCTAATGGGTTGACACAACAAACGTAATGAGTTTGGAAGATCCTGAGGGCAAGCACAGGTCCCCTGGATCTCACATCAGGAATAGCTGTACCAAAGGGAATTAGTCACAAGGCCAGAGGGAGTATGTGGATTATCTGCATGATCTTCTACCTACCTCAGGTCAGAGAACTCCCTGACCTAATTCAGTCCCATTTGAATGAGAGCATCTATTTGAGAAAAAGATATTCCGGTGCAAAATATTCAGTGCTTAAAAACCAGCCATCACCTTAGCATGCTCTTCCACTGCTTAATCACCCACATTGTTAATTATTATTGTTTTTTTGTCTTAAATCTAAATCTGCCAAGTCACATCCTGCAGCTCTTTAATCTCATGCTGCTTTACTCTGCAAAGGGGAAGAGCCTTCTGCTGCCAAATGTCTTTTTCCCTGCTCAAGGCTAGGTCCAAGCTCTGTGCTTGCCCCAGCTGGGAAACCAAACCCTGGTTACCTGCTTTGGCTGCAGGGGGAAAGCCAGCAGGGTCATGGAGCAAGCGGTTACATGGAGCAAGGGGTTACATGGAGCTTGTCCTGGGCAAGGCTGGGCACCATGGCACAAGCACATCCCAAGGGAAGGGGCACTTGTGGGCAGGGCACTTGGCTGGCATGGAGAGGGAGGGCAAACCCAAGCTTTTCTCCTGAGGTGATTCCATTCAGGGTTGTTAAATGCAGAACACATACATAGAGGTGCTGTAAGATGTGGGTGGTGTTTGGCAGGGTGTAGTGGAGGTGGTCTCACTAGGCTTGTTGAGGGCCTCCAGGGACTGCAGTACTCCTCTGCCTAGATTCAGGATCCCAATCCAGCCTAAGGAGGAGACTAGCAGGCAAGATTTGTGGCCAGGACAGTCCAGGGCATGCATAGGAGCAGAACTGTAGGTCCTGGAGGATCTCTGCAGCCCAACAGAGTGATGTTTGATCAATTTAATTGTCTCTAATGTTAGGCAGCTGCTGAGAAAATATCTTTCTAGATCTAAATTTCAAAGTTTTAAGACTGCTTACACCTCTTTTGGGGCACCAAGACCTTTTTTTGAGATCCAGCCCTGAGCAACTGTGATTAAGCCATTCCTTGTCTTTTTTTTTTTTTTTTCAGAAGACAGGCAGCTTTGAGTGCATTTCATAGCCTTTTAACTCACATGATGATTCTTCCCTCTTTCTTCTGGAATTGTGGTTGCCAGGACTGGAGACCTGAGAGCAGATAGGAGCGAAGTAAAGAGATCAAGCAGTATTTCCAAACCAACATCTTTCCTGTCTGTGGATCAAAGGATCTTGTTACTCCTTTTGTCACAGCCACATCTCACAGTCATCTATGTCTGGCTGCTCCCCACCACTACCCCAGGATTTTTCAGAGT
This sequence comes from Pezoporus wallicus, assembly GCF_028554395.1. NCBI lineage: Eukaryota > Metazoa > Chordata > Aves > Psittaciformes > Psittacidae > Pezoporus > Pezoporus wallicus. Next base: position 2,154,406 of record NW_026636323.1, on the reverse strand, counting down.
TACCTGTCTTCATGACACAGCTGCTGATGCTCCAGGCCTGTCCTGCCTGCAGTCAGGATGATTGTGATGCACAACATGGGAAGTTAGTCCAGAAGTGCTTGCAAGCTGTTTGACAGGGACACACATATGCCGTGCAGGTGGCAGGTGCCTTGCAGTGACAGTTAGTGGGACTGTAAGTAGACTGATGATTTTTTAAAAGCTATTGCACGGTCCTTTAGGTACCAAGGGCTGAAAAGCACCATCCTGAGGTCCTTTGTTCTAAGACTGACAGTGGGCGTATGGAAAAGTACGTTGCTCGCTCATCTGAACTCACCAGATGTTACAATTTACCCTGTGCTACGCAGCTATTCTTCTGACTGACCACTTTCCCAACTGCTGTGTCAGCTGCAGACTTCATCCCATGGGATTTTAGCCAGGGCATAATTTTAAACAAAACAACAGAAATCAACACAACATTAAGCACCATAAGACAACACCCAATCCCTGCAGAAACTCTCTCTGGAAAGAAATTGCTTATGGATGGTTCCCCTTTTAAGACTAGTATGCTGGGTTTTCACCAGTATGAACCATATTGAGTTTATATTCTTCTACCTCTTTAATCAAAGTGATTTTCTAGCCAGACAGTTGCTTACAGAAGCAACAAAATACTTTTGTCAGTAAAACTTGTAGTCTTGGTTTAGAAATATAAATCAGTTTGATAGGAATTATTTTTCCTAATCCCATGATGATTGGCATTAATTATCATTATTACTAAGACTCTTTAATACTTTATTAGTTGAAACCTCTGTCTACTCTGCTCTCATTTCAGCTGTGAGCAAAGCCAAGATGACCGATCTACCAGCATCAGGTCATCTGACCTACCTGCTTTTAATATTGACAGAAAATTGATTTCCCCTCCCCACTTATCTGTATATTTTTGCTATCCCAAGAGTTAATAAAAATAAAACTACTTTCCTTGGTTATTTCTCTTAAGAGTTTCAGACATAAATCAGCCATGCCTATCGATTTTAAAACCTGTCAAGCGAAGAGATTCTGTTTACCACCCTCCCTGTTATTTTTGGAATGTAAAGTATGTTCATCACCCCTCTGAGATATGCATACTTCATCCTACTCTCTATCCAGTATGTAACTGGACTACTTACTGAACGTTTCAATCTCTTCTGCATTTTGCTGACAATTCTGGTACTTCACACTGATGAATAATAATCAAGGGATCAGAACTGGATTTTGATGGCTCTTTAAATGTCAGTGTCATGAGTTAACCAGCAAAACATAATGAAAATGACTGATAAGTCTTGAATTTAAAACAAAACAAAACAAAATATTTTCAGTGCTTTCCTTTTATTTTTAGCTTTATGAACCTTGCCCTATGCTTTTCTCCACTACCTGAGAGCTAGAAATTTGGTTTTATTACTTTAGAAAAAAAAAAAAAAAAGGTTGTGTTTTTATTTTAGTCATCTGAGTCCAGAAGTTAGGGTTTTAAAAAAATTGAGTAACCACCTGGCAAATCTTCTACAGCATCACCAATGCTGTAAGATTAGCAACATGAAAGGCACAGTTACAGTGTTATCACTGGCAATGCAGCATCTATCTGTTTGATGAATAATGGGAAGAACTGGCTTTTCTTTCTAAGTGCAGCTTCTAGCAAGTTGGTTCATTTACAGCCCTGGCATTCAGTCCAAACTGGAAGCCTCCAGCCCCTCCTGTGACTTGTAAGTTGTTCTGTGAAAAGTCTGCTTCTATTATCCAAAGTGCTTTCACACCTTGGTGCTTTCAGAGCCCAGGGCAGGGGAAACGAGACTTCTGTGTTTCTACAGTCTTCTCCAGTATGGCCCTTCTGTTTAGTCTGCTGCCCCAAAATGCTCCCTATTCTCATCATTCATCTCAAAGATTTTATTTCTTTTGGGCAACGGGCAGCCGGAAAGGTACCTGCCACCGGCTAACCACATCTATCCCGGTCCAAGCTCCAGCAGCCTCTGCAGCAGCCCTCAAAAGCTCGCTTTGAGCTCCCTCTGCTGCCGACCGTTCAGCAGAAAACCTTTCCAGCGCAGTCGTGGCCCCAGCAGGAACGCTTCTCTGTGATCGTCCTGCTCAGGGATTGCTTGTCACGTGGCTGTTGACAGGGGATGAGGAAGGCGTGAAGCCCCTGCAGAGATTATCACGCCGTAATCTGTCCCACAGGCCCCCATTCTGCAGACATCAATGCTCAGTGTTAGGTGCCTGCCCTGGATGGAGCAGTCGCTGTCACGGGCCGTGGTGGCTGGACTGACCCACAGCCCACCTGCATCGCCCTCTCCCGATCGCCGCCACGCCACGGAAAATGCATTAAGAAGCATCAAGGCGCGGCACCAAAGTTTACAGCGCCCGAACGGCGGAGGCGCGGCCGGTGCGGCCATGGCTGGCGGCCTCCTCGCTCCCGCGGGCCTGTGCGGGCCGGGACCGGCGGGACCCCGGAGGGGAGTGCAGGCAGGCCCTGGCCCGGCTGCTGGCCCGGTGGGCCCCGGGAAACACCAGGTGCTGCGGGTTGCGGGAGTGAAGGTGGCGGGCGGTGCCGGGAGCGGCTGCAGCCGTCGCCACGGCACTGGGCGGGCGAGGCCCCGGCCCAGGTGCAGCCGTGCAGCGCCGCCCGGCCATTTAGCCTCAGCCCGATAGGACTGTGGTTGTGTTCGCGCTCCGCTGCCTGGCCTGGTCTTGGCGGGTGAGTGGGGCTCTGCGGCCCGGCGGAGGCGGGAAGGTCGGGGGCAGCCCGCAGGAAGTTTAGCGCAACTTTCCGCTGAGTGCGCGGGGCGCCGGGGGCGGGTGTCAGGGTTCGACTTGAGCAGCGCTGAGGTGAGGGGAGAGCGGGCTTCGGCGGGCTGGGACACCGCGGGCTGTCCCACTGTGGAGCCCGCAGGTTCCGTGTGGTGCCCGCTGGGCTGGGGCTAGGCCTGCGGGGCCTCTGACGGGAGGGAAGCAGTGTTGCCGACTCGCCGGTGCCGGCCCTGTTCCGTGGCGCGGTGAGGCTGCTGGGGGGACAGCATCCGCCGCAGTGAGAGCCGCTTCACACCTTGGGGCTATGAGGCTGTGCCTGAGAAGTGACTGCCGCCCGGCGAGGCGGGTCTGAAGGAGGGGAGAAGCGTTCGGACTGAGTGCGGGCCTCCGTCCCGGGGAGGTGATGTGTGCAGGGGCTTTTGGTCCCGCTCCAGCCTCGGGCTGCACCTTTCTCGGAGGTGCCAGCTGTGGCTCTTCCGTGTCTCATAGCTTGAAATAGTGAGAAATGCCTCATAGTGAGGTAAAGATGCTGTTTTAAAGTTGTCACTGTGGTATGTTAGGTATAGTAAAAAAGCCCTTCGTCACACTGCTTAGTGCACTGATTCTCAGTAACCTTATAGAGAAGGACTGCTTTGTCAACTGGGGTGGAGGGAATAGTTGAAAGCTAAGTAAAGTTTGTCTGCTGGTAACGTGACTATGTGCTGTAGAATGCTGGTATTTACTGTTTCTTGTACTGATCTCCCTTTAACTAGATGTATGTCTCTTAAGACCAGCAGAGCAGCAACAGGGAAAATGACAGTTGTGAGGTATGAACAAGGGGCAGAGCTGACAGGAGCATCGAGGTGAGTGAAATGAACTGTACCAGTGTGTGGGTTTGGGATTGAGGTATGCTGTGTGTGGACCCCTGCCTAGAGTTTCTTAGTACTTTAACAAAAATAACGATGGAGTGCTTGAGGCTTATATAGCTTACAGTGTTGGTGTTCTCCCACCCCAGTGCTGTTGTTTGAGAGGAGTCATATCTTTGAAATGCACTGCTCTGATTGACTTCTTGAGGCAGTTAAAAGGTACAGAGCACCTAGCCCTGATTTAACAAGTTTATGGGATTAAAGCTTGCTCACTCACTTCTAGCCTCCAGAAACACCGTTGAAGTCTCTTATAGAGCGAGATGCTCTTGTTCTGCTCTCCCTGAAAGCCTCAAGTCTGAAGTTCCCTTTAGCTGTGAACAGTCAGAAAAGCTTATGGTTTGATGGAGAGTGTGTGGGGTAGAAACAAGTTATTCTAGTGTATCTTTTTTTCTCTTCCACCTGATTGTCAAAGACTGGCTATAGTAGCTTGTGGTGGAGAGCTTGTTCCAAATTGGACAACAAGTGGATGTAGAGTGCTTCGCAAAACAAACTCCCACTGAGGAAAGCATTATCTAGGACTGAATTCTTGTGTGAGAGCACAATGGAAGCGGCATGCTTGGACTTTGCTCCTGTTTTCTTTTGTGTTAAAGATTGGCTTCCTAACCCAAATGGCTAATGTTGTTCATTCTTGTTTTAATCGCAGTAGAGGATAACAAGGTGGCTTTTGGTGCACTTCATATGTCTATAAGGATAAGCAAGTGACTTGCAGCAAACTAGCTGTAGCAGCTGTTCATTGAGTGGAACCTACCAAGTAACTGTCCCATAAGAATAGCTGGGAAGCAAAGCTGAGTGGCTGTATATCAGTGGAGTTTTGCTTCAGTTCTAGGAACAAAATGAAGATACTAGTATCTGGAGATGGATGGTGAAGCTGAAAAATGAGGCTTAAATGCTAAAATTCTTGGGGTGGAATCTTTTCTCTGGTCTGCCTGATAGTGAGTACAGCTGGTGAATCATCAGTACTGGTTGCTGAAACTGCATGCTGGCGCATGGGTCCATTGCGGAGGATGAAGATTACTTGGGTCTTCTGAGTTGTTACACCAGTGCTTCAAACTAATGCTAGGTTGCCTCAGAACAGCATGGAAACATCAATATTGAGCATAAGTATGTAGTTGCTGCTGCCCAAGAAGCAATGATGCCAGAGACAGAGCCACAGCAAACACTGTGACTGTGCTGTTATACAGCATAATATTTCTCTGGAGGAGGCTTAATTAGAAACTCCTGAATTTGGATGTTGCTTTCTCTGAGGATATCATGTGGCCTTCAGAGCTTCTCAGGTGGCTGAACAAAAGCCTAATCTAAAGAGATGATTTTAAGGAAGTTATGGCAAGCAGCCACTACCACCAAAAAGTGCTGTTCTAGCACTAGCTCAGCTGCTGCTCTGGTCTTCCAGTTTCCGGTCTGGTATCCTGCTCTGCACAAAAACATCTCTGTGCTATGGCTGTTCCTGGTGAAAACTTTCGTTCTCTGAACAAGTAGTGTACTGTAATAGCATTAATGTAATTTGGACTCTCAGAAGCAACTTTGCATGTATATGTGTGTGTGTGTATATGTTTCCTACCGGAGTCTGGATTGTTAAATCCTCAGCAGGCTCTTGGATGCTGAACTCCAAAACCCTTAATCCTATTGCTGAACACATATATTCCCTTCCTGCCCCGAAAGAAACTTCTGCAAGATAGATTGCTAATGGAACTAGGTCAGTACAAGCCAAAAGGTTCTGCTGCTCCAATGTAGAAGTATTTCTTCCACTGGTACTATACCTGTACTCTGGCCCATTCTGCTCCTCACTGCTTAGCTGACAGTTAATCTTCTTTTCTCTGGAACAATGAAGGATAGCAATATATAAAGTTGACTTCCCTATCGATATGTGACTTGTGTTATTCCTTTGCCAGCTCTCCAACAGCAGAAGAGCCCACAGTAAAGATTGATGATGGCCATGATGAGGATAACAGACCAGATAGCTGTTCCAAGTAAGCTAATAATATACTAAATGCCTAGTGTATCCCTAAAGTGGAAATTGTTGAGCCAAAGTAAGCAGGCAGGTGGCTTGCTGAAGTAGTGATAAGCCCAGTGAATCACTTGATATTGGCATTTGCTTTAGTATATAATGAAGACAAGTAAGTTCAGAAGCTTCTTTATGCCTCTAGAGGTGAAAGCCCAACCTAAGAACTAGCTACAAGTCCATCATATTATGTAGAATGGGGAGTCCAAACTACTTTAAGCTTTCCCAAAAGAATGATTTTTGGGAGAGCACAGAAGAACAAATGCTGGCAAGAAAATAAGATGAATGAGTATCTGAGGTGAATAAGCATCATGCCATAAAGACTAAAATGTCTGAACTTACTAGTGGTTAACTGTTCTTGAAGTAGTTATTTTCTAGTGGTGTTTAGCTCTTGTTACCAGATTACTAACTCCTATAGCATGTTTAGTTAAGTCACTGATATATATTGACTTGTTTCTCTGCAGCTCAAGAACAGTAAGACTAAGCCTGTTATCTCAGGTCTTCAATATGACAACATGTCTGTGTAGAATTTGGGAGTTGACATTTACAAATGTGTTTTACAAAGACCTTTAGCTAAGTACATGAGCAAATGTGCTACATCTCAACTGATGTAAGATGCTGGCAGGCTGAATTGGAGTGGTGTGTATGTATTTCAGTCTTTAGTGTACCTAATAAAGGTACCTGTCCTTAGGCTGTGGAATTTGGAGTCTAGGTGTACCTGTTATGTTTGCATTGCAGGATTGACTGGGACAAGAGAACAACAAACTGCTAGCGCTGCAATAATTACACTTCCTCAGATACTAGGCATTCATAAATGCAAGGAGAACCCCCTGTATACTAGGTTGCCTTCAAGACGAGACTTGTTATTGCATCCTTGACTTCTGTGGGAAAAGTGTGTACTACAACCTATATATCCTCCTTCTTAAGGATGCAGGTGTTTGCTGGTTAGATCTTGAACCTAATAATGGTGTGGGTTAATTTGATAAGGCCAAGAAGATGCTTCCTCATCACTTCAGAGATACCTAGCCTTGTCTTAAACTGAGGTGTTAATGATATGCCCAAAGTGAAATGCAATGTTCAAGTTACCCTAGAGGAAAAGAGTAGCTTGGACAGGGTCACTGGAGTGCAATATGCATTACTGAGCTGACAAAGGCTTCCTGTAACAGTGGTATCCCTAACGGTGGGGAGAGGAAATGTAGTAGCTGTATATAACAGGGAAGATAAGATAAATATGCAAACAAAAGTATCTACTGGTACTTTTTGTCAGTATGTCAGAACTTCTGGTAGGTTCTATTGTTAGTGGTATACTTGGACAAAGTGTTTTCTTATAAGTGTCTAAGAAAAGACTATACTTACAGTAGTTAAGTAGTCTTGGGATTACTTAACAGACTGGTAATCTGTTTTTCAAACTGTGGGAACTTGGCATTTGCAGGTAGTTGCTTCTACCTTAGTTCTTGGTGTAGCCTAAGGAGACTTTCAGCTAGTAAGACAATTACACAAAAGCCTGGCTTTAAACCAGAAGGCAAAAAGCAACACATGATAATCTGTAGCTGAAAACAGAGGTGGAACCCTACTAGGGCTGGAGATAACTCTCAGTATTGCAAGAATTTAGCTTCAGCTCATTTTCTTAAAAGGCACTAAAGACCTCGATCTGAAAGCCAAATTGGTATTTCCTTCTAATGGTAGAAGAGGTATTTTTCTTCCTCTATTCCAAGAGCACTAAAGCAGTACCAGAGCTATTAACAAGTGCAGTTTTTTCCAGGTCTAGAAAAAAAAGAAATGTCTGATATGATAAGCTAATATCTTGAATAAGATGACACCTTAAAAGTTGTTTATCCTTTAATCTTCCTCTTGACCAATAGCTGTTATATAAGCCTGCTTCTTAATACCCAGTTATTAGCTTTAAGCCACACTTCTAGTGTCATTGGAATTATGACACTGAGTAGTGTTATGCATAAGTGCATACTATCAGGCTTTTAGGGGCTGATGAGTATTGATGAGCACTTTTTCTATGAAGTGGTCAAAGCATTGCTTTCAAGTACTGTCTTAACCTATATTCTTCATGAATAAAACTGGATAATTGCTTTTAAAGAAAGCACTGCTATACAGAATTCTAAACTGAAAAGAATGTGAACAAAAGAATGTTAACAGTGCTTTTGTGGTTAACATCAATAGCAAAATGTCACTTGATTTGATGCAACTTCTCTTCTCTTCTCTTGCAGTGCACTTAGGAGAAAAATTTCCCCATTTGTGATGTCATTTGGATTCAGGTAAAAGCTCATGCCCGTGATGATACGGGCAAGACAGAAACAGTCCTTATTTCTGGTGTGAGAACTCAGAAAATTCCTTGAGCAACAGTGGCTCCAGCCTGCTCTGTATGCAAAATACTGAATCCTATCACCCCCAGAAAGGATGACTTGAGAAAAGTACTTTGACTGGCAAAGAAGCCTTAAACAGCTGGGGCTATGTTCTCCAACTGGAGCTGGAAGTCAGAACTGTAAATGCTGGTGACCTGGATAAAAGCTTTTTAATGACTTACTCCAGGCTGTGACAGCCTTTGAACAACCAGCTGGTCAGTTGTATGCAATCTAGGTGCTGGAACAAGGTAAGCTGTTACAGTCAATATAGCCCCTTAAAAGTAACTGTCTTTATCATGACTATAGTAAGTTAGGAGTGTGAGAGGAAAGTGAGTAAGCTGGAAGACAGCACTGACATCTGTGTTCCTTAAAGCATTCCAGATCTTCAGCATTTCTAGGTAGCTGTGGAATTATAGGAAAACACAGCTGAGTCTGGGTTAAATATACAGTTCCACATGGATTATATACTCTATGCAGATCACTTAAATGCAGTTGGAATCTGCTTATATAAGCATGCTTCAATCCTGTATATAAAAGACATGCTTTGCTGGAACAGGTTAAAACAAAAATCTGGGCTTGTGCTTTTTGGTCAAATGTCAGAAATTCATTCCTACCTCTTGAGCTCACTAATATCTTTCTTTTTGCAGAGTATTTGGAGTTGTGCTTATTGTTGTGGACATTATAGTTGTAATTCTGGATCTGGCTATTGGTGAGAAGAAGGGTGTTAGAGAGATACTTGAAGGTGTTTCCCTGGCAATAGCACTCTTCTTCCTCGTTGATGTTCTCCTGAGAGTATTTGTTGAAGGGTAAGACACAAGCGAATGCTGAGTTGGTGCGGCAAGTCCTCAAGCTAGTAAGGAAGCAAAGGATCACAAACAATGGCCCCATCTCTTCTTGGTTGTGTGTGTTGTCTGTTACTCTTCTATAGAATAATCGTAGAATCATAGAATAGTTAGGGTTGGAAAGGACCTTAAGATCATTAAGTTCCAACCCACCTGCCATGGGCAGGGACACCTCACACTAAACCGTGTCACCTAAGGCTCTGTCCAGCCTGGTCTTGAACACTGCCAGGGGTGGAGCACTCACAACTTCCCTGGGCAACCCATTCTGGTGTAATAATCTGTAAAATGTTTGGGGTATAAGTAAGCACTTCAATTCTATCAGCTTTGCTATGACTGATACATGTAGACTAGGTGTATGATTATTTTCATAGTGAGTCTTCAGTGCTCAGTATCAAGAACTACTTCAGGAGAACTTGTCTCTAGCAGTACCTATGTGTAGGTGATTATCTTCCTGAAGATGTGTTTCAGTATTTGTTATCCATATGGACATCTCTCTAAAACTCTTTTGTTTCAGCTTCAGGAACTATTTCTGGTCCAAACTGAATATTTTGGATGCATTCATAGTGGTGGGCACTCTGTTAATCAACATGACATACTCCTTCTCGGGTCTTGCTGCAGCAGATCAGATACCAAGGTAAGAGTGGTATGGCAGTTGTTAAACATGAGCTTTCTTCATAGTCTTCTAAGAATTTTCTTGGGCACCTCTAAGCTAGACGTGTGCATTCTAGATCATGAATAGTGATAGTATTTCATGGTACAGACTATTGAATAATAGAGACATTTAATTTTGGTCTACAGTTATACTGTACACTGTCCCCATCTCAATGGCAGAGATTATCTAAGCATATCAGTTGAGGTAGCTAAAAGTGAATAGAGAGGCCATCAAATGCTCTGATTCCAACCTTTCTTGGAGGAAGGTATGCAGCAGTCCTGAGAGAATCTGAAGGTCAGAAACATGAGTTGGGTTATAATAGCAAATGCAACAGACAGCTGAAGGAGGATCTCCATCTAGTGGATCTTGACAGTGTGGCAGCTCTTTCTATTTCTTGTTTCCTCCACCTTGCTTTTCCAAAAGCCCCATATTAGTACATATTGGCTTTTTCAGCTGTGTCTTGGAGAGGGGAAATATGCTGATTATGTGTGTAAATTAATTCAAGTAATATTTTCATCTTTCTTCTGTAGCTTGATCAGATGATAATCTGTGAGAGGAGTCCATTTGTGCATGAGATCTTCCCACCTAACACTCCCATAGTGTCCAGTAATTCAACTAATTTCCAGTAGCCTACCTGGGATTTACCCCTTTCTTTCTTCATAACTATTCCTCAAGAAGCAAACAGCAGTCTTAGAGCACCTGATACATCTCAGAATAATTAGAATTTGAGCAGCTTTTATGTGGATAAGAGTATATATGTGACAAGTAAAAATTCAGTGGCAGGCCATAAAGGTAACATGCCCTGATGAAGGAATATGGTCTCTTACTTCTAATCTTGTCTAGCTGAGTGTGCACTGGGGTAAGTTACCCATTTCCTTGAAGTCTAACTTATAAATAAGAACATCAGGGAATGAGAGCAGGGTCTAGGAGCTAATGCCTAATGTCTAATTTCCTAAAGGGCAGAATGCAAACTGCTTTAATCTTTAAGAGATACTTCTCAGAGATGTAGTTCAGGCTAGGGAGAGGGGCTTTGCAGTCTTCAATCCACTGTTGTTTCATCTCCTTGGCTTCCAGCTTCTTGGCTGCTAGCTCCAAGGGAGCTCTGTTTGAAACCAGCAGAGTTATCCTGGGCTAGGAAGAAGCTTTGGGGAAAAAAATGAAACTCTCCTCTTGGTGTCCAGGACAGCCTTGTTTTGCTGACTCTAATCTCTCCATCAGTGGAGAGCAGACTGTCTTTAACTAGAAGTTTGTCTCTTACTGCAGGTATTCACCAGGATTCTTGACTAAGTGCATCAGGATCTGAAATAAGTGTGTGTGCTCCTTAAAAGCATGTGCTCACTTAACTCCTTCAGAAGTGAATGTTAGTTTTCCATAGTCCCTAAGGGTATGTGAAAGCAGCTGGCCCTGTTCAGTTGCTTTGGTAGAACCACTCACATAAGCATTTTGCCTGCTTCAGAGTTCAACGACAGTTCAAAGTTTCTCAAACCAAATCATCTGCTCTAGTTGCTGAATGATTAAACATGGGGTTTATACTGATCTGTCCTCAGGTTTCTTAAGGCATGACCTTGTCTAGCTTCTCTTTTCAGCTATTTTCAGGTGGTTACTTATGTTTAAATATGTAGCTGAACAAGCTTCAAGGAACAAGAATTTGGGGTTGTCATAGGTAGTGTTACAGGAATTTGTTTCTCTGCAGAGTTGCCTATGAGAGTCTGAGCAACTAGGGATTTCCTAGTTCTGTTTCCTAGTTCCTAGTTAGCTGTTCAGAGCATGTACTTCCCCCAAAAACTCAACAATTAAACATGGTATTCTTCAAGCACAGTGTTCTTTCTCCAAAATGAGCCTGAGAAGTCCTGGTTAAGTATATGAACAAAGCTTTAAACTCTGAGGGAGCTTTTAAATAGCTTTAAGCTTTGCATTTAAGTTTAATTGTGTTAATTTTCTTTTGTGGTGAATCTGACTCTAATCTAGAATGGTCACTCTCTTCCGAGTTCTGAGGATTGTCATCTTGGTAAGAATATTTCGCCTGGCTTCACAAAAGAAGCAACTTGAAGTGGTGACCAGGAGAATGGTAAGTTGGCCTCTTGCTATACCTAGGCTACTATTACTGTTTCCAGCACTTTCTCCACATAGCCATCAGTAGCAGCAAGACTACCCACAGCCTGTTGGTCTTCAACTCAATAATAGTGCCTAAGCAGCACATCTGTTTAGTGTGCATGCCAGGGTACTGGAGCTTTGCCTCCAACTTCAGCATAGCTAATAATTCTTAGCTTTGCTCAAGTAAGCAGCAACTTGACCTGAAAGGCCAACATACTGAAGTGATTGCACCATCAAGTGTCTCAATTAGTAATTTCTAATTTGTGTGGTACATAGACTGTTTTTCCTCCTATAGAGGAGGATAGGAATTTTAATGCTTCACTGCTTATTCCAGGTGAAGACAAAACAGCTTAGCTGTTGAAGCCGTATTTGTTGTAAATGCCTCTTACCTTTATCAGGGAACTAAAGTGGTAGTTGAAGCTTTAAGTATGTCCTCTTGCTCAGGAATAAGTAGTCTTGGTTATGCTGCCCTTAACTTTCTTCTTCCTTCCCTCAGCCCCCAAACACTCAAATAGTAATGATGGATTCATAACTGCAGCATTCTTTACACTAGAATGAACTTTGATGCTTCAGAATAAAAATTCTGTACAGAGCTTCTACGTGAAGCTAATATAAGAAACATTCTTGGTTAATGCTGTGAACTTTGCTGTAGCAAAATTGGGCTCTGCTACTGACTTGACTTCAGAGTCTAGATGGTTGGTTTAGTTACTGGTAACAGGCAACACTTGCTGATCTCTGACATTTCTCTGGAAGATTAACTTTTCTTTCTTTGGCAGGTCTCTGAAAACAAAAGGCGTTATATGAAAGATGGCTTTGATCTGGATCTCACTTATGTTACTGGTTTGTAGAAACAAATGAGACTTGGAAGCATGTTACATCCTGCTAAAAGTAGTTATTAGGTTTATCTAAAACATTGCCTGTATTTCATGTAAAGCGCTAATGAAAATTAAGTATGAAATCAAACCAGGCTTATTCCTTTTCTGTGGGATTTTGAAATATGGATTCCTGACTCTGACCCTGTTCTCAAAGATTAACCTTCCAGGAGAGAGGTCATATGTGCTGTATGTATTGATAGAAACTCTCCTGAGGCCTAGTGAACCAGAGCTGAGAAACTGACTTACTTTTTTTTTTTTTGATTCTGTGGAGATTGATGCATAATAGTAGTTGGTGCTTTGGGGAGCATTATTGCCCTGCTCTAGCTATGCTAAATGTAGAGCAAGGGCTCTTGGAAATGAGTAGGTTGTCCTTATAATTAGGGTAGGAGTAAGCAATTTCATAATGATACTGCTCTCAGTCATGTAGTTCTTACATATGGGGAGACTTTCCCCTGTTACTTCAGCTTGCTGTCTTTTCCTCAGATCGCATTATTGCAATGTCGTTTCCATCTTCTGGGAAGCAGTCTTTCTATAGGAACCCTATAGAGGTAAAAATCTCTCATTTACCAAGTTCACTATTTCTGAATGATTTTTTCACTTCTGGGTTCCTACTAATTTGCATGTGGACTAGATAAGTCAATCCTAGTTCTGCTGGTTTGGCTGGTTGGAATGACCAAGTGATAGTCTCCATGTGCTGTACTGCCTGTGTTGTAGTCTCTCAGCTGAGCCTAGTGGGATGTATCTTACAATGTGGACACATTGGTGTTCTGAAGCTCCTGTTCTTTGGGAGTGCTTCAGAGAACCAAGTCAGTTCTGTCCTAGGCTAGTAGTAGTGTGATTGATAAGAACTATCTGTTCTTCTAAATGAAGATGTTTAAAAGGTCTATATAATGCTCTTTTCAGAGCTATGGCAGCTGATATTGTAGAAACCTAAATATGTAGGGCAGAGAAGATGCAGTAGTACTTTTATTCCAGGCAAGAACCCAAGTTGTTTGGCTAGAAAGGCCTGCTGTCCAAAGGCTATTTATGAATGCAGTTGCTGACCTGTGCAGGTTAGTGGTTGAGGCAGCAGTGCAAATACAGAGACCTAACTACTCTGAACTCTTGTTGCTTTAGGAAGTTGCAAGATTTTTGGACACCAAACATGCAGACCACTATAAAGTCTACAATCTTTGCAGTAAGTATACTTAGCTGCTGACTACGCTGAAATACAGCTAAAACAGAAAAACATCTCTTCAAAGTATGCTGCTGACAATAACAGGTCTCTCAGAATATATAATCTGTCAAAAGGACATAGCTGTCTCTACTTACCATCTGTCCTGAAAGTGGCTGTTGACTTTGAGTATCTAATGCTGTCCTGGAACTTGCAAAAGAGGTACCGAAGGCCTTGCAGTTTAGGCTTCCTTGCTTATGCTGAATAATTGCCTTAGTGTTCTAAAACATTTTACTGAAAAATGAAAGTGGAAAACTAAACCTGGGCTAAAAGTTGGGGTGATGTTGGAGAATTTCCTATCAAAGGTTTAGAAGAATGAAGTGGAGGAATAGTTAAATGCTCTTCTACTTAGAGGTGGCTAAAAATACCCCAGAAAAGTACTTCAGAAACCACTATCCTGTGGTTCCTGCTTCATAGCAGAGCTGGAAGCAGGGTATGATAAAGGAGTACTGACACTTGAAATCCTGAAAAAGCAAAATTGTCTTCTGGCCAGCAGAAGGATAGATAGGGATCACAGATGAGCCATTAGGGTTACCACTCTAGCTGGTGGTTGCTGTGGTTGACATCCCTGCCATGGGCAGGGACAGCTCACACTAACCCACTAAACCACGCCACCCAAGGCTTCACCCAGCCTGGCCTTGAACACTGCCAGAGATGGAGCATTCACAACCTTCCTGAGCAACCCATTTTAGTGCCTCATCACCCTAACAGGAAAGAACTTCTTCCTTATATCCAGTCTAAACTTCCCCTGGTTTTAATCTGAACCCATTACCCCTTGTCCTATCACTACATGGCAGGGATGCTGGAACTAGATGATCTTAAGGTCCTTTCCAACCCTAACTATTCTATTCTATGATCGTACATCAGAACACTGTTGGATACCATAATCCTATGGAAAGGAATGGCCATCTGGATGTGGAGATGAATTTTAGCTTAGGTGAGAGGTGTGAAACTAGAAGCTAAGCAAGCATGGCTTTAGCTAAATTACCTCTTTTTTTTTTTTCCACTTTGATCTGTCTGTCTATACTACTGCACTTTAAACACTAGCATATGCTCAGGTGAGCAGCTGTGTGTCCGAAGCCACTTTATTTGTAATCCTACTTCCCTTCCTGGCATAACTTCAGATTTTTCTTTGTAGGTGAGAAAGGCTATGATCCCAAGTACTTCCACTACAGGGTAGAAAGGATCTTTATTGATGACCACAATGTCCCAGCACTACAGTGAGTCTTGTCAAGAAATGCATACATCATGGTAGCTCTGTGTAGGCATTTGCTTTGATCTGCTGACTTTCCTCTTATCTAGGGACATGCTGAAATTCACTGCCAGTGTCCGTGAATGGATGAGTCAAGATGAAAAGAACATCATAGCAATTCATTGTAAAGGAGGCAAAGGTAGGACTGCTCATGTATAATTGGTGTGTACTACAAATTACACCTTACTCTTACCATGGCTTCCTTTGATATGTGGCCTTAAACCATAACATGAGATTGGTTTAGAGCATAACTTGACAAATTCTGCAGACGCTGACTAGCAACAGTATAGTACCATGTGCTTAGTATCGCACAACCCCATTTCTAGATAACCCAGATTGGTTTTTAATCGAAGGTGGCATCTGATCTCTGAAAATGTTCTTTGGTAACTTCCTGCTGTCCTGGCTGCTGGTACAGCAGTTCCCCAGGAGAGGCTGGGAATAGGGAGCTGCTGGAACGGATACTATCAAAAAGAGTTAAGCTTCTGGCTCCCTGGTAGCCAGTTACCCACACTGAATATCCTGCATTGTAATATGCCTCAAGCTTTTAATTGCTGTGGGGGAGAGAGCGGGAATCGTGGGATTGTTTAGGTTAGAAGAGATCTTTAATATCATCCAACTGCCAAGTCCACCACTAAACCATGTCCTCAAGTGTCACATCTACACATTGTTTAAATACCTTCAGGGATGGTGACTCCACTACTTCCCTGGGAAGCCTCTTCCAGTGCTTGACAACCCTTTTGGTGAAGGAATTTTTCCTAATATCTGGTCTAAACCTCTCCAGGCACAACTTGCTGATCAGCATTCCTGCCCAACTTTGTGTTGTCTGCAAACTTAAGTGAGGGTGCACTTGATCCCTTCGTCCAGATCATTGCTAAAGATATTAAACAGAACTGATGTAAAAGATAGATATATCTTTTATATCGGTTATATAAATATCTTTAAGTTTCTTTTATATATCGTATAAAATATGATATTAAACAGGCCCCTATACTGAGTCCTGGGGAAACACCAGTTGTGACCAGCTGCCAACTGTATTTAACTCCATTCACCAACACCCTTTGGGCCTGGCCATCCAGCTGGTTTTGTTGTTTTTTTGTTGTTTTTTTTTTTTTACCCAGCACAATACACCTGTCCAAGCCATGACCGGCCAGTTCCTGTTGGAAATGGTGTCAAAGCCTTTGCTAAAGTCTAGGCAGACAACATCCACAGCCTTTATCTCATCTGCTGTAAGTGGGTCACCTTGTCATAGAAGGAGATTTAGGTTAGTCAAGTAGGACCTGCCTTTCTTAAACCCACACTGACTGGGACTGATGTCCTGTACATACTGTATACAGAATGGGTTGTCCTGTATGAGCTGTGTGGTGGCACTCAAGATGAAATGCTCCTTAACCTCTCCCTGGGTGTTTTAGGTACTGCTGGGCCTGAAGTCAAGGTACCCAGTGTTATGTGATAGGGCAATGTGATCTTATGGGAGCAAGATAGTCGAAGTTACTGCATATGAGCTGACCTGTGGGTGCTGTCTGCTACCTGTGGTAGTGCAGGAGCTGTTGAAGTGCATAGATAGCTGTGCAAATAAACCAAACTTCCCTGCAAACATCTGCTGCATCTTTAGCCACCTGCTGTTATTACTGCAAGTACTTGGCTTAAACCAGTGGTTACTTAACATGAAGTCTCCCCCAGTCTGAACAGTAGCTTAAAGGTTTTGCAAAACTCGATACTGAACTACCTGCAGGCTAAAGCCAGTTTGAAGAACAAGTGTAGGGAGGGGTGACTTGAACTCTGAGCTTTTTTTGTTTTTAAACTCAAAGCTGAGACAATATAGGAGTGTTGTGCTAGCAGTCTTGATGCCTTCTTAGTGAGGTTGGAGGTGGAAAAGTTGGGGCAGAGAAGCAGCTCTTGACTGAAAGACTGGCACTTGACAATGCTATAACCTCATCTAGCAGGGTGTACTTAACACTCCATTGCATGGAGTATGAGATAGTGGCCAGCTTCCTAAGTGTCTCTAGTAATATTACAAAGAAATGTGGGCACTGCTTTTAAGAAACAAGTTAACAAACTGCAGTATCTTGTCTTAACTCATTCTTTCTGGAAATACAGGTACTTGACTACTCTGCTGTCACTTAAAACTTCTGAAATGGAGAGAATGGAAGAATTTCATCTTCACAAAATCTCAAATACCTTTGAACTCCTGTAGATCACTCTGTCTCTTATTTCTAATGCAGGGAGGACTGGAACAATGGTTTGTACCTGGCTCATAGACAGTGACCAGTTTGAGAGTGCAAAGGTAAAAAATGGTGGTTTTTTTTTGATTCTTTTAGTATTCAGAGTTCTTTAGAATCTAATTAATTGGTGAAATGCATCAGTACTTTGCAAGAGCTCCATACTGGAAAAAGGACACTGAACTGATGCTTTGTTCTTTATAACAGAGTTCTTTGTTCCTTTTCAAAATAAAGTTCTTGCAAATCCTACTATTAGGTAAGTTCCTTTCTGACGAAGACTATTGTTGATCAGGAAGAATAGAGAAAGTAAAATTGAACAGATACCAACTCTGAAGCATTCTTTTTGGAAGCATAATAGATATAGGATTTCAGGCAATACCTTTCTTGAACTGTAGGTGGCTTCTGAGCATGCTCTACTAGAGATAACATCATTGTTTTTAAGTGGTCTCCAAGTAGTGTGAGGCATCAAGAATTGTCTTGACTGCCAGTGTTACAGCAAGAAGCCCTTCTGGGAAAAGGGAGAAAGAGCAAGTCCCAGCCAGGACAGATGCATGTGCTGTTTTAGCTTCCCAGATCCAGTATACCAATCTGGAGACATGGTCTGCAGAAGGCCCAGGTCACTCAAAGTAGTCTGGGCTCACTGTGGATCCATTTAATCACTTGTTTTTTTCTCAGCTTGCTTTGTGAAGATCTGAATTAAGATCAGCTTGTTCTGCCACAGACCACTCAAATACGTGTGGTTCTAAAGCAACTGCTTAGAAAGCATATTGTTCTCCTTCACTCTTTCATGGATGGCAGACTTTATCTGACTTCCTAATTAGTACTTTTTTTATTCTAGTTAAAAGCCTCCTTCAGAAGGTACCAAAACAACTATTGCATATTTTTACTTGCACTCCCTTATTGGAATTGACTAATGGAATTCTAGTTTACTGCCCTCCCTTCAGGAAAGGGGAATGGTGGTGGGATAAATATATTAACACTTGAAGTTATTTTCCTATGTAGGAAAGTTTGGACTACTTTGGGGAGAGAAGAACTGATAGAAGCACAAGTACCAAGTTTCAAGGAGTTGAAACTCCATCCCAGGTAAGCTTCAGCAGGTCCAGTAACAGTAGCCAAACCAACATTACTCTTGCAACTGCTTATGCTACCCTGCCTCCTCTGCCTTGTTTCAGATGTGGGTTCCTACATGCCGAACTCCTGAACTTTCTGTATTTGTTCTTTAAAGGTTGGAAGACCATTTAGTGGTAGGGTTGTGCTGCATTGTCCCCTCCCTCCCTCACTTTGTCCAAGTACATCCCTTATGCCTTTCTCTGCATAATAACAAATCTGAATTCTGTTATTTAAGATAACAGAATTGGTGAGATAAGGGGAGCTTTCAGTCCAGCCCCACTGTTCAAGCAGGGTGAGCTAGAGTAGGTTGCTTAGGGCTGTGTTCAGCCAGGTCTACATCACCTTCCCAGATGGGGACTCCACAACCTCTCTGAGCATCCTGACAGGAGCATGATCCTGTAAGACAGTTGGGCTGTTATCAAGGATGCACTGAAGCCTGCAGCCTGGCCTGGGGAGGGGCTGTGGCACTGATGTGCCTGGGTGGAGAACTGCATACTATAGAGACTGCATTTACAAGGAAATACTAGAGTTATTGCCTCAGACCACAGTTTAGGGCTTTGCTCATTCTGATTTACTATGTACTGTGGGGTTCAGAGGTGTGAGATGAAGCTGGTGACAGAGGTACATCAGTTGCTGGTATAAAATAGAATAGAGGTACAGCTGTCCTACAGAATGTGTTTCTGTAAAATGAAAGCATCTTGTACATTTAAACATCCTGCCCCTTAAAAAGCTACAATAAAAAAAGCTCCTCACTTTTTGCTGAACTGAAGTACAGAATTCCTCTTAGAACATGAAGTTTAAATATTGCTTAAAATGTAGATACTGGATTTGCCTAGAAGATTATTTGAACTGGGGAGGGGAAGGTGAACAAATGGCTACTTTTCTCTCAGCTTTGCACTTAGAGCTAAGACTTTAGGATTAAGTAGATCTTCTACTCTTCTTTTGCCTAGAATTAAGCTGTGTGGATTACAGAAACTGCATAATTTGTCTGGGTTTTTGCATTACAGAGTAGGTATGTTGGGTATTATGAGATCCTGAAAAACAAGTATAACTTGAAACTCCCACCAGAGAGACAACTCAAAATAAAAAACCTCAAAATCCACTCTATACAAGGTAAGAACTCTTGAATTTGGGCATTCCTCTATCCTACTCCTATAATAGGCAGCTGATGTCTACTGTCTGTCTTGCAAAGACCATGATAGGAATGTAGATTTACTGGGATTTGAGAATTCCAATGGCACAGTTAAAATACAATGAAAAGCAACAGTGAAATTGCCCCATGTGTTCTGTCACTTGTTGGGTGTCTAGTCCAATGGTGGCTCACATACAACCTGCTCTGTTTTGTAAGGGAAATCACTTTCCAAGGGAGATTAACTCCACATGTGGAACTTGATCCCTACTGTTTCTGCACACAGGTACTGGTAGTCTTGATAAAAGATTGTTCTAGGGGGCTACTTGGTCTTGGGGACTTCAAACTGATGTTCAGTCGGTGGAACCAGACTCTCCATTAGACTGTTCCTGCTTCATATCTGCTTTGAAATACAGCTTCCAGCCACTGAATCTTGAGCTACCTTTAGGATTTGAGTTCTCAAGTCTATTACAGAGTATTCTGGAAAGAAGGCACTTTTGAATGGTATTTCACTTGGTTTTCATGACCACTTATGTTTCCAGCTAATGTATGTGCTCTGGTATAATGCAACTCTTTCTTTCCTAGGAGTTGGGAAAGGCAATGGAACTGATATGAAGGTGCAGGTGATAGTGAGGAAGCAAGTTGTACTAGAGTGTATATGTGCCAGTCAAGGAAACTGCAAGGTGAGCACTATGAAATCATGTCAGTTGAGTCACAGAAGATGACAGCTGACTTAGAGGTCAAAAGTGTCTTCCTGTAAAAGTTGAATATTGGATGTAAAACTGTCAGATTAAATGGATGTTGTAAATTCTGAGAGGATGAAAAAGCTAAGCTTTGCTAAATCACTATCTTACAACTACTTTCCTACAAAAGATTTCCCTAGAAGTCACTTAAATGCAAATAGCTTGCTCTAAGTAGCTTAAATTGTTGACTTTTACTGTAGCACTGCTATTGTATTTGTAAGCCATGAATGAGTAGCAAGGTACTGCCATGAATTGGTCCCTTGTCTCTCTGCAGCCACTTTTCATAAAACTAACACTTCATTCTGTTATCCAGCTCTTCTTTGATGCTGAAAATGACTCTGTAGTCATTGGCTTGGAGGACAGCCCTGTCATAAGTGGTGATGTGAAAGTCAGATTTGAATCGTGTTCAGTAAGTCTAACAGTGTAAAGATCTTTGCTTGAGTATGAGGAAAGGCTGTGGTTTGCACTGCAGCTGGGTGCTGGCTGGCTGTGCTGTGTGGGGCAGGATCTGTGCTCCTCCCCAGTGACTCCTGCTCCTCTCCTGGCCCCACTGCAGTGAGTGGTGCAACAGTTGTTGCTGCATCATCCTATGCAGGCAGGGGAGACACCTCTGTGGTGAAGAATTCTTTCCTAATATCTAATCTAAGTCTCTCCTCTTTCAGTTTAAAGCAGTTCCCCTTGTCCTATCCCTACATGTTCTTGTAAAAAGTTTCCCTCTGGATTTCTTGTAGGCCTCCTTCAGAGAAAATAGTGATCTGGGTGTGATGTTGGGCTCTTCAGGTGTACTGGCCCTGGCACTTTAGCTTTGTAAACTAAACTACTGAGGATGGGTGGGTACTCTTGCTCTGCCAAAAAGTCCTATTGTCTAACAGAGTCTGTCCTTAGGATCTCCCAAAAGGCTATGATGACTGCCCATTCTTCTTCTGGTTCAACACTTCCTTTATTGAAAATAACAGGTAAGCAATCATAGTGACTGCCTTGAGATCCTAACTTTTAGTATCTGAATATAGTTAAAAGTTCATAAGTACAGTACTAATAGCTGAGATAGCTTGGCTTGTCCAGCCTGTTGTAGCTTCTGTGTGGGTACTGGTCTCCAACTCTCAGCTGGAACCGAAGAGCAGGCAGTTGGTACATAATTGCTTGCACTGTGCCAAGTATTTTAAACATGTGATATCTTAATCAACTTAATCCATTACACTTTCCTCAACATTCCATTATTAATGAACTTGAATTCAAAAAGGTAATGCTGACTTTCAAACCAAAGGCAACTTGGCCATTCTCTGTAGCATGGCTGCCTGAGAGGCTGGAACTCATTCAGCAGCTTGGCAGGCAAACATTAAGACCAGAGTTGGAGGTACTGATGCTTGGGATTCCAAAGAAAGGCTCTTTGACTGCTTCTCATGCTTTTATTAGGAATTACTGTGGTTGCTCTTGTTGAGATTAGAACTCCTGGGGGTGCTCCAGCCAGTGCAAGTTGGTCTTGTCTGCCTCTCTAGGGAAGCGATTAGAAACAGAAGGCAGAGACAGGAGATCCTTCTCTTCTGTTTACCAAACTAGCCAGATTTAGACAGAGGAACAGCAAACTTCACATAATTACTGTGTTCTCCATAATAGGAAGAGGAAGGAAGCAAGTTTAATTTAATTGATCCCATCAGAGCATGAGGAGTGATAGCCATAAGTATGCTCATAACTCCAAACCTAATTTGCTGAGCCAGCATTGTCCTTTCTGCCTAGAGAATTCTGGTAGACCTAAGGTCACTAGGCCTGGTCAGAAATCAAATGGCTGTTAAGGCAGTGCTGCGGTATCTCCAACTCAGCCAGAGCTGATGTGCAGGTGCTATTAAGTAATAACTAGACATGAATTTGGTAAATATTAAAAGTGGAGAACATGCCTGATGAGCTTGATGAGTACTGAATTGAATCCTTGCTATTAGGAAGGTCAGTTATTAAATTCCTGCCACATGCATCCCACCAGGAGGCCTCTAGCTGAATGTGGCACAGATGTTACTCTTAACAGTCTTCCTTTGTGGGGCAGAGGAACCTGACCCACAAAGCTGTGAAACTGTTTCTCAAGCTAGATCAGATCCAAAGCCCTGTGCAGAGGGGCATGGCTTCTGTCTGTCTGAATTAAAGATCTAGGGCTATAGTTAATATTCCAGGGCTGAGCTTGGAGTTCTCTTGGCTGAAAAAGGGAAACTGTGGTTTAGGCTGTAAGATGTGCTGATGAATTTTGTCTTTCAGACTCTACCTTCCCAGGAATGAGCTGGATAACCCTCACAAGCCTAAAACATGGAAAGTCTATACTGAGACATTTGCTGTGGAGGTGAACTTTATTGAACCATAAGGGAAAAAAGGGAAAAAAAAAAAAACTGAAAAAAGGGAAACATGTAAAATTAATCTCTTTGCCTGGAGAATGTCTTGCTGTTTCAGTATACAATGAAGCAGTTACGTTTTGATGTACTTAATGTATTTCCGTGTAGATACAACTTTTCAAATAAATTTACATGAAGTTCTGTTATGCAGAGCAATAATACTCTGAAGAGTTACTTAGTGTCAGCTGACTGTTGTGCCAATGAGCTTTGGACACTTTGGCGATTAGATGTTTCCACATCCAGGTAATCCCTTCTTTATTAAGCTAAGACAATTGTCTTCAAGAACATTAACCTGATGGTGGGTGGAGACCAGCAGTCTGCAAGAGGCTGCTGGAAAAATCTGACACACCTTCCTTCAGCATCAGGGTTTTCCACAGGTCAGTAGAATATTGGAATCTGAAGGGAGACATTGTCTACTGTACCAGTAGAGGTCTTGGTACTGAACCACTTATCAGAAATCCAGTGCTGTAGGGTTTTGAGAAACACTCTAGCCTGGGAGCTGACTCTGGGGGTGGTTTGCTCCTCTGGTGTTTCTCTTACCTGCAGAGGGCTGAGACGGCCATATGCCCAAACCCTGGATCTCATCAGCTTGTGAGCACAACAATGTGCTCTTCTGTAGAGACTCGTCATGTCTTCCTTGAGAAACATGTGTTGAGCTGTTGCTTCTGTAGTTGTCTTATTGTTAGGATCTAAGAGTTATGGGGGGAGGGACATAGCTTTCCATAGCTAATACCTAATTAATGAAGTAAGATTTCCCTGAATCAGCTGTTGGAAGGTCCCACAGTGTTGGAAGCTGCTGCTTTCAGCACTTCAAGTGTGGAGGCTTGAATGACCAGCAGTGTTCCACCGTCTGCAGTTCTAGGTGCAGGATAGAGTGAGCCTGTGTCACATGTAGCCCAAGCTCCTTTGCAAAACAGATCCAGCTAGAGGTGGCTCACAAACCAGTTATGTATATCTCCCTAGATAGGGTTCTTGCAGAAGAATTAATCACTGCTTTTTCTTCCAGACTGGGATTTTGCATGTTGCAGACTGTAGCTGCTGCATCTTGTCCTGCTCTTGTGTATCTCCAGAAGTACCTGGCTCCATCCCCTCCCATGAAGGAGGTGACTGTAGGTGGCAGCAAGAGCTCTCCTCAGCTTTGTTATGGGTTGGCAAACTCGGTCTTCACTATCCATCCTTGTCCTCTGCTTGACTTGCTTCACTATGTCACTGCTCTTCTTGTACTGGGAACATGAGATTGGATGCGAGATG
Organism: Pezoporus wallicus; assembly: GCF_028554395.1. Classification (NCBI taxonomy): domain Eukaryota; kingdom Metazoa; phylum Chordata; class Aves; order Psittaciformes; family Psittacidae; genus Pezoporus; species Pezoporus wallicus. The sequence goes on along the minus strand of NW_026636323.1, from coordinate 2,130,642 downwards.
CCATGTCTGCTCTGACAGCTGTGATAGGTATGAGCAGAGGGTCAGAACTGATTTGCTGGCTCTGGAGTCTGCTGCTGCAGCTTAGCCTTTGCTGCAAAGGTTCAAATTGTGCAGTGCTGTTCCTCAGACTAGTGTTGCTTAAGAGACTGCATGTGTTGCACATAAACCTAAGGAACTACTCCTCAAGGCCAAGGGGTAAGCTGGCAAAGTTAATGTAACCCCTATCTCTGGTACGAGAAAAGGAAGAGATTCCTGCTTACACAGGAGTGACCACAGCTGTATCAGTGGAGGGTGATGGTGCAAGAAGGCAGCCAAGGTCTGCCTGCACTGAATGTACTAGGAGCTGAAAGAGGATGTCATTTTACTGCAGCCAGAACTGGCTGATGATTGAGTTTTTTGGCTTAGCTCAGGCAATTTGATATTGCTGTCCTAGGATGCCCTTTCTGAGAGCTTGTATGGCAGTTAAGGACAGCTGTCTTCCTGCCTATGGAGTAAACTAATCTCTTTGTGTAGCAGCAATGAAGGCTGAAACAGCAAGTCAGGTTGCTGTTCATTCCTGTTTAAACAGGAATGAGTAACAAACTGTGTAAGGGAGATACTACATTTTTCCTGAGAGCCAAGAACCACTGCTCAGAAGATGGTAATGCTGGCAGGAGACTTACCCTTACAGTGTGCATCATGCCAATCTGCAATCTAAGAACTTGGAAGTTGAGTTGAACCTTAATATTACAACTGACTGGTTTTAACAAAGCACTAGGCCAAAAGCTGAACTAGAGGCTTTAGTTTCCATAGTAGGTTAAGAAAAATCTGCAGTTGTTTCACAGCACCTTGTTAGAGCTGTGATTTTAAGGGCTTTTTCCATCCATTGACTGCAAAAGCACTTTAATTCTGGAAGAGAAGTGATACTGACTTCAACCTCTCTTTGCACTTAAGCAAGACAAGCTTGTTAAGCATTGTTGCACAAACAACTGTCAGGCACTCGGTTAATCAAATCAGACTTTATTACCATGAAATCCTGTATCAACATCATGAAGTTCTTAGCTGAACAACTGATACATGTTACAGCTGAAGTAACTGTGACCAGAAAAATTACTGCTTACATCACCTTCAAACAAGAAACTCAAACTGCCTGTTTATTTCAGCCATGGGCTTCTTGTTGTATGTTCAGTTCTAAATACCCTGCTTCTTTTGAAGCTTCAACTTTTCTATTAAAAACTGCAACCATGAGCTTTAAAAAATGAAAGCAAAGACAAATCTAAGAAATAGATTGAAGTATTCCACTGATCTGGAGTCAGTCCTTGCCTTTTTGTAACTGGCAGAAGCGCATATAAATGTTTAGCCAAGAGAAATAGTACAACTTTGGAAAGGGACATTCTAGCAACTCTGTTAAAGCCTCATCTTCCTACCTGAATTATTTGAACATTTGGTATAAAGTACTGATGATGCACAGTATCATTCCCCATGTGCACCAGTCAAGCAAGGCAAATTGGTGCAGTAGCCACTGAAGATTCTTCAGCCATGCCCTGCTTTAAAACTGCCTCTTCTCATGGGTGTATGAAAGGGAGATGAACAGTTCCTGCTGCACAGGAAGGCTGGAGAGGCAAGAGTTTCTGGAACTGCAGCACATGCCTTTCATCAAGAAGGCTGTAACAGTGCAGTGTTAAGTGAACCCTGGCTCCACTGCAAGAGGCAGTAGTTACTGAGATGCTTTCATCTGTACCTAAAGCTTTTTCCCATTTCTAGAATCTGAAAGGAGAACTGTAACATGCAGAACTGAGCTGTTAGAGCTGTAGCTGTTGCCAATCACTGACAAACTCCAGTTGCTGTGACAAGCTGGTACCCTGTGCATACCAATGATGATCATGGTGGGTCAAATGGCTCTGTGTTCTCCACAGGCATGGACTGACACTTAAACCCTACAACCATCCCTCTGTACAACTCCTCAATCCTGAATTGTATTGCTGAGACCTGCTCTGCCTTTGCAGTAGCTGCTTCTTATGAGGCACAGCATGCTTGTATAAAGAGCATCCTCTTTAAAAAAATTAAAGTGGCATCTAGAAATAGGTGTAACATCATTTTGGGTAACACTAACTATGTATTTCACCAAGTAGCATGACCAAGCAGGCATGCCCCCAGGCCTGAAGGTGATATAAGCTATCCAGTCATATGAGCTTTTTCCACTCTACTGAATAGATACAGCAAATGGCAGGACTCCAGCCCAAGCAACTGTGTGCTACACCACAGAGACCATAGCATCAGTTGCTTTTAAAAACTCAGTTCTGGCTTCCTGCTCCTCTTTGGCATCCCATCTTCCAAGCACATGGACTCGTGCATGTCAAGGTGACTCAGACACAAGCTTGCACAGTTACAATTCTGTGCTCAGAGCCTGCAGCTATTTCCAGCAGTCTCCCTTAGTTTAAGTGCTCAATTCAGAGGTGCTCAGCATACTCCAGCACTTGAAAGGACTTTGAAAATAATGAGATGCTGCATGAACTCCTTAAATCCAGTAACTACATGTCTTTATCTCAAATGCAGGCAGGTCTCTGACTCTTAAGTCAGATAAGTACAAGGCAGGGCGTGAACACTTCCTACTTCTGTAAGCCCATTTACTTGGACAGAGTACACAGGTAGACACCAACTGCTGTGACCTTGGAAAGTCACAGGGAAGAAGGGCAGGAGTCAAGCTGAGGCATCTGCATATTCACCAACATTAGATATGACTGCTGTGCTTTAGAGTCAGACACTTGCTAGCAACAATGGGAGAATTCACCACCACAGCACAGCCTTAGAAGCAGTGCTTTTGCTTGAATAAGTCACAGCCCACCGCTGTGTGTTACAGTAAACCCAACAGGAGGTCAACATAAGTCTTTTTTTTTAGCACCATTACAGGTCAGGAAAATACATTATGACATGTAATGTACCTAAGTGCAGAATCTGCAAGATGGAGATAGTTCTGCTGGGCCAATTCAATCAGAATGTACATATCTCTATAAAATCACCTGAATTTAAAAGATTACAAATTTTAAACTGCAGCTGAGTTCCTGCTCAGACCATGATGTGATCTACAGGTTTTTGATCCTTTACTTAAGTGATCCTTAAACAGCTTTTCATTTTCCACCTGCTAGAAGGTATCAGTAAGAATCTACTTGTTTCATCATAAGTTTTCGGCTGTACTCATAGGCAAGGAACAGTGCCCCATTGGCCACGAATGCACGGATCATAGTTGGCTTCAGTCCAGAATACAAGGCAAGTACACCTGGAAATGAAATCAGAGCCAGTTAGCAATTTATTTACCTGCCTATCTGCGTTAACCACTGCTTGTACCTTCAAAGGATACTGAAGTAATGCTTCTGCCTTTAGGGGCACAGAGTGCTGAACTCACTCGTGTAGCTGCTAACTGTAGCGTTACTGGATATTGATATGCCCAGAGCATCTAGAGTTGTAACATGAGTTTAGCCATTTAAGTGCTTATGTTTGAAGCTCATCTTAGGTATGACAGGGTCTTCAGAAGGCCACCCTGGTCACCTGAGGATATGGGTCACAGCAGCTACACCACAGCAGGCAAAAGGGAACAGAAAGAACAGCAGGATTATATTGGAGCTGTGCCCCAGGTCAGACTCATGCTCTGGTGAGTATCTTCCCTAGCAACAGGGCTAGCATTCATATCTGCTGCCACATACATTCTTACACTGTCTTCTGAAGCGCATGGCACAGGTCTTTTCCAGAGATTAGGCACTGAGGTAGATGCCCCAAGTTGCCAGGCTAGATAGGCCTGATTTATCAAACAGCCCTCAGTCAGCCGTATATTAACTTCTAGAGGTGAAAAAAATTTTATTCTGAATTTGAACCAGTCCCTTCAATTTTCATGGACAGGTTTGGTCATGGGGAATAGAGCTCATTCCTTTATCTGCTTTTAATGCCTACTGAGCTTTTGTTAGCTTTAAGTGAATTGTTTCCTGAACCAAGAGGCATGGGCTCAATTTCTAGATTCCAAGCTGTCCAGACTACATAAGGCATCAGTATTTCTGTTAGTTAGAAGTGTCTCCAACACATCATCAGTGGACATTTCTTAAGCAATTTTTTTTGTGTTTGGGGAGGGTAGAGATTTCAATGTGCAGCCCTAGAGATGCAGTTGATATGCTGCATACTCACCTTCAGTTCTCACAACAGTTACAAATGTTCCCATAAAGCCTGTCTGTTTTCCAGCCATTGAAAGAACCTGAATTCTAGATTTGACACAGTCCACAGGATACACAGCAATCCACAGACAGCTGCCTCCAAAACCTCCACTTAGTAGCAGAGGAATGGGACCTAAAGTTAAGAAATAAGTTTTATAAACACCACAGAAATATTCACCAACATAAATATCACATTTATTTCATCTATAGAAACAGAAGAAAACCTGCTTATCAAAGGAACCGGCTTATGACAAAAGTTTCTGCTTCCCCTACAAGCCTTGAAGTTAATCTTAAGCCACTGGTAAATTGCAAATCTAACTAGAAAGCTCAAAGGTTATAAGGAGTGCTTCTTAGATTACTGGCCATGCTAAATAAGCATAACTTGGAATTCTCTTCTGACTATTAACTAAATTAACTCCTTTCCTTTCACACTTGTAATCACTTTTGAAGGCTAACTGATGTTACTCTAAACTATTTCACACAAGGTCACTAATCACCTATACAGAGATTTATTGGTACAGTGAAGTTACTTTGTGGCCAGTCATTTTTCATAATGCAACCCTCATTTTGTGTTTCAGACCAGGTATTTGTTTACCACAAGAGAATGTGTGCAGCTGAAATCTTGACTGAAATTTTAACATCAAGACAAAGTATGACTGTTCAGTCTTTCAGCAGGAGACAAACCATCTTTATTCTGGCCTCTCATTTGTTCATGTCTAATTTTCAGTGTTCTCTCACTAGCATTGTCATTACATCTCATGGTCAGCACACATTTCAGCATACAGTTGAACACACCTGATATAGCTAAAGACTTCAGATTCTCTCTAAACAGCTGCTGAAATGAAATAGTTCAGAGTTGTGTTACATCAGGGTCAGATATTTAGGTATTTTCATAGTGTTAATGTTAGCTCAGTGTATTTATTCTCCATTTAAAATACTGCTCTGTTGCAAAGTGGTCACTTCAAGAATTCATTACTATATATACACACAAAACGCAGAACTCCATATTTTAGATGCCCAGTTTCCTTCATTTTACTTTATAGCTACTGTGCCTCATTAGTGTATTTTCAGGGAAGATATGCCCCCCCTCTCCTTTATGTCCCCCACAACAGCATGCTAAAATCCACATGGAAAAAGAGGCACCATACCTAATTCATCTTTTGATCTCCCAGAGGCAAAGAAAGTCCGGCTCAGTTCATACCCTCCAAAGAAGAAGAAATAGCCTGGGACTTCCCGCAGCAAAGTGCTCGACAGGCCACGGTAAAATCCAAGGGGACCATCCTTTTGAATAACACCCTTCACTACTGACCAAACTGTACTGATAGAGAGGTTGATCCAGTTAGTGATGTTTAATAGGCAGATAATGAGAAGGTTACAGAACAACTGGCAACTGCAGTAACAGTTAAGGGTTAGATCCATTGCACAGACACCAGAATTCAGGTAAGACTTAGAACAAGATCCTGCTGGGAGCCCCTCACTGGCATCCAGCTTTACCAATACATGAAAAATCCCCAGGCTGCAACCCTCCCAGGCACAGCTCTTGTCTGGTTAACAGTGCACTTACAAATGTGACCCTGAACCGATACACAAAAATAAAAGATACACATAAAAGGGTTTCAGAGATACTGAATACTTACTTGTAAACAGTATACTTACTTGTGTCCCTGGATTATCTTTCCTGACAACTGCATTTCATGCATGGCCTGCAGCCGGCACTTCACCAGCTCTGTAGGACAGAGGACAAGGGTGGCAAAGGCAGAGGCAAAGGAGCCTGCAGCAGCATTCTGCAGATCACTGTGAGAGAGAAACTGCTGAAGTTATTTGGGCACTGACCCCGAGTGCAGTGGAACCACTGCACCTGTGATCAGCTCCCTGAACCTGTACTCTAAATATCAAGACAAACTGACAGTCTTGAGGGAAAGAATCTCCAGGAAGACATCAGTTACCTGAACTAGTCAGATAAAAACCTAGCTCATTTCATCTTCATACACAGCTCAAAGACACTTGAAGATAAGCTCCAACCTTTACCCTTTTTGCTACACTTCAGTGACTGCTGCACAATAAGCACTATCAAATCTTTGCCTTCTTAGATTTTTATAAATATTTCCATAGACTTGTTTTATTGGACAACTTCTCGGTACTCAAAAAGAACAATAATCACCTCATATAAAGATCAGTGTTTTTAAAGTCACCTTGCCAGTATTAATACAGGTTTTCAGTGGAAGATGCTAGAAATCTGTAAGCAAGGCATAAGGGACCACTATAATATTTCTATGGATGTGCTGTCATGGACAAAACTACGTGAATCAGAGGCAGCACAAACAAACCACACCACTGAACAAGACAGCACTGTAATCTACACTGACTCACAGTATTCCAAAACTAGGGCTTACTTTGTGGTGAAATCGTCAAGTCTGGGCTGCTAAACTGCCATGACTCAAAGACTCAGACTCATACTGCTTTATGAGTATGACATAGCTCTAAACAGGCTCCTACAAACACTGGTGTGCTAGACAAGACCTGCACAATAGCACAGAACAAGTGGAACTTCTCTCTTCTTTCCTGGGGAGTCAGCTGAGCCTGACCTCATTGGGACACAGAAATTCTTTCCATACAAAGGAGACGTTTTCCCTGTGTCCAGCAGTTTCATACATCTGTAGTATCGGAGATTAAAGCTACAGCTTTTTGTCTTACAGAAGCATCACAGAACTAAAGCTGTGACATGAAGCAAAGCTTGTGACATATTCAGATACGGCAGTGACTAGAACTGTCAAAGTGGGAGGAATCAGTAACTGCCTGCAGAGCAGCATCTGAATAATATGCAGTAAATAAGAAATGACAACATTCATTGCACAGCCCTCTTGCAGTATGAGCTTGGCAGAACAGAGATCTGAAATGCAACCCACTAAAGTTCAAGACAAGAGGAATGCAGAGTTAAAAATACAGTATGTGGCTGAGCCCTGCAGTCATTAAGTTATGAGCTAGAGCAAGGCAGTAAGGTTACACTCTGAAAAATAAGGATAAGAAAATATGGAATAGGTACCTTCTAACTATGCACTAAAGAGTGCACAGGATCCTTTGTCCTTCAGGAGAGAAAAAAAATCAGATGCTATCAGATGAAAGGAATTCTGTCACGTGTACATAAAAGAATAGATTTATCCATAATTCAGATCTTCTCTACTTTTGCCTGTTAATGTTTAGTTCTACATACAAATTCAACTAGATGCACTGTTTAGGCTTTGGTCTTTAATACCGTGAACCTCACTGCAGAGGTGATAAGCCTTGAATCCTCTTTGAGTTACCTTTCAACTCACAATGCCTAATTCAGTATTTGTTCTGGATGGGAGAGTTTTGATCACACATCACAGGAGCCAGAATCCTGCCCTTAACACTGCTGCTGCTTCTATAAAAGGCATTAATCTTGGTGGACTTCTTTTTCCTCCAAAGAAAATTACATGCTGAAGATGACCAGTCATGTACTGAGAAAGTCAAACTGAGGTGAACAAGGATAACAGTTATTCCAGTTCAGATTTTGGCACAGAATGAGATCAGTTTGGTCAGACTAAATGGGCATTTAAAGACAAATGGATTTTAGCACTTCTCTGGTTATCTCAGTTTAGGCTTTAGCATGGAATGAAATGGTTGGACTAACAGATGTTAAAGATAAAAGGAATTTAGCATTTTTCTCTCCATTTGTTTTCTCTGATTCATGTATTAGTGGCATTTATTCCCCTAACTCGAAAACGTGTTGTTTTGTAACTGTCCTTGGAACTGTTTGCAAGGCTTCACACACTGACCAGGGTATCCCTAAACACAGGAAGGCCAGGGAAGCTTATTTCCAAGTTGCTTAAAGCTACAACTGAAAAGTGAGCAAAACCAAACTATGATAGCTGGATTTGAGACATCTCAAACATTATAAAATAATGGGAAAGTGACAAGGAATTTCTTATATATGGGTAAGAAAAATGGTCAGGTTCACCTCAGTTTGTGACTTGATAGATTTGCTTATTCAGGCTAAGACAGTATGACAGTTTTTAAACAGCAGAGGCAATGAAGGCAATTATAGTTATTAACTTCATGTCTCAAGGTTAGCCACCTCATCAGGGTTTCTTCCCACCCTTACAGCACACTACAAAGACTTTCCAACTCTCCCACAATGAGTATGAATGTCCTGGACAGGCTACATGTACTCAGGGCGCCACTGCAGGCCATGTCAATACAATTCTCTCACACATGCACCTGTAAGATGTCCCTACAATGATCCAGATGAAGGGATCAAGGGAACAGCACAAAGGGAGAAATCTTTCAAGTAAGCTTAAACCCTTTAAGTGTTTTGTCCTAGCACAGCCATGCTGTCACAGTATTTGCTCTTCAATCAATGATGCATTAAACAGCCATCCTGGATCTGGAAAGTACCACTACCTGACCAAGGAAAGAAGGGTCAGATGTCAGAAGTACTTGCTATTACTACATACTCAAATTAACTTCCCATTCTGCATCCTACTCCAAAGACATGGTGTAGTACCCATATGCATACTGTTTGAAAGCTTCCTGTGCTACCTCTCCTACATGCACCAGAAACATGCTGTCTCAGTCACATCAAGAGATGATCCTAGGACCCCTGCAAACCTGTGGTCTACCTCCCAAAAGGATTGAAAAACACAGTTAAGAAGCAAAGCATGCTGTTGGTAGGCCTGCTTCCTCATTTTAGTGGGCAGAATAAGATAAGGGGTCTGTAAGCTGATCTAAGAAAGTGGAAACAGTTCTGTCTCAGCTGAGATCTCAACTACCAGAAAACAGTGAAAAAGAATGCAAGTAGAAAGCAATTAATATAATTTGTTTCCTCATCACTTCATATTCCCTCATAGTTGGCCTCAGTCTTAAGATACAGCATATCTTAATATGTGACAGAAGAACACCTCACTTAATGCCACTTTAAAATATTTGTCTTGTACCTAGATAGCTACCCATATCATGGCAGAGATCTTAAATGGAGAATTAAGGCCTCCTCAGCTACCTCTATTTGGATAGATGTGACAGAGGCAGAACACAGCTATTAATAAAAAGCTAAGTGTGGGTAACCTTGCGTGACTCTCTGAGTGGAGTTAGGATGGTATGAGAAGTCTTTTATACATTGTGGAACAGCACAAGGATGGAGAAGGTGCAAATACTCTCAGTGCTGCACAGACGATATACCTTGAGAAATGGGCAACAGTAAGGCACACAGACTGCTGGACCACTGACGGCTCTAGAGTGGTGCACCTGGAGAAAAGCCATCCTAGCTAGAAAGAGCTGACGATTGTTATGCCAGTGCATACATCCATGACGTGATCACACCCTGAATACCCCGCACAGCTCTGGTCTTACCAGCTAGAAGCCCAGACACAGTACAAGAGTTCCAGAGAAAGACAAAGACAGCTACAGGAACATCTCTCTTACGAGAAGAGATTGCAGGAGCTGGGCTGTTTAGCCTAGAGGAGACTGAGAGGGGATCTCATTAATGCATATAAATATCTCAAAGGCAGGTGCCAGGAGGATGGCACCAGACTCTTTCCAGTGGTGCCCCGTGACAGTACAAGGAGCAATGGCCATAAACTAAAATACAAGAAATTTCACTTCAACATGAGGAAGAAATTCTTTACATTGAGAGTGGCAGAGCTGCCCAGGCAGGCTGTGGAGTCTCCCTCACTGGAGGCATTCAAAATGCTCCTGGACACGTTCCTGAGTAACATGCTCTAAGTGGCACTGCCTTGGCAGTGGGGTTGGACTAGATGATCTCCAGAGGTCCCTTCCAATCATAATGATTCGGTGATTCTGTGAACAGATTCAGTGCTCACTGGCTAGGAGGGCTAGGATCCTTCCATCCAGGAAAATACTCAGATGGGAAGAGGGGCACAGAGCAATGGATAGAGGTCTGCAAGATCCCAGGTAGCATGCAGACAGTGGCTATGGATCAACAGTTACAGAACTAATGGCTATCACCTGCAGAACTCTGCCAAAGCATACTGCAGATGCAAGGAGCTTTCAAGAATTCTAGAGGAGACTGGACAAGTGCTGTTGTCCAGTTACTGATGGGATCATACCATGATAAATAAATCCTCTGAACTAAGAACACAGCCTGGCAGAGGACTCAGAGTATTAAACAATCCCTTGTCATTCTTCAGATAACCACTTATTGCCAGTCACACCGTAAAACTAAATATTTGGTCTTGACACCATTCCATTCAAGCTTTTGAAACTTAAATAAAGACAATATTAGAAAAGTGCTCTTTCCCCTTAGTACACCCCCCTAAGAGAAGAGCCACTACTTCCCCTGCAAAATCAGAACAGCTAGAGATCAAGGGAATAGCAACTTTCAGGTGTTGCAATGCTCAGTCCCTTTGGTAAGAACATTCTAGGTCTTAAGTATTCCAGTTAACTTGTGGTTATCTAAACTAGGCAGCTGCAGTGACAAGTAGATGGTTCTGTTGCAGTTAAGCACTGTATCCTAGCACAAAGCTTACTACAGTGCATACTGGCAGAGGCAGGTCTAGGACATGAGCTGCACCCTGACAGTACAATAGTTGCATGATTTTTTATTTATTTATTTTAAAATGTGAAGCAGATTTCTATTACTAACCTGAGCTTTGTTTTCCTGTCCACTCCAACAATTCTTCTCACAATCTGTTGGCAAAATCCATAGCACATGAACAGAACGGAGTTCTCCGCGATGTTGGCTAGAAGTGCTGGTGTGGTTCCCTGGTAGAAGCCTCGAAGCCCCACTTGCTTATAGGTTGTCACGAAACAGTCCACAAGTCCTTTGTACATGTCTGGGAATGTCTGCATCTTCACCTTTGCAGTGTCAAAGGGCTGGCCAGTCACCACGCATGCTGTCCCACCTAAGCAAGCAGTGGAAGTTACGAGGGTGGCTGAAGGTTACCACAACTCAAACATCTACAGACAAACACCATTATTAGCAAAATTACGCAGAAAAAGATGAGTTAATTCTCCACAGGAAAAGACAAGTGCACTGATTTTAACACAATGGCAGCGATTGTCAGTGGTGGATTTAGTTACCCAAAGAAGAAAAATCAGGCATAAGAGCAGTAACAGCTTGATTCTCATTAAACATTTCTTTACTTTCCTCAAAGCAGGCAACTAAATGAATCTGATCACTTACATAAATGGTTCCGAATTAGAGGTATTGTTCTGCAATCAAGTCACTTGTGTTAACGAGTTAAAGCAGCATTTTCCTTTTCTCATTTCTGCAGTGAATCACAAAATCAAAAACCATCTGATTTCATGTTCTCTTGATAATAAAAGAAAAAAAAATGGAAGATTTGTTATCAAGTGAGGCAAAGATTCCTCCAGGACAAGAGAATACTGCTGAGAGTGTCAAAAACTGATGAAACACTGTGAATTGATAACCAAAGACTCAAGCCCTTTACTTCAAAAGTCCAGATGATTTTTATGTACATTTATTCCTACATTCTGGAATATAGTGTCCAGTATAAACTGGAAAAGGGCAAAGTTTCTTATCGTGTAATCTTTTCCAAACTCAAGAGCAAGGTCAATACCCTGAAAACTCAAAATATTTCCATCAGTTTCATCAACCACCACTTTGTCAACAGTGCAAATCTGTTCTTCCACAGATCCAACTCAATTCAGTAGTCTGCAGAAAGAGCTAACATTACACTTTTTCAGTAAGAAATACCAGTGTATGCTGACAGCAACCTGTTAGAAGCCAACACCTAGCAGAAAGCATATAATAGGTGTACCTTATATAGACTTTATAGTTTTGCTTTTCTAGTAAAAGAACCATCCTAGACCAAAATAACCAAAAAAGGATAAAAGAACCATCCTAAACTAGAAGCTGATCTTTAATGAAAGCACAGTTGACATGCTTATACCTTAAAGAGGGCAAGTTAACGAGATGCCTTTTCATCTATAAAATTGAAATAATTATCTGCAAATGCAGATACTGTAAAGAAACTAAAATAGGAACAAATGTATGAATCCAATTAAAATTAGTTATTTTTCTTCTAAGTGGGGAGAGGAAGACTAAGCATTTGTTTAACCAGGATTATTTTCAATGACTTTTACTCTTTGCAAACACATTTGTGTCACATAGTTGTTGCTCAAGATCTAACTGTCATTAAACCTCATTCTCAATCAGATGGATCATTAAAAGCTTGAGAGCAAATCATGCAAAGAAGCACAAACAGCTTCTTGCTCTGGAACAGATAACCAAGGAGAGCAGCAGCTGGCTCAGACCAGTAACATTCATGGAAGCCTCAGATGAAAAGCAGAGCTGGAAGGGCTTAGCCAATGTTTATGTGCACAGAAGTCACCTAGATGTTAATCTACAGGACAAATACTAGGTTCCGATGTGAAGGCAGATGTAAAACATTCACATGTATAGAATAGCAACTGTTGGAAGAAGCCCAAGAAATCCAGGCATGGTTTTAGGAATGCAAAGCTTAAAAATTGGGAGTTGACTCTGAATAGCTGTTCCAAAAAGAGAAAGGACTCTCTTATTGGAGGTGGCACAAGTAAACTCCAGCCATGAACTTCTACCTCAAGGTAAAGACCAAGAGTCCCAGTTAATGTCTGAACTATTAAAGGGAAGAATAATTCTTTTAGCCAGGAATAAGGAATCTAAAAAAATCTAAACAACAAAACCAAATAAACCAGAAAAAAAATTAGTCAACCCTGCCTGAACATTTAGAAAAATGCAGCTCTCATAGTAAGATGGGAACAGTGGAGAAAGAGTCATACTTAATCAAAGAAGTGATCAGCGGTTGCTCAGATCCTAGGCAAAGGACTTTGACCCACAGGCAGCTAAATGATTTATTTATTCTTGTTCAGAATGTACTTGCCCCTGTATGTCATTACTTATCAGCTAGTGGAGACTGCATTCAGAGAGAAAGGTAAAACCAGGTCACGCATTTGCTGGAGGAACTACCTGTTTGACTAGTTAAATACACTCTCTAAAGGGTGCAGACACACACCTAACACAGAAATGAGCACTACCAATGAACATAAGCAATACAAAGCAAGTATGTGGAAATAATATGGGAAATAAATATTAGAGGAACAGTAAAGCTGTATCTTTACTGCAGAGTAAAGTAGCAAAGAAAAAGAACAAGAACAATGATTTAGGATTACTGAAGTCATGCTGAAAAAGGTCTGAATTCCTCCATCCTGTCTGAAGAAAGAACTATACCAGAGAAGAAATCAGCATAATTAGTTCGAAGATTCTCTACTGCCAAAACCCAGGCAAACCTCAAGCGCATGCCCTGTTAGCCTGAATGCGGGCACAGAACAGTATCACTAGACAAATCTTTCCTTCCTCCTTTCCTGATAAAACACTGCCAGCTTGAGTGAGAGACCCCTTTTCTCTGGTAGAGGTAAATAATTAATCTGGCAGCCACAGACATTACCAACATGGTAATGTTAATGAGACAATGAAACTGCTTCCACATTTGTGACTGTCACAAGTGGTCCAACAAAACTTTATATCACAGACCAGACTGAAGGGGAAGTTCGTTAAGTGAGCTCATCATCATCAGTCCTATTACTGAGCTTCCCAGCTTTTAAAGATTCACACCAGGATGTTGTCTGAGCCAGTAACTCTTCAGATAGCCTCTTCTTGCCCAGTTTGGTTACAGTGTTCCTGTGACAAAAGCAGCACCTCAATCACTCACACAGTTGAGTTCATTCCAAAATTCTACTCGTGAGTGATTTTTAAACTCCTGTAAGTGTAAGAACCAACACTGAAACTTAAATCTTCCTCTGGAAAACTCTAGTCTGAAATAAGGGTTACACTTCCACTGTGTGGCAGGGATTTCACTAGGGAGCAGCAATAATGATGCAGTTACAACACTGGCTGAGATCAACTGCTTCATCTCGATGTCCTTAAAACACGGAAAGTGAGGCTTTTTATAGCATCAGGAAACTGCTTTTACAGTTGTCAGAGGCAATGAAACTGTCCCTAAGAAATTCTGTGCAATTAAGTTCTCTCCAGCATTACCTGCAGCTCCTGCTGTGAGGTCAATAGCGGCCTGAATAGCAGAGTTGATCTTCATGCTTCAAACTTGTTTATCAGTTACTTCAGAGTGAAGTCTCCTCTTTCCTGGCAGATGTGGAGGTACTTGTCTCCTGAGGGAAAAGAAAGATGTAGCATACATGATTTGTCACAATAACTGACAGGTAGAAGCATCACATGAATGCTTTCACTTCCACTCTTCAATTTACCTTCTTCAATGCCATTTAGAGGCAGAAAATGCTTGTCCCCAAGACTGCAACTTGGCATATTTGTAATTTGACTGACTAGTCTTGCCACATTATACAAGTCCTCTGGAGTATCACTGCCCAGCTTCAAATTACTTGGGCTTTCCAGCTTCTAGTCTCCCTGGATCTCCCAAATGAAAGCAGAGCACCTCCAGGGAAGTGTTGAGCATTACCTTTCCATCTCTACAACTGCCTGAAAGGAGAATGGAGAGAGGAGATGGCTGATCTCTTTTTCCAAGTAAAGGAGTGACAGGACAAGAGGCAACGGCCTCAGGCTGCACCACGGGATACTTAAGACTGGATATTAGGTAAAATTTCTTCACCGAGAGGGTGGTCAGGCATTGGAACAGGCTGCCCAGGTGGAATCACTGTCCCTGGAAGTGTTCAAAACTGTGAAGATGAGGCCCTCAGTGATATAGTTTAGTGGTGGACTTCGCAGTGCTGGGGTAAAGGTTGGACCTGATGATCTTGAAGGTCTTTTCCAATCTAGTTGGGTCTATGCTTTCTCATAGAAACATAGTCTCCATCAGGTGTATAAGGCTAGCTGGCAAGAATATTTCCCCACCCCATCTCAGCTCCCCACCTATAGAGCAAAACAGAATTGCTCTCATCATGGTGAACAGCAGCCAAGAAAACTATATAATTAAGACACATCAGGTATTTCTACGTGGCTCTCAGAAGATATGAGTAGAAAGCAAATGAATATGAACACCTAGAATTGTTTCTGGCTGTCACGTTCCTAGTGCAAGTCTCTCACACGATAGCATATTATAAATAAGAATTACACCGCAACTTTCAGGAAGGCAGCTGGAAAGCAGAAATACAAAGGCAACACTTTCAAATAAATCATTCAAATTAATTCAGTTCTCAAGTCTGCAGCAAGGTGGGTGAGCAGCTAAAACAAGCTTGCTTATCTGGAGTAAGATCACTGAGTCAATGATCTCTCACTGTTCCAGAACCCTGTTTCTGAGCAAGACACTTGGCAGGTGGTGCTGTCAAAAATGTTGCATGAGTCTTAACAAACACACAAATACACACATGAATCAGCCCCCCACTGACTTTTAAGCCTGACTTCAAGCACAGTACATCAATTAACGGGATTTTTTTCACTCTTCTACCTACTGTAATGCTGCTTCTGAAGCCTGCTGCCTGCCAAAAGGTATTCTGGGATAATATGAACAGGAAATACAAATTCCCATAGGCTAAATTAAAAGATTAAGAAAAACTAAAAATCAGACTGTATGAACCTCATCCTTTGTAGAACTTTTACATGACAAGCACAGATGTTTGCAGTAACTTCACATGTCCAGTACATGTTGCATTAACCTTAACATAATGCATTAAAAAAAAAAATCAATCACTATTCTTGTAATAAATGACACTAATGCACATACTATTCCCAAATTATCATTACGGATGTGAGCTGTTTCACTACTGACAGCAAAGTATGCTACATGTTATTTCAAGACCACATGTTATGCTCCAAGACCAAGTTACATTTCCTTATCCTCATTAGTGCTCACGCAGCACTCCAGTTTTGCTTCTCATTTAAAGGCAGAAAAGAACAGATTAGGTGGGGCAGCCTATGAATGAGGGTAACTCTTAGTAAGCAACAATTGCCTGCATTCAGTAAAATGTACACTGCCTGCATCATGCTGAGTGCTTACTGACTTGTGCCAGTCCCCAAAGGGAGCACATGCCAAGTGACCCACACTGAAAGCTTGGCAGCAAAAGGAAAACCAGAGATGCCTGTACAAACATGTAGGGCTTAAAAGCCAAGAAAGTTTAGTTTCCTGATCCATAATATCACATCTCTGCTTTCAGAAGGTTTACAACTTAGTCAAAACTAAACCAGTATTATGTATGTACATACCTATCCTTTTTTCTTTTCCTATTTCTAGCCACACTAGCAGATAAAAAACTGCTTGTAGATACAGCAAGGCAAAAACTGCTCTACTTCCAAAGTGAGTCCAGACCTCAAACCTGGAAACACAGCATTAGTAAATGGAACAGGTACCACCGAGTCCTCCACCCACAGCCCCAAACGTTACTCTCGGCTGACACACGCATCAAACACCAGGTGACAATCCCATAAGGTATCACAGCTCCTTGCAAGAGCCCACAAAGGCAGGCTACAACTCCACTCCCCAAGGTCACAGCAGGCCATGCCCCAGCGGCACTGCAACAGCGCGCTAACCACGCAGCTGGGCCGGTGCAGGGGACTCTTCACTGGCCAGACCGCGGGCAAAGCTGCGGGGCAGGTTTCATCCGGAGCGGGAGGCTTGGCTGCACAGGCGGCGATCCCTGCTCCCAGAACACCGCGCTTTCACCGCAGGAAAGCCCCGGCCTGCGCTTGGAGGGGCGATGGCAGAGGCCCGCCGCGGAAGGAGGCGGCCGAGCCCCGCACCCCCGGCCTCATGTCTCTCCAGGGAGGCTGCCCGCAGCTTTCCGGGGGACCTCCAATACCGCTGAGCCCTAAGGCCGCGGCGCACCACAGGCTTGCCTGCAAGCCCACAGGCCGCGGGACTGCCCGGCTCCCGGCCACAGACCGCTCCGCTCCTTCCCGGTCCGCTCCTCCCCCCAGCGGGGAGCACGCAGCCGCAGCCTCCCCCCACTCACCACACAGCACACCACCGGACCGAGCCGCTCCGCAGCCGCCTCTATATAGGCGGCCGAGGGAGGCGGCGCGGCTCCCCCGCGGGCCCGGGGAAAGCGCGGGCCGGGGAGGCGCTGGGCGGGTGTCTGCCTGCGCTGCCCCCGGCCCCGGGAGGCGGCCCCGGGAGGCGGCTCCGGGCGGGCGGGGAGACGCCCAGCGGCCGGTGACCCGGGTTTGGGGTGCACAGGCCGCAGCACCGCGCCCCCGTCCCCAAGGCCTAGACGGGGCGGCTCTGAGGCTCCTACCGGGGCCCGGTGGTGGCTGTGCTCCTGGCTGTGAGGGCAACACTCGGGCGGCAGCTGCTGCTCGAATCCAGTAGCACTTCCCCCCCCCTAGAAACCCTGTTGCTGCTGAGCACATCCCTGGCAGTGTTCAAGGCCAGGTTGGATGGGGAACTAGTTGAACTTTAAGGTCCTTTCTAACCCAAACCACTCTATGATGCTGTGATTCCCTTTTTTCCAAAATACAAAATTCCCATTAAGTTTAATACATGTATTAGAGGACCAAGCTATACAAGTTTGCAACTATTTATACTTAAATATACAGCATTTGCAATCTCCTACAGTCTACACTTACATACCTGACATCTTGGATACTGACAAAAGTAAAGGGATTTTTTTTTTTCTGCCTCTTTAGTGGGATTGAAAAGTCAAATAATTGTGGAGATACAAATAAAAAAGGTGTTCCTGCTCTGCCATCTGCTGAAACCTTTAGCTATATAGGTGCATAAATGACAGTGGCCTGTAGCTCGTTAAATTGGACATATACATTTGTAAGCAATTTGCTGCTGATCTCCAAGTGACTTCCTAAACTGAGACACCAGTTTTGTGCTCCTAGGTTCTTTGCAATATGAAGTGGGCAGTAGTGGCTTAAACCACTGTGATGAGGGCTAATACCACTTCCTCAGCTGAAACTACACAGAACTCTACCTCCTTCTCCCTTACCCCTTTTCTTTTGATTAGCAATTAAGTGAAGTGCTTGCTATAAGGCATGTAGAAGCAGTGCCCAGCTGAGAGCAGCAGGACACTGTGCATCCCATGGAAAGCTAAATGAACTGTGTTTCTAATGTGCCTCAGTGATCAGTAATACTTGAGATACTCTGCTGGACCAGGCAGTGTTTCTGGGCAGTGCTGTATGCCTTCAAGCCCTGCTGAGCTGCACGTGTGTTTGCATGGATTGAGACCTCAGAGCCATGTATTTGTGTTTACATCCATGATGTTTTCCACCAAATAACACTGACAGCTCCAACTTTCAAATCCCAAGCCAAGAAAAAAGTGTTATAAGTACCAGAAAGCTAAATGTACATTTCCCCTCATCACTTTTAATTAATTGTAGGGTTCAGATATGTTTTTTCTACATGGCTACTTTCTTGAAATATTCTTTTAATGGTTTATGGCTATTATTCAAAATATGGCAATTGTTAAGGAAGAGCAAGCTAGGTTATAAATGGCTTTAGAAACAATACATCAAATTGTAAATGATTTTATGACTTCAATGTAGAAATGATTGCTGAGATGTGGTAATCAGTTAGTGGTTGGAGTTAGCTGTGCATCTCAAATGACCTGAAATACTTAGAGATCACTGTTTAGTGTCAAAGAATTGACCTTTGTACTGACTTCCTTCTTAGCCTGACTGTTGGAAGACACAGTTGGTGAAAAGCACTCTCATGCACTGAAGCTTGCAAATAATATGCCATTAAACTGCATGCTGCCTGCTCTTGCCGTTTGCTGCTGAAACATCAGGCCTAGAGTATTTGAGGATGTTTCTCCATAATGCCATTCCTCGGGCAGACCACCAGTCTTGGTCTTGTTTGGACCCTGTACAAAACACCGAGATGGTGAGAGTACTTGAAATGTTGCCCGAGATATTTTATGACTGTGAAGTGCAGCGCTACAATGAGCACATTGCCACCACATGGCTGTTTCTGCGCCCTGCACCCTTAGTCTACTAAGCCAAACCATACTTTCTGCGTGGAGGTGCTAGTAGTGGACAACATGTAGCTTAATTTCAAAATTCCCCTCAAAAGATTTAGGCAGGGCAGAAATGGGACATGCGTGCAGAGATCTTGGTTTGTAAGTGCTCAGCAGGAATATGGAAGTGCTTTCTGGTACTCGAGGGGTCTGGCTTAGGATGGGTCTGATTTACAGCACAGAAAGCCACAACAGAGATAGGGCTTTGGAGGAAAGATGCTTCTTTGCACTATGAGAATTCTTCTTCCATGTTCTGTTTTCTATACTTTGATTGAACAATAAATAATTTTCCTTAGATTGCTTAATATCCTTGATAACTAGCAGTTGCATGGATGAAAGAGTGTATTTTTTAGGAGTAAGAGTAATTTGTTAGTGAAGTTACCTAGATTAAAAGATCTTTGTCTGGGAAGTATGGGACATTTGTGTATCAAAGGTAAAAAAAGTCACTTTGAAATTGCTGTTGCATGCAATAGGAAAAAAAACCACCACCACCAACCTCCCCCCCCCCAAAAAAAAAACAACCAACCAAAACCGAACAAAATAAATCAAATCAACAAAACCCCCCAACCTTGAAGGACAAAAAGCACACAGGCAAGTGAGTACTGCCACAAGTCAGACAGAGTTTGAGGAAGCTGGCCAACAGCAGCAGTTCCCAGTTCACTGGATTTTTGTTTGCAATTTGGTTTTCGACTGACTTGAACCAGACCCAATATTTTCTTTGCATTTCTGGTATATCTGAAGTTCCTCTGATCTTTTTCAGCTAGATCAGGGTTCTCATTAGTATTTGTGCTCACAGCAGGAAGCCATTTTCCTCAGCAACAGCTACTGGCCTCAAGGCAGATCCACTGTATGTTTCTGTCCCTGGGCTGGACACCCCACAACCATCATGGGCATATCCTGGAGCGGAGGCTGGAAAACCACCAGATTTCATCTCTTTGGTATTTATAAGCCCAGTTATTCTTTAGATGTGGACAGATTTTGTTCAGAACAAAAGAAGGTTGTCTTCTTTTCCCTTTCCCTTGCTGGCTTGTGCTTCCTACACATACCTCTGAGCTACGGGTTGACATCTGCCACACAGCTGGAAAGAAAGCACAAGGGGAAAAGCATGGCAGCTGTGCTGGATGCAGAGAAGGTCTTCTGACCTTCAGAGCCAGAAGGAGGTCAGGTCCCTTGGGCACCCGACCTCCTTCTGAAAATGGCAAGAAGTGAGGCAGTGAACAGGAGCTGGGTGCCAAAACATCACTATGGAACCAGCCATGCATCAAAAGCACTGTACAGGCTGAAACCTGGTGTTTTACATTTAATGTTTTCAGTACCACAAGCTATAGAGATAGGTGAGAGACACTTGAGTTAGCTGGCTGTAAAGGAATCAACTTTTGAATTTCTCAAAGCAGTTTATGCTCTAACATAAAAAATCAACTGTCCTTTGGAGAGGTAAGTTTGGTCTTGAGATACGATGGCAGCACAGTTCTGGATGCTGCTGTTTCATTTGTCCTCATCTGTACTGCTGACAAATCTAAAAACTCTTTTGTGAACTTAAATCTACATACTTAAGTCTTACAAAACTGGCATGTGTGGGCCACTCCCCCGCTGGGGCAGGACTGGTGTCCCTAATGTGGATCCAATTTAATGGGTATTCAATGATGGAAATAACAGGAACCATCCGATGAGACACCTGAACTTAATAGACACGAATCTTTCTCTTTTTGTTTCCTCAAAATAATCATTAAAGGTAGGTGCTTTGTAGCCCCAAAAGAAACCCTTGCATGTATCTGCTCTTGCAGCTTCCCCGAAGCTCTTGGGTGCCTCCATTACATGCTTCCCAACGGAGACTTGCCCTACGCGACTGCTGCTCGTGGCGCCGAGCGACCGGGATGGTTTTGGCAGAGGACCGGCAGCGCCGAGCCGGGCGGAACGCTGGTGCGCGGAACGCTCAGCTCAGCTCCCTTTCCCAGCCGGCGGCGCCGGGAGGACCACGAGTGGGGGCGGACCGCCGCGGTGGCCGCGCTGCGGGCGCGATGTGGAGCCGTGTCCGTGGCTGGGGCGGTGCGGCCAGGGGCTCCTGCGGGCTCGCGGTGCGGCTCCTGGCCGGCCGGGAGGTGGTGGGGGTAGCGCGGCAGCAACGGAGCTCTTGCAGGTACCGTCGCCTCCCCACAACCCTTCCTCGGCGGCGTGGGGGTTTTTGCCGGGCCGGGGCCATGTCCATGTCCGCGGCAGGGCCGCGCTCCGCCCCTTGCCGCTGCCTCTGGAGGGATGGATGTGCTCGGCTCCCCGGGGAAAGCCGGTCCGGTTCGCCGCAGCTGGGGCCGGGGCCGCCGCGGCCTATGCCCCGAGGGCAGGTTGTCTCCGTTGGCCTCCGCGTTGAAGGCAGGCCTCGTGTTTTAGCGGCTTAGTGCCGTGACTCTCTGCCTGGACCGGGCGGGTGAGGTAAGGGGGGCCCGCACAGTGTTCTCGGCGCCGCCTTCAGCTGCGCTGTTCCCGGGTGCCGCCGGGGTTAAACCCGCTCGGGCAGGAAGCAGGGCAGGCCCAAGTACGGGTGTCCTGCTGGGGCAGTGCGCTACCGACATCGGTGGGCAGAAGTCATGGGAAGAAGGGAGTAGTTTGGATTGAGTTTCTACCCTGAAAGAAAGTAGCTTAGATGTTAGGAAACTCTTTACTGTTACGGTGGTTGGCAGAAGTTGTGGCTACCCCATCCCTGAAAGTGTTCAAGGGTGGGTTGGATGGAGCTTTGAGCAACCTGGTCTAGTGGAAGGTGTTCTTGCCCATGGCAGGGGGTTTGGAACTAAGTGATCTTTAAGGTCCCTTCCAACCCAAACCAGTCTGTGATTATTTGTGACCTGAGCATAATTTTACACAGTGTGTATCAGCAGAGCGGTACTACCAGTTGGCAGAGGTACATCCCCAAAGCACTGGCTAAAAGTAGTATTTGGAAGTTTGATTTTATTTTTTAAAAAGATTTAAACTGCTTTTGTTATACTTTTTTTTAATTTCAAAGCTCCTCGATATTTTTGAACAAGCTGTGAATACTGTGATAACCTCATGTATGAAAAAGCTTGGTTTCTTTTGTAGTTGTGTTTGCTTTCTTAAGTGAGGCTTCTGAGCATAAGACACAGCCAATGGTAGGTGGAATATAGTAATAGAAGCTGCAGTGTACTACTGGCTTTAAATGTTTAAGGCTTACAGTCTTGCTATAACAAAGATCTCTGAATGTATAATTAGCTTTAAGGAGGATGAAGCCTGAGTTAATAAAAACCATGTGTTTGAAAAAGATCTGTGGAGGGTAGCTCACTGCGAAACAGCAGGACTCCTACCAACAGTAATGTGGTTCTGAAGCTGTTGGTTCTCAACATCAAAATTTAGGATTTAATGCTGACAATTTATGAAGTGCAGAGCGACTGAAGTAATAACATGGTGCCTGCTGAGAACAGCAGATTATTATTTTTAACAGATTATAAGCATTTCTATTTTAGAATAAAATAATAATTATTATTTATTGTGTGAGGGGGAGAGGTATGTAAAAACTCCTTCAGATCTATTGAAGTGCTTTATTTTGAATCAAATAATTGTATTTTTTTTTAAATTTAGTAACTTGATAGTGATTTTTAAACAACAAATGAAGTCGTTGCAAATTTAAAAAATTAAACATTTAATTTTAGAATGTTAAAGAAAACAGTTATTTGAATATTATGGTAGTTTTTTCCAGGGAAT
Source organism: Pezoporus wallicus (assembly GCF_028554395.1). NCBI lineage: Eukaryota > Metazoa > Chordata > Aves > Psittaciformes > Psittacidae > Pezoporus > Pezoporus wallicus. The sequence goes on along the minus strand of NW_026636323.1, from coordinate 2,107,858 downwards.
GCAGTTGTGTCTGTGTTGCAGCAGCATCCCAAGCAGCTCCCTGCTGTCCCTGGCTTCACATCCTCACTTGCACCATGTCAGTTTTAGCTTCTTTACAGTGATTTGGTAAACCAGGTAAAATAGCTGTTCCAGAGGGAAAAATAACTGAAACTGCTTTTTTGTTAGTTACTGGGTTATCTTGCAGCAGGATCGATTTCCCCATATGTCTGCACAAATGCCTGGCTGTTATATTGCAGAGCATAGGGTAGAGGGATATGATCCATACTAATACCACAAGTATGAAATGATGTGAAGCTAAATCTGTGTACAGTCTTTTTCCAGGTGACTGATAGTGATCTCTTTGTTGTCTCATTTTAAGAGTTTCAGTCAGTGTTCTGTAGTGCTCATGAATCTAAATATCAGGTACCAGTAGATTCAAACTCTTAGACTGCTACCTGATGCAGAAATACTTAAAAAGTTATAAGTTCATAGATTAAACACAGTTTATTTGTGGAGGAAATAAAGTTTACTTGATTTTTTTGTGATGAAGAAACCATAAATGGTAAGAATTTTAAATAGTGCTCTAGCCCTTCTCAGAAGTTAAAAGATACATGTTTGACATGTACTTAACATACTCAGTTTGCACTCAGGCCTAAGCAGTTGTAACTGATGGGGGTTTTGTAGACTTAAAAAATTCAGCCTCAGGCCTTATTTGTAACCTCTGACTTTAATTTATTAAATTTTGTGTATCATCTAGCAAAATACAGAAATTCTTCAGCACAAGCAGTGTGTTTTCTACTGAGAAAGATAAATCTACCCCTTCCAAAGACAGCACTACTGAAGAGGAATCAAAGAGCAAGGAGGATGCAGCAGAAACACCAAAGAAGAAACTGTTAGACATTATTGGTAACATGAAGGTAGAAGTGAGCTACAGGAGAAAACTCCAACAGTTAAAAGCACAAGAGATGAAAAAGCAAGCCATAAATAAGCTGGAAAGCCCAGACACCGAAGGTGCTGTGCTTCAGAGAACTAGAGAAGGGATCCAGCGGTAAAGTATAACAGACTTCTCTCAGCCTGTTTTATCTTCTTCTTTTATTTTTTTCCCCATTTTTTTTTTTTCATTGCTAAACCAAAATAAAGCATCAAATGCCATTTCCAGGCATGGCCAATAATCTTGTAAGGGAGCGTGATATACAGATGTAGATTGCATTAAATCATGGGAGAATCTGGACAAAAGATGATGTGTACTTTCTACCAAAAGCAACCTTTTGCTTGTGTGAGGCTCTTGAAAGGTAGCAATAGCATCTGTGGTCTCCAGGCTTCACATCCAAGGAGCTATGCAGTGGTGTAGGGCTGCTGTTTTCCCAGCTGTGAGCATAAGAGTTTGTTGGTGTCCTTTGGCAGTTGATGATTAGGACAATATAGGGCAAACCTGGATGACCCCCTGGCCACTCCCATTTGGGATAATGTGCAAGTGTAACTTCTGAGTTTTTAAGACATGAAAGTACAGAAATGTCAATTTAAATATATTAAGGCTTTCAGATTTTTTTTTTGTCTTTCCTTATCTGTTGTGTCTCTTACAGAGGCAGGCCTTTAAATCCAGAACTGGTCGAGGCCGCTTCTGCAGTTGCATCTTCCCTACCACTCGATAAGAAGCAGACAGAATCAGAACTACTTGCACAACTAAAACGACATGAAGAAACCACAGATAAACAGAAAAAGGGGGGAATTGTTAACTTACGGTCTGTATATTGAATTTTATTCTTAATAATGTTTGACATTCTGATTTTGCACTATCATCTTGAAGGTGACTGGGTTCTGTCTTGGAAAGATGGTGCTAAAAGGTACATTTGCAGAGGCTATCCTTGGAATTAATGGTCATTGGTCTGGTTATACCAGACTCCCTAAATTTTGTCATCATTATTCTAAAATGGTTTTGCAGAAATGGAATTGTTTTCCTGCCCAGAATTATCCTTTCTTGGACAGGCTAGCAAAATAACATTATTTTTTTTTTTTATTCCAAGCTTCTGAAATTCTCATACAATGGATGGATTTGTAGATGTTTCAGACATTCTGTCTGGACTAGTGAATTTTCATGACAGCTCTGCAGAACAGAACTAGAGCAGCTCTGTTTATAGCCCCACCCTTCCTTTCAAAACTTTCCAGTCAACCCAAGAAACTCATCTCTTGGCTTAACTCATTTCCAGTGTGGCTTTCAAACAAATTAGACGCATTTGTTTAGAAACAGAAACAGTTGGGCATACTGCTCTTCTGGATGATGGCTAAAGAGAGGATTTTCGTTTTATCTCTTTTTTTCCCAGCTGGGATTCAGATAACCACACAGAAAATAAATCATTAAATCCAGGTGAAATGCTGAACTAAGGAGAATACTGGATCTTTAGCAACATAGGAATGTGAAACCTTTATGGTGATTTGCAGTCTGAACTGCAAGCTGCTTATCTAGTTTTAATTTATTCTGTGAATTTGTCCAAAAGCAGGAGTTAAGTTTGACCATGTATTATTATTATTATTATTTATAGGTTGCTCTAGGGATGAGTAAAAGATCTTTCTATATTTATCAAGGTACTGCACACGGAACAGCTAACAGGCTATTGATTGTGGCTGATGTTTGCCTTTTAAGTGAGTGAAAACAGAGTGTGACAGATGATTGCAGACAGCTTGTGTTAGACGATTGCAAAGAGACTGGAATATATGGTGCTCAGTGAATAACTTTGTTGAACAAAATGCATGTTCTTCAGAGTCTGTGAATGGAAGAGGAAGAAACTGCGCTTTTACCTTTTAGCCTGTGTTCATGATTCCCTAGTAAGTGCTAATGGTGATAGTGGAGAGCAGAATGAAAGTGTCTCCAAACTTAGGAACTCTCTGCTATATGAGGAGGAAGTATGGGTTTAGGTAGTACATGCGAGCATTTCTAAAGGATGCATGCTGTGTGTGCACTGTTTTCATAATGCCGTTTAAGCCTGAATATAGAAGATCTCCTTGACAGAACCTTCTCTCTCCATCTGTTTTTGGAGCTAGAATTAGTAGTTTAAGAGTTAAGAGATCTGGCTGCTCTATGTAAAATTTACATGTTTGTACTTTTTTTGTTTGTGTGTGCAACATTACAGAAAACTTAAGAGACCCTTCCTAATGTAGAAAGTATAAATAAGGGACTATTTTATACAAAGCATATGTTCGTTAAGTGTTAGTTACTAGTGAGGTTGTACTATCTCTGTCACTGAGGTTTTCAGAAGAGCAGAGTACAAAAATGTCTTAATAGCTGCGCTGGCTGTTGGTGGCCAACTTAAACATTATTAGAACCTACTTCATTACCTGATAAGTCGTTGGGAGACTGTACTGATACTGACTGAGCTGCTGTGTGCAGTGGCTAACCTCATATGCATCTGCATCTGTTTGTTGAAGTATATTCTTCTCTAAAAGTGGTTCATCTGCCTACTGGCATCAAGGACTCACTGTCCTTGCCACCCTGAAGCATTTACCCAGCCGTTGTTGCTGTGAAAGAAGGAAGGTCCCTAAGGAAGTTATAATCTAAGCAAAAAGACTTTTTTCTCTTGAAAGAGTGTTTAAATTCTACAGAAATTTAAAAACTGAAGTCCCTGCAGCTGTATAGTGTCTCTATATAGTTGATTGGTGGTTTAAGATGTGCTGTTACAACATTTTATAACATGCTTGTGGATGAGTCACTATGGTTAGAAAAATGGTTAGAAAAATGCATTTTACTCAACCAAAACCAGCCTTTTTGTTTTGCTAGGAATGCCATGGGTGACTTGCTGTGCTTTTAGTTGGCAAGTTCTACTCCGCGAGACAGCTTTGTGCATGAGCTTTTTTACCCCTGGGAACGTAGATTCTTTTTTCTTTTCTCTCTTCTCTCTGTTTTTCCCCCACTGTATGGTCAGAAGTTTCATTTTCTTCCTTAATAATTAGGTAACAGTTTGAAATTCTTACCAGTAAATGAGTTTTCAAGAAACACCAGTGACTCCTGGTGACTGTCATGATTGAAAACTTGGTTAATAGTAACCTTTCTGAGATAAATGTGGTACTTTCAGCTTCCTGCTTAGCGTTTAAAAATGTTGGTTTTAAAAAGCACAGCAGCTCTCAGACTTTATGGGCATGACTTTATGCTCCAGAATACCTGTCTCACAAGGCACTAAAATGCTTTTAATGCGTTAGAAAGCAATTTTATTCATATACGATTGTTTTGTGTTGTATTTTATTTGACAAGAGAACACGGGTAATTTAACTTAATTTTTTTCCAGTAAAAGTTTTGCATTCAATATACTGACACACTTCAAAACCCAGTATGTATTCCTCCATTACTTAAAACTATTTATAAGTGAGACACCTTCGCAAGCAGTAGAGCTGTATAATGCTTAGCTGTGAAAGATTGTGATACTGCTATTTTGATTTATGATTCATGATAAATCATATATTGTTCAGATCTTTTAGTTTGTACTATTTTTTTCTTCACGGGATTGTGGCATGACCTCCAGAGGTCACTGTTGTATGCAGTTGTCTCATGCTTTGTTTTGAAGACAGCATGAGGACAGCGTGTTCGCTAGGAGGGGAAAATATTAACAATACAGGAATTTATTTTCCTGAGTGTGGGATGAAGTTTCACTCAGTGGAAATTACAACACCACTATACCAAAATAAAATCTGCAGCACTACAAGTTGAAATTTCAGCTCCTGTTTTGGGTGAAGAAAAAAAGTAATTCAGAGCTTAGGCTAAAGTATGTCCAAAGCTTATTGCGTCTCCATTTTTAGTATTGTAATTATTGGTTGGTAATCAGGAAGGAGAGAGAATGTGTGGTTGTTACAAAAGCTCTACCCCTTTGCATGTGTGGAGGGCAGAAGTATCTATGAACTTAGAATTTTAATGTTACGGTGGAACATGAGGTAATATCATGTAATATCTAACAACTGAAGGTACACTGGGGTTGGAGTATGACTTTGTAATCTGATGTTTTCATTACAAAAGGCATTAAAAACGCTTTCGTAGTTTTAGTTAATACAGGGGCAGTTGAAATGATGGAGTAATGATTGTTGCTGCCAGACATGTTCATATACTCATAATGGGGTGACATTAGAGCTTTCCAGGGAGAAATATGATACCATTGACTGCATGTTCTGATAGCTTGGTAGCATAGCCTGACCAGAGCTACTCTGCAAAACCACAAATAAATCAAGATCAGCTGTGAGGAGAGCTATGAGCAAGCCTGATCCCCCTGAAGCATGGGAACGCTCCAGCCTTTCAAGTCACAGCTGAGTCAAGCAGTTGGGCTGGGCTGCATGTGGCTGACCTTAGTAATTATCTCCCCTTGACCCTCAGAAGTGTGTCAAGCCTCTGGCCTGACACCAGCTCACTAATGCCAGTAGGCACTTAATAGAGTAATTTCTAGTGTGAGGTACTCAACAGATCTGTAATTGTTTTGTCTTCAAGATTAAAATGAAAATATTTTAAACTTGTTTTCAGATGCCTTTCTTTCAGAGTAGGTGCTTGAAGAGCTATGCTGTTCTTGTTCTGCCATTGGAAACCACATCTAAGAGCAAGGAGAAATCCTACTGTGTTGCTGTGGCAATTAACTTTTACAGTTTTCCAGAAGTATTTCTTGTCAGTGAAATCTCTTTTGACTTAAACTGCCAAAACATAGTTTGGATTTCATTCAGATTTTCATAAAATGGATATTCAGTATTTTTGATTTGGCTTGTTTTTCCTTTTTTTGAGACCATATTTCTGTCCTCTATCTTGAGCACTGCAATTTTGCATGACCGCATGTTTCTGGAAGCAGTTGGCAGAGAGGGTAAGCTGTGAGGAAGAATTACCAGCTTGGTCTTTACTAACCAACAGACGTACCAGTTAAGGTGATTAGGTGGTGGAGGCAGAAAGGTGGTGTGTTTTGCCCTTTGTTTTCAGCATGAGCTGCATAGAACGCTGGCTGAGATCAGAGCATTTGCTCTTCATGTATGATTTTGAGTACAGAATTACAAAGGAAGATGTGGTCTGTTAATGCTGTAATATGATTACGCAATGCAACAGATTGCAGTGGATCAGGAAAGGTGACCTACTAAGTAGAGTGGCATGATTGACCCATGTCAGCTGATGTGTGAAGGCAAGCTTCCTTTTGGTCTGCAGCAGCACAGCTCTGTCCCTGGGCAGTGTTGGTTTGTGTAAAAAAAAAAACAAACTGGTGGATTTTTACCTCCCTATTTCAGCATATTCCTTGTATCCTCAATTACTTAAGCAACACATGTATCGTACACTCTGGAAATACTGGCATATATGAATTTTTTCTGTTAGTTGGAAACAAAATGATTTCAAAGAAAGCTTTCACTGTAGATCTAGTAGGCTAAAATAGTACTTTTCATTAAATGTGTATAGAATGTAACAACTGAGGTTGTTTAAAAAGTAAGACTTGAATGTTTAGTGACTTAAAAATGGGCGTATTTTGTGAGGAATGTAAAATTCTGTCTTATAGAGGCTTATGAAGCCAATTGAGAATAGAGTTTCTGATAATACATGTGACAAACTTCCTTGCTTTGTTGATATGTTGAGTTTTTACATTCATGTTTTTAATTTCAGTGACGTTATTTCAGGAATGGCAGTTAAAAGGCAGTCCCCAGCTCAGAGAGGTGTGAGGATATCTAGTCGCATTTCCTTAGACTTTGATGAGGATGGTCAAAGAATGAAGCCGGGAAGATTTTCACCTCAGTCTTCTGACTCTGGAAGGTATTTTTGTGAGACATCTATTTCAGTGTATAATGGATAGTGAATTGTGACTTCCTGTAAAGAACAAATTGGAATGTATGCATTGAGCCATGTAGATCATGCAAAAACCTCGAAGAAATGTCTTACAGCCACTCATTAGAAGAATTTAACCTGCTTGCTGAAATGTGTCTGGGTAACTTCCATGTTCTGGAACTACCAAACTGATAAGGTCTGTTAGGGAAGCATCCCTTGGGCCTCTTCAGTGCTATAAGGCCAGCAAGCAGTGTTTTCTTTTCTGATGCAAAGCTTGTAGAAAGTGCAAGAGGGGCTTCTTGTAATGGAAGTTGAAGGGAAGAAGTGGAACAAGATTCTTGTCCAAGCCCTCTTTTAGATACTTTGGTCCTGAAGTTTTCGTTCAGTTATAAGCTATTGATTTCAGGAGCAAGGGAACTGATTTCATTATCAGCTGCTGAATATCTCTATAGATGTTTTTAATCTGGGATAATAATCAGACAGAGCTGATAAGTCACATGACAGTAATTTTGTTACTACATTATGATTCTTGACTGATTATGAGAAATACATTGAAGTTGTTGGATTGAATGTTTTTGAAAGTTTGAAAAGATAGAAATAAAATGGTCTAAAAGTATAAACATGAAAACCTGAGCTGTTAAATGCTTGTACAGTGTGTATTATTTTATATCTTTGCCACACTTTTTGACATACTGCAAAGTAAAGTCAATTTCGCTTATGTTTGAGAACATTTATTAAATTTATGATATCTGAGAAGCTGTCTTGTTCTCTTTGTGTGATGAAACTGTACTGGGTATGTAACTTCAAGAACAGTACCTTAAAATAGTTTTATAATGAGCAAATTGTTTCCAGTCATGAGTTTCCTCCTGCATCCCTGAAAATCTAGTGGGCATACTTACCTGTTGATAATACGAAAAGAATGGGTTAGGAAGAATATCTAAGTTTAAATGGAGTCAGTAGATTTCAATGAAATGAGTGATGTTGCTTTATAATCATGGAATCATAGAATAGTTAGGGTTGGAAAGGACCTTAAGATCCTCTAGTTCCAACCCCCCTGCCATGGGCAGGAACACCTCACACTAAACCATGTCACCCAGGGCTCTGTCCAGCCTGGCCTTGAGCACCGCCAGGGGTGGAGCATTCACAACTTCCTTGGGCAGCCCATTCCAGTGCCTCACCACCCTTACAGTAAAAAACTTCTTCCTTATATCCAATCTGAACTTCCCCTGTTACCCCTTGTCCTGTCACTACAGTCCCTAATGAAGAGTCCCTCGCCATCATCCTTGTAGCCCCCCTTCAGATACTGGATAATACATAATAATTTGAATTAGTCACTTTTAAATAAATATTCTTCCAAGTCCTGCTTGTATCTTTGGCCAGTGATTTTGGGAGTTACACACAGATAGGAAAATATAATCCTAAATCAGCATTCTTTTATGTCCCTGTAATTAGATTGTTCTGTGCTGAAGTAGATGTGGGGTAGTTACATCAGGATATAACAAACACAGGTTTGCAGGAATCTACGGTAAATCCAGAGATGTGAAATTTTAAGGTCAGGAAGGGCAAGTATTGCCAGAGTAACTGTGAATATGTAATAGGGTGAAGTAGGAACTATTCAGTAGAAACCTGGAAGATCCTGTGATTAGAAGAATCATTTGTTCTAAAGTTCGGAGTGTTCTACAGTAAAGGCATTGGTTTTTCTTTGTTACTATGTATATTAAAAAAAAACCCTGATTACTTGTTGAACTCTTGGGTTTGTAAAAACATTTCTAGCATAGGCTTATGCTAAAAATAAATTTGATTAAAAATAGGTCGTCAGAGTTTAGTATTTTTATATTCAGAAGAGAGAGCATCAGTGTGATGCTATTTAAAGTGTACCATACAGATATACTTTGAGAGTTTGCCGTGTGGCAGAGAAGGTGGCTGTGTAATCTTCCAAAAAGGCTATTTATGCCATAATGTGGGAACTGTTTGATTTAGCTGTTGCCTGTTCTCTTCCTGAATTGTGCAATATTTTTTACAGGGGAAAAAACCCAAATCACCAGATTCACTTTTTAGTTGCAACTTTGTAAAATTGCTTGAATTCTGTGTTTGATACTGTTTAGATTTGTTCAGATTCCTCAATACTTCAGTAAAAAAATGACTGCAGATACAGTGTTTTGATTTCTGCTCATTCTTTTACATAGAAATGTTTTGGGAAGCTCTGTTACAGATGAATAACAAAGTCATAAACACTTTCTCTGGTTAAAAGCCTGAGGATTTAGTGAAAGTCACTATCTCTTTTTTTTTTTTTAATTCTCTCCAGAGATCTGCTAGTTCATGAGAATATTTTGTGCTTTTGAATTTGTTATCTGGCAGTGTTGTGAAGTGTTGTGAAATACTAAATATTATTTTTCTTTTTTGTTTATAGAAGTCTCAAAGTAGGAAAGAGGCTTAATATATTCACGAAGGCTTCTACAGAAACACAAAGCACACTGAAAACAGGTTAGTGGAAATTCAGTAATGAAAAACCCAGTGAAGCCAAGTTCTGAATTTTTAAAATACCAAGAGATTCACTGTTACAAAAAAGACTTACGACCTGTGAACTTCCTGCTTTCAGACTATAAATAAAATGAATAATGTAACACTGAGTTTTGCTAAACAAAACTTCCATGCAGTGTAATAGATAAATGTTTTCTGTACTAATCAGGATATTCTGTTACTGAATCTTCAACTAGATCAGGTTGTTCAGAGCCCCATCCAACCTTAAATATTTCCAGGGATCTGCCACCTCTCTGGGCAACACGTTCTGGTGTTTTGCCACCCTCATTGTAAAAAAAATACATCCTTATATCTAGTCTCAATAAACCCTCCTTTAGTTTAAAACCATTACCCCTTGACCTGTCAAAACAGGCCCTACTAAGAAATTTGTCCTCATCTATCTTACAGATCCTTTTTAAGTATTGAAAGGCCTTAATGTCTCTCTAGAGCCCTTTTTTCTCCAGGCTGAACAACCCCAGCTGTCAGTCTTTTCCTTGTAGGACAGGTCCTCCAGCCCTATGGCCATTTCTGTGGCCCTCGTCTGGGTCTGCTTCAACAGGTCCATGTCTTTCATGTGCTGAGGACTACAGAGTTAAATGCAGCACTCCAGGTGGGGTCTCACCAGAGCAGAGGGGCAAAATCACCTCCCTCAACCTGCTGGCCACACTTCTTTTTGCTGAGCCAGTTGGCTTTCTGGGCTGTGAATGCATATTGCCAGTTCACGTCCAGTTTTTCATCACCAGCACCCCCAGGTCCTTCTCTGCAGGGCTGCTAGCAATCCCTTTATCCTCCAGTCTGTATTGATACCAGGGGTTGCCCTGACCCAGGTGTGAGGGACCTTTCACTTGGCCTTGTTGAACCTCATGAGGTTCACATGGGCCCACTTCTTGAGCTTGTCCAGGTCCCTCTGGATGGCATCCCTTCCCTCAGCCATGTCAAATGCACCACTCAACTTGGTGTCATCTGCAAATTTACTGATGATGCACTGAATCCCACTGTCTGTGTCATTGGTGAAGATATTAAACAGTACTGGTTCCAGTACAGGCCCCCAAGGGACACCATTTGTTGCTGATCTCCATCCAGACAATATGCCATGGACCACTACTACTAATTCCTTGTGCACCAAATACACATGCGGAAACTCATGTAAGATTAAAAAACTAACAGCAAAACAGGTATGCCCCACCTTCATCTTCACTGAATGCCGCAGCTCTGAAGGAGCATCCATAATGAGGGGGATAGCTTTCACACACGTAGATTTAGCTTTACTATAGTTGGGGTTTTGGCTAAGAGGGTGTGGATATATCAAGTCATCTAAAGAATTCCTGCTCTCACTTTTCTTTCTGAACAATGAAAATGTGCATTATTAGCACTCGTCAATACACTTGTTTCCCTAAGCTATTCCAAGGCCATTTAGGGGAAAAAAACCTCCACCCAAACCTGTATTCCAGTCTAGTGACTTAGAACTATATATAAAGCCGGCAGCTGCAGAAGAAGTAGTACTCCTCTCTGATATCTTAGAAAATGATACATATTTATTTCCGTTTCAAGAGTAGGACTGTTGGCTTTTGCCAGATTCTAGCTGAGTAGTTTCCTCCTTTTTTCACACTTGAAACTGCAGGGAGAAGTTAATTTGGTTTCTTAATTTCTTTACTAAAATGTCACATAGTGCTATTTGCATATTTTCAGGCAGCTGTGAGCTTTCTGAATGCAGCCACTTCTGTGGTGGACTATGAAAGCTGCATATTAGAATGGAATTCAGTTTGCTGTTTTTTAAGACTGTCCATTTCCTTAAAATTGTTTCATTTTACATAATAAGTGATGCAGTGTTTGTTTTTACCTATCTTGATAAATATGTTGTTCAAGTAATTGGCATTTTAATTGAATCAAATCTGCTTGGAGAATTGAACCTTTTTTGCATAGCACAATGCAGACTCACTGGCACATGGTAGTCACCCTAGATAAAAAGTTGAGATACGCTTTTTTTTTAACACAAAACTGGAATGTGCACACATTGTGTAAGAGAGCCTAATGACAACATTTTTTTTTGGCATTAATCTCAAGAAATACCAGTGTGATACTTGATACCTTTATACATTTGATTCTGTTTAGACTCATAGTAGTGGGAATAATGAGTTAAGGTATTGTTTATACATAACAGAAAAGCAAGTTCTGTGTTACATGTTGAATATTTATTTTGAAAACCTGAATGTTCACTGGAAAGTCAGTTGTCATCCTGACAAAAAATGATAACTGTTAACATATCAGTAACTGTTAACGTAAAATGTCAGTATTTTTGGTTTCACAGAGGTGAAAATACAGTGTTTATCACCTTTACTGCAAGCTTGAAAAAATGTTTTCTGCTTTCTTCTAATAAAAGATTTATTAGAAGGTATTCTTTTAAGATGTGGACAATAATTTCATTCTGATATGGTTTCTCATGTTGTCTCTTATCTGTATTTTATTGTTGCCTCCAGCCCTCAAATCAAAGTAGGCAGCTAGGGAATATATGTCTGGCAATTTCCCTGCTAAGAAAGAAATAATTTGCAGAAGTATCTTCTGATTTAAAAATGAGACCACTTTTCAATATGTAAAAATATTGTTTGCCCTTTCATTTTGTTTTTTTTTCATAAAGGGGGGGGGGGTGGGGTGTTAACTCATTTGAGTTGTAAGCCACTAAGCCAAAGATGAAATTGTATCTTAGTTTCAAATACTTGCACTTACGAGTAGTAAAATAATAGCTCATTGGCATTGATCCACGTCAAATGGACTGTAATATTTGAATTCACATCAAGAACTCTGTTCTAAGGAGCTTAGTGTGAATTGATAACAGGGGGAGACAAGAAAACAAAGGGGAGCACGACTTAGGCCAGCTGATGAGACAGCAGCCCAAGGCACTGCCAGTGGTTCCTCCCTGTCCTCTGGTGACAGCTTGTTCCCTTTGCTTCAGTGATGCGGTTCAGTCTGGGCTCATGACCAGTTCTCCTGGGCGGAGGGACAGGAACTCCTGAAGAGTAACTCTGCTGCCATATGACTATACTTTGATTAAAAAAAAAATTATCAGGAGAGATGTATCCCTAAAGGGATTGTCTGACTCTGGGAGAAGAGGATAGGAATTCAGGATTTCTCAAGCCCAAGAGACAAAAACTGGGACACTCACAAGTGTTGGGGAAAGAATTGTCATCAGTAGATTGAGTTGTCTCCCTGAAGGAGAGTATAGTAATGAAATACCTGAAAACTCCTGTAGTAAGCAAGATTCCTTTAGCAGAGTGCAGCAGTCAAGTTCAGAGTTTGTCATATATAGAAGCTGTGAAACACAAAAAGGAAAAAAGATTATGGAAAACCTAAATTCCTGTTCTGTGTGAAAGGTCTAAAAAGAAGTTGTCACCTAGGAGTTCAGAGTACATTTTCATCAGGTAACTGAGACTTTAATGTACTTTCATATCAACAGAGAATTCTTATTTGAAAAAGGTGATTCTGGCATCTAAGGTAGAAAAATGTTCACAGCCGAAAGAACTAATCTCTGTGAAGGTTAATGTTAAAGGACTTAGTTTTAGCTAGTGAGAAGTCTTTAGCTTGTTGACAGATCTTTATAAATTTCTTTTTTAGTATCTTCACCAACTATCTGGGATCTGGAGTTTGCGAAGGAGGTTGCAGCAGTAACTGCACAGCCTCCCCGGAACGGTTTTGAGGAGATGATTGAGTGGACGAAAGATGGACTACTGTGGGAGTACCCAGTTGACAATGAAGCTGGTATGTACACTGTTAACTTCTATTGTCCGTCTATAGTTATCTTTTTTTTTTTTGAAGAATTAGAGCATGTTATGACCTCTGACTGTTTAAACATAGCGTTTCAGCTATGAGTCATGCATTTGAGAGTAAACAAATACAACTTTCCAACTGTCCTAAATCAGAGCTGCTTCAGATGAACTCATTCTGGTGCTCTGCAGGTGATGCCCTCCAGGTGGTTTGGCTGATCTGTGCACTGGCTGCTGCCAAAAAGGGGAGAAGTTCCCTCCCTCCATCAGTCCTGGTGCTTTCAACACCAAAAGGCCATTCAAGTCTATTACATAATACCTTTTACTATGCAACTTCTTTGAAAAACCTGAATGGAGAATCTTAAAACTGCTGTCTGTATTTTATAATGCTGATTCTGTTCTTTGGTGTGGCTCTCAGACCAAGTGGCTAGCCGGATCCTAATCAGCTATCTGCCAGTTCCATGTCTGCGTTGGCTGAGTGTTAAACAGTTGCTTGCTCCCTTTGTTCTGTCTGTTTCATAAGTAGCCACAATATTAATTCACTCTGGGCATCTATCTTAACCAGACATCTTTGTGCACAGTATTTATTTTTAGTACCAGTAAAAAAAAAAAAAAAAAAGCTCTGTGTGAAGTTAAGCCAGCAGAGAGAGAATGAATGCTAAGGGAGGGAAGAACAACTACACAGAGCAAGTGCACACTTAGGAAAAGGGTCTTCATAACTTCAGGGAGGGCTTGGCTGTGTTGTGTTTTTGGCATTTTTTTAAAGACTTTAAAGACGTCACACAGAACTACTTTAGAATGATTCAGTCACTGAAAGCAAAACAGGTTAGTATCTGAAGCTGCGAGTCTTTGAAAATCTGTCCTGTACTGAGTTGCAAATTGCATAATGTGGTGCATTGTTTCTTAATGTTTCTTCTCATCCTATTTTGGCAGTTTCTTCATAGAATTTAATCACTGCTCCCAGAATTGATCAGTTCCATCATGTGGCAATCTGAGTATACTCTAGTCATGTTTTTGCAAGCTGAAAACCATTGTGGCTAATGGTTTTTCTGTTGTTGTAATGTGGCTGGAACCCTGCTGTCTGGGGCCGTAAGTTGACAAAGTATCTTTGGCGGCCAGTGGTTTTTCTCTTGCAGCAATGCGGCCGGAACCGTGCTGTCTGGGATGGGGTGCCGAATGGACAAAGAGTCTTTACATATATTTAAACAAGAGTCTTTATTGATCTGTCTACAAAGACTGGTCATGTGGAAAATTCCAGTGGAATGTTCTAAAATCTATCACCTCTCAGGCTGAAATACCAGGACAGTAAATTACAGCTTATCAGAATGCCAGCCATAGGCTGTTAATCAGATCAGGTATGTCAAAAGCTTGAGAACCTCACTCCAATTATATCAATGTACTATAATTTTAGTGGCTCTGCAAAAGAAAGATGTCCCTTCCTGCTGTTAATTTTGCAGTTTGTACCAGTCATCTCCCTCAATAGGAAGACATGATCTCAGCTTGTTCTCTATCAACAAATGTGTGGATTTTCTTTTATGCCACAAACATATATAAGTCTTCTGTTGAAGAAGCATGTTGTCATGGTTTAAAACCAGTCAGGCAGCTCATTCACTCACTCCCCCCCTTCTTGCCCTCCCCCTGCTCCCATGGGTTGAGGTAAGAACAGTTTAGTACCTAAGGTATAACACAAATCACTACTGCTACCACCAGTAATAACAATGATAAAGGAAATAACAAAGGAAGAGAATACAACACCTCAGCACCAGCCGACCAATAACTCGCCCCACCCCACCCGACCAAGCACCCACCAATACCTCATCCAACCCCGCAGCCAACTAGCCCTTCCGGGTAACTCTCAGTTACATCCTGGGCATGACGTGCTGTGGTATGGAATACCTCTTTGGTTAGTTTGGGTCAGGTGTCCTGTCTCTGCTTCCTCCCAGCTTCCCTCCTCCCTAGCAGAGCATGAGGCTCAGAAAGTCCTTGGCCAGACCAAACATTTGAGCAGTAACTAAAACCATCGGTGCTATCAGCACCATTCCCAGGCCTAAAGTCAAAAACACAGCACTGCACCAGCTACTAAGAAGGAGAAAAAATGACTGCTGCTGCTGAACCCAGGACACATGTATACTCAACTTCTAGCATTATGAAAGCCTTTAAAGTTCTAAATGAAAGAAGACTGCTTATAACTGTTTTACTTGGCTTCAGAGCATCTCTGGTGTTCTTGTTGGAATGCTTTACTGAGGTACTGTGCTGTGCTTTGAGATATCAGGGCAAGGTCAAGATTTTTAGAACCTCTCTGGCCTTGGTGTGAGCATCTGAAGATGTGGCTAGACATACTGGCTTGCTGTAGTGGCCAGTAGCAGTCTTCCCCCACCACCCCACTGCCCTGTTGTTTGTTCCTGCCTGCATGACCTTTTCCTTACCTGATGCAGTTAAATGCAGAAAACTGCCTTTTTTCGCTCCATCTCCCTGATCAATCTTTACCAAATCAGCAAACCATTGGTATAGCTTGCATAAAATTGTTCTCACTCCTCCTCCATTCTGCTTGCCTCTTCTGCTTCTAGTAGCTTTAGTTCTGCTCCATGACTTGCCATAGAATCGTAGAATGAATCATAGAATGATTAGGGCTAGCAAGTACTTTAAGATCATCTAGTTCCAGCTCCCCTGCCATGGGCAGGGACAACTCACACTAGACCGTGTTGCCCAAGACTCTGACCAACTTGGTCAGGGATGGAGCTTTTATCCTTATAGCATGTCAGCGACACTCCCTACAAGGATGGACACATGAATTTGAGATTCCGTCTTTAAGGCAAGATTGATCATGTCTTGGAAGTGTTAGTGTTTTAGCTAGAGAAATTCCCCAGACTTTCTGCGTCATAGTATGTGGGGGATTGGAAACAGGATATTGAGAATGGGTGACTTCTTGCTTTGAGGTTGATGAAGAAAACCTTTTACTTTAGACTCCTGCCATGCATGTTCTTTCAAATTAGGTTTCTGAGGACAGTGCAAGAGAAGTTGAGGAACAGATGGTTCTTCCCATGCAGTGGAAGTTATGGCTTGCTGGGGGTGGGGGGAATCGTGTGAGCATATCTCATCAGTTCCCACCAGAGGCTTCGGCCTCTGATGTTTTGAGCAGTTGTATATTTTTTTGTGATGCACACTTTACTTCTTTTTGTGGACTGAAATACGTGAAATATGTGGTCTAACTGAAATGTTTGGACTTAGCCCTTCATCCCCAAACCATATACCGTGTGTTTGAATATATCGTGTGTTTGACAGATGGGAGATGAAAATATATGATGTAGTATTTCCTTCTGACCTACATATAAATGGTTTAATTTCTTTTGGGTTTGAGATAAAAATTGGTGAAATTATTTACGAGACATAATCTCTCCTGATACTCTGTATCCCGAAAAGAAGACTTTCTAGATGGCCAAATTTTACTGTCAGCATTATGTAGGTTGTTGCAGTAGTGAGTTCATTGGTTTACTTCTCTTGGATTTTTGTGACCAGCAAAAGTATGGAAATCTGGAAAATATGTTAGCTTGTGAAAGCAACCAGCAGCATCCAGGTATGGTGAGATTCCAGTGGGGAAAGTCAGTGTGGGTGGCATTATGAAAGGATCATTCCCCCATGTGCTCAGCACTGGTGAGGCTGCACCGTGAGTGCTGTCAAGATTCTGGACAAGTTCTGGACCCGTCATTACAAGACAGATGTTGAGTTGCTGGAGGTCCAGAGGAGGGCAACAAAGCTGGTGAAAAAATGCAGACTTAATGAAGACAAGCTGAGAGACTTCTCCATCCCAGAGATGTGCATCATTTCTTCTGAAACTGTCGAAACCTAGGACCTGCGTGGCTTAATTACCTCAGTTTTAGTAGTCCTTATGTAATGTCATCAAATAATATATCCTAGCTAGTTATAAAAAACATATACACGTATGTCTGCGGTGTAAATTTGCCAGTCTTGTAATCTGAAAATTGTATGTCTAATAACATACTTTTACTTTAAGCTGCAAATGTGATTTACAAATTTAGGGTCAAATAAAAATTTTCGCATACCTCTAACTGAAGAAAAATCAATTGCAAATCCCAGTTTTCTTTGTTTTTTTTTTTTTTTTTGTCTCAGAATTGGGAACTGTGAAAGCAGCCAATTTACATAGGAATTTGTAGAACACAAATTGTGTCTTTGTCATGTCTTTGGCATCATAGTGTGAACAAGAGCAAGGGAAATCCACAGGACAGAGAACAAAAATTTACAATAGTATCTGAGCTGTGTTTGTTTAGAGATCTACAATCATCTCTTGTTCCTGTGGATGCTTTTGAATGCATCATCCTTTGCTCTGGTTGCAACTTAAAAGTAGCAGCTGGTGAGCTACATGACATTTTTACATCAGTGTACACTCACAGGTTCAGAAAGTGTTAGGAAAACAACTTTCTGAGCCCCTTTTGATAACAATAGGATGTTAAAACCATGACTTGGAATGAATATGGTAGTGTGTTTGCTGTTCTGTATTAGATACTTCATGAGGTTGCCTCATTTGTTCAAGACTAGCTTGTATTCTTTAACCTTCTGCAGAATTTAGGCAATCAGTATTTCCATAAAGCACTTACGAAGAAGATGTCGCTGGTGTAAAAGGTGGTACCCATGATGACTCAGACTCTTCCCATATTGAACAAACTGGGTTTTAGCAAGAAGATTGATTTATTTTGTTAATTATTCCCCCTGCTTCTGCCCTGGCATCAGCTTTCAGCAAGGCTACTAGCCAGAGAGTTGAGGTAGATACTGTTATAAATGAGAGCACAAAATGGCAGTAATATGCTAGACAGGACTGTGATAATGCTGGTATGTTTTATGTGATTTCAGATTATTTGCTAACTGTAATTCTTTTTAACTTTGTTAAATTTGCTGTTGTGATAACTTTGTCATTTTTTTGTCTCTTCTCTTAGGGATGGAAGATGATGCTGAATTTCATGAACATATCTTTCTGGAGAAACACCTCAAAGACTTTCCCAGGCAAGGACCTATTCGCCACTTCATGGAACTAGTCATCTGTGGGCTTTCAAAAAACCCACACCTCAGTGTTAAACAGAAGATTGAACATATTGAGTGGTTTCACAAGTATTTTGAAGAAAAGAAGGAATATCTTAAAGACATTTGAGACTTGGGAAAGTGTTTAACCTTGAACTAAAGAATCGTTACATCAAAATTGACAATTTCTTATAATGGAAATACAGAGTAATCATGTGACCTGGAAACTGTATTTTTAAAGAATAAACTGAAAGGTCGTACTTTCATGTGTGCATGCCCACATATGTGTCAATATTTTTTGACTACAAATGAAGGAACTGGAAAGTATGGCTTTTGTAGAATGTGCATTTAAAGTTTAGTTTACCAAAATTGCTGTAATTTAAACACAAAACTCATCTTCTGACTGTACAAAATACTGGGTCTGACTCCACTTCCTACACCCTTCACACTTGGTGCGTATCTTAACAGGTTTGATCACTTTTCCCATTCTGGAAAACTTGCAATGCTTTCCTTTTTAACTCCTGATGTGGCTCTAATTTTGAAAAGCTGTTACTGAGATCATAACAGTTTGTTTTGCTCATTCATGAAATACACTTATTTGGATGGCATTAATCCTTTCTATCCTCCTTTCACTAATTGTCTTTATTGGTTCATTTAAAAATTTTTGGTAATGAGTAAGTCATTTGAATTGAATGTTTGTTAGGTTGTCTGCTTAATGAAAAGGCTATTACATCCAAAAGATGTGTACACAGCATAATACTGCTGAATTACATAAAACAGTATGGGAAGTCTCTCCTACCATCCATACATCCATGACGAGCTTCCCATCAGTATTTGTTTAAAAATGGGTCTGGTTGTCAAATAATCCATAAAGTTCTGTTTCATTAGAACAAGCAGTTTCATGATTACTACAGTGTTTGGAGCTGAGGCTTTATCTCCTTCCTCTGCAGGGCTAGAAAGAGGACTTGATGTTGCTGGCAAGGAGAGTTGTCGCCTTCTGATTGGTGTCACATGATACCACTGCTGTTTTCTGTCTAATTCTCTGATGCTGGTGAAGTAACTTCATATTTTCTAGCTGATCCTTTATTCTAATTAAATGTGTGGCCCTTTGTGTCTATTAAGCAATTGCAGTATATTTTATCTTGGTCTGTAGCTAAATTTTCATCCAGAATTGCTCACTCAGTCATTGAGAATCCTGGATTACTTTCTTGCTTCTTACCTTTCCAGAGCATTTCCAGACTTGCATATTGTGTTCTTGTTCTCTTGCATTCACTCCAAACACTTTAGCAGTTCTTGGCCCTATAAATAAGCTCCTGTCTTTTTCTCACATTTCCTTGCAACTCAAGCAGGAAGGAGGAAGTTATGGAATGAAGGTAAAACACTGGCTTCATAGGCAAACTGATTTTAAAAGCAGAATTGCAAGAAAGCAGATGAAAACCAAAGAGTTGGCCTCTTTTTGTGAGTTGAAATATTACTGCTGCGTTCTGCTCATCTGCAGGACGTGAGTTTGCTTGTCTGGCAAAGGGCAAGACTTGGGCAGTGAGAAGGAAAAGCAGCTTCTTGACTTCCTAGCTGCAAGAACGGCAAGGTTCAAGTCCTGTAGAAATTCTCAGAGACTTACTGGCTTTGGAAAGGAGAGTGAGAGTTATATCAAAATATCCCCATTTATTAATAGGATAATTTTTAATTTTTGGTTCAAGGCTCAGATATGTCTGATTTCAAAAATACTGTGCTTCCCAGATTGCTACCAAACTGTGCTGCACAGCTGGTGTTCTGTATTTCAAGACTTTTCTAAAACAAGGTACAGTGACTTTTCACCACAGGCTTTTAGAAATGGCTTCTCTGTGTGTTTGCATTTAACATGTTCTCATATGAAAGATGGGATGCTCAGAAGCTCAGCCCTTAATGGAAGAGTTTCAGAAGTGTTAGCTGTGTATGGAAGTGCTGAATTTCACAGCACTGGGAGTGAAGTCAATGTTATTGTTTAAACAGATTCATTAGGAGGTCAGTACTTCGACAAGCTCTTAACAAGAGCTCTTAGTACTTAGGGTCTTTGAAAAGCTGTAGTAATTCCTACTTAGATGCTTAAATATAGATTTGAGAGTTAATACTTGGCAACAGGATTTGAATAATCAAACCTAGCTGCACATATGTATGGGTGCTTACTGGGACTGCTCAAGGCACATTAAGAGAGCTCAAGTGGCAGGGCTTTTATGTGTGTCGTTTTTTTGTGGTATATGCTTCTTGGTAGCAGGCTTGCAGGCATTTAAGGTGTTGCTTACAGATGAGTCACTTAGAAGCATAAAAAATCACCCCTTTCCTGTTGCAGCCTAGAGGATAAAAGCTGTCTGCCACTGCTCAGAGTGCAGCCAGTGCTGCAACTAGTGATTCCCACACTGGAGTCATTCAGGCTTTTCTTATGATGGTTGGTTTTCCCTCTTATAACTGGTTAGGTGGTATTACACATAACTTAACAGACTCAGCATTAGGATCTGTTCAAGGCAAAATAGCATTTGTTGTGTTCTGTGGTCTTACATTTTCTTCTCTGTGCATGAAGCTGAGGTCTTGTTAATGTGCTGCTAATGCTATACCTCTGTGACACCCACATTGGAAAGTTGTCTGGCTTGAGGGGGAGGAGCTGAATCAGTTGACACTGCCCTGAGAAGATCAAGAAGATGGAGCAAACTGACCTGGAGCCCTAATTGCAGTGAACCCTGTCTATGTGCAACTTTTAGGTGACATTTTTTTATCTGGGGTGACTACAATGGATACATAGCAGAACATCTTACTGATCAGAGATGGCTGACCTACTACTGCAGTTGCATGCAAAGGCACAGAGACACACTGTTGGCTATGGTGGTAGCTGCCGGTAGCAATGTGAATGATGGGCGTGGCTTCCCCAGCTGAACTGCTACCCTGTGAATAAGTCCAAGCTCCTTTTCCTCACTTTTTCACCCATCTGGTGCTACAGCAGTGGTTCTTCGGCCATCTCAGAGGAGATGGAGGCACTAGTGCAGGTGGAAGGCCTGGCAGAGGGCAGTAACTCTGTTGGCAGAGCGAGGGAATAAAGGGAGGACTGAAAGGGGCCCATATAATTTGTAAAGGTGTAATGGAGGTGCTAGTTGATGAGAAGCTCAGCATGACCCAGCAGTGTGCGCTTGCAACCCAGAAAACCAGCTGTATCCTGGACTGCATCAAAAGGAGCGTGACCGGCAGGTCAAGTGAGGTGATTTTGCCCCTCTACTCCTACAGAGGCTACACCTGCAGTACTGTGTCCAGCTCTGGGGCCCCCAACACAAGAGGGACATGGACCTACCTGAGTGAGTCCAGAGGAGGGTCATGAAGATGATGAGACGGCTGGAGCACCCTTCCTATGGACACAGGTGGGGAGAGTTGGGCTTGTTCAGCCTGGAGGAGAGAAGGCTCCAGGGAGACCTTAGAGCAGCTTCCAGTACCTAAAAGGGCCTACAAGAAAGCTGGAGAGGGACTTTTGCAAGGGCATGTAGTGACAGGACAAGGGGGAATGGCTTTAAGCTGACAGAGGGGAGATTTAGATTAGATATTAGGAAGAAACTTTGAGAGTGGTGAGGCCCTGGCACAGGTTCCCCAGAGAAGCTGTGGCTGCCCCATCCCTGGCAGTGTTCAAGCTCAGGTTGGATGGGCCTATGAGCAGCCTGGTCTAGTGGAAGATGTCCCTACTTGTGGCAGGGGTGTTAGAACTGTACGATCTTTAAGGTCCTTTCCAACTCAAACCAATCTATGACTCTATGAAGCAAGTGTGAATGGTGTAAGGAAGAGCTGGAGGAATGATTGTATGGATTGGTTACAAGATTATCTGTGCTGGAATTGCAGCCTTACCAACCAGAAGAAGGATGGCCATGGCTTAATTTAAGCCTTCTGACCTGGCAGAGGAACTTAAAGGAATGGAATGCATAGGAAGGAAAATGCTGTGTGTGTTCCTACCTGCAGGTGGTTTTTGCTTAAACCATATATTTTTAAATGAAGAGGAGCATTAAAGGAGTCCTGGAGTGCTACTCAGGTCCATTTTCTTTCAGCGCCTACAGAGATAACAAAATTCCAGCATGAAAATAACTTCTCATCGGAAGCTTGTGCTTGAGAACCCTGAAGCATCATGGCGTTTGTGTAAGAGGGGCGATCGGCTTATTTTCAGTGAGGATTTAAAAGCAAATAGTCTCATTTTAGTTGGGTTTGTGACCGTCGCTTAGCAAAACGATATTCATGGACAGAGAGTGATGACTTCTGAGATTGCTGGGCCTGGTTTTCATTGTGTTCATACCTGCAGGTGTATTGAAAGTTCATCTGCCACTGAGATGTTGTCCAGGAGGACACAAGGAAGGTGTAAATCCCACCCTCCTGAGTGGCTGCTGTACTCTGGTCTCATGATCTCCACAAGATGTCAGTGTAGATTTATGGGATTAGATATAAAATCCTTGTGCTGTTCCCCCCACCCCAGCAGACTAAAGCAAAAACTGTTTAGAGCTTGCACAACAGGTCTGATTGTGCTCTGTAATGTGTCGCCCATGGACGAGCAATGTGGCGAGTGCTGGCATCCAGGGAGGGGCGTGAGTGACACCCCAAAATGGGAGCAGAGCTGCTGGCAAAAAAGGCCAACCCTTTGCTCATATCAAGGTGTCCTTAATCCCTTGGGGACAAGTTGCATATATGTAATATGCAATAATCTCACTTGTGCAATAGTGCTCTATATCTTACTCAGAGGAAAACTGGAAGCCTGGAGTAAAACTAAAGGACCAGCATGGGTTGCCGGAAGGAGCTGAGGGTGATTGGGTCAATTAATGTATTGGAGAAGCTTAACTGCTGGCAGATCCAAAGCTTGCTTTGTTTCTTTATAGACAAAATGTGGTCTTACAGTGTTGAGCAATGAGCTGTGGCCCTGCAAAGAAAACAGGACACAGTGTCCAACACAGGGGAGTTCCTCTTCACCTTTTAGTTCTTTTGCATAGCAGTCCCTGCCCATCAGAGAAAATTCTTAATGCCTTTTGAGATGGATTCAGATGGATGTCAGCCACAGAGGTGTTTTTCCATGGAAGAAGATTCTCTGAAGTGCTGGTGGTAGAGGCACTGAGCCAAGCCAGGTCTGGCCCTGTTTGGGAGAGAGTTTCCCCAGCCATATTGCTTCTCACTTTCTGAGAGTTTATTATATGGTGAGGCTTCTTTTAGGCCACGATAGTCTACTGTTATTCTCCACTCTTCATTAGACTTTAGCACTGGCCATATGGGGCTATTAAAGGGTGAACGGGTGGGTCCTGATGATCACTTCTTGATTCCAGTCAACAGATTAGGTTATGGATGGGAATCAGGGAGTCTTGGTGTGATATTGCTGTTACCTTGTTGATCTGATGATGTCGGTCTTGCCATTTTATTCCCCAAAACAGGCTGGGCTTCTCCATGCCCTGTGCTGTCCAGCCTCTCCTGGGACTATGCTGCCCTGGGATTTTCTGGGCTAGCTGAAGTTCCCCTGGGCTGCAGCTCCCAGCTGCTCTGGCCATAGTGGGAAAAAGAGGCAGCATGGCCAGCAGCCGTAGGGAGGTTTCCCAGCCAGCCTCCCTCTCTGCTCCCTTGCAGCCCCTGGCACTTATCCCCATTCTCCCAATGGAAGTCATGGGCAATGCAGCCCCTGGCTCTCTTTGCAGCTGGGGCTGTGGTTACCTCCATGCACTGCATGCTGGCCTGGTGTGGGTGGCCCTGCTCCCACCACTGTGCTGTGCAATGATTTATGTGCAGAAGCCGAGCAATGATACATCTGTGGTCCCCACCACTGTACCCTGTCACCCGTGGGGGGGGGGGGGGGGGGCGCATAAGGTATTTGTAAGCAGTGGCAGAAATAGCCATGTTTCAGATTTCACTGGGGAAGTGGGAAGGGAGGGAAGGAGATCAAGACCCATGTGATGCTCAGCCCTGTCCACAGGCCTGCCTTGCACAGAAAAACAGTGTTTTCCTTATGGGCAAGCATTTGCCCACCTAAATCTGAGTGAGAGGATTTGCATTGTGCAGACCAGCTGGGGATGGGGATGCAAACTCCCTCTCCCCTTGCTGCATTATGTACCAGCTCACCCATGGGACAGCCAAGATGACTTTCTGGGATCAAGGGGTTGCTGAGAAGTAACTTGTGTTTTCCTGCCCTCCACACCATGACAGTCACTGCGTTCCACTTTAAAGAGGTATTTTTTTGCTGGCAAACAGATTTTGCCTGTTCAAGGCTGGACTCTGCCAGCATGCTTGCCCCTAGCACAGGCTTGAGATGTGCTCCTGGGCTGCCCAGGACAGGGGATGCCCTGCAAAGCCAGGCAGTTTTCAAAGATAAGGGATAATCCCAGAGCTGATTTTTAAATAGAATGAATCCTGATGCTCAGCACACTGCAGCTGTGCTGGGTAAGGGAAAAGGTGCAAACAAAACAGCCACCTAGATTTAAGGGCAAAGCTGTGAGCTGATTCCTCAGGTTAGTGATTACCCCCTGAAATCAATGGGATTGCTCAAGCAAACTACCATTTTGGCTATAAGAAGATTTTACTGTGAACTCACTGCAAGCCTCCCTGGTGAGGGGATGTCTGCTTAGTGCTTTCCAAGCTGGAGCTGGAACTGGAGGCACATACCAAGAGTTGCTCCTTAAAATCTCCCAGTCCCTTAGACCCAGCTTTATTCCATTTTATATCTATCTATACATATATATAGATAGATATGATGGCCATAAAATAGCAGCAAATGCAAAATTGTTTTATAAAATTGGATTTTATAAAGCTGGATTTATAAGCCCACAAGCTATAAGACAAAAAAGGGGGAAAATAAAAGGAAAAGGAGAAAGATAAAATATAAGGAATACTTCAACCTTAGCCCAATTTTAAGCTAAAAATGAATGTTTTGGCAGTGTTGCTCTCAGTGTGATCAGTGGCTGTGTTTTGCTCAAAAAGGCCCTGGCATCACTGACTTTAAAACCCTGGGAAACATTGCTCTAATGAAATTATTGGAAGTTACTTTTCCCCCCTCTCTCCTGAAAGCAACTTAATATTGCAGCTTTTTGAAAAGGGTTATTTTAGGTCAGTCACAAGGTACAGAGGCCTCAGAGTGGCAGTGCTATATCAGATTGGCAGCCATGCTGAGTGGTAATATCCAGACCCGGATTGTGCTGGTATCACAAGGGTGTAAATTTGAGTTTCCCATTGCTCCAAAGTCAGAAGCAGCTGCCAGGCATGCAAAAGGTTGGTTGCCTGAACTCAGGGCTGCAGTCAGATTGGTTCCTCTGTCATTCCAAGCTATGTGATTTACTAACCAGTGGTGGAGAGGTTCGGAGGCTGCCTGGAGCCACTCACAGCACCCTACAGCTGCTGTGGGTCCTGCTGGGACACAGCAGGGAGGTGCTCTGCAGAGGCCAAGTATCCCACCTGCTGTTGATTGTCCACTTCCCACTCTAGACCTGAAACATCTTCTGCTCCTTTGTGAGGTCCTTCTGCAGATGTTTAAAAGTGACTGGCAAGCTGTGTAGCTTCTGTCCTCCACTTCCATAGAGAAAGATCCCAATCCAAGGGGCATTTGCAAGTGTGAAACCTGTGGTTTGCATGTCAGGCTAGGGCTGCCTGCCGGACCTGCTGGTCCTTGCTGGAGAACGCTGTGGCTGTGCATCTGCCAAGGAGACTTGTTGGATTGTTCCAATCTGCATTGACTCCCCGGGTATGTGTGTACCATATAAAACATAGGTTTTGTTTGAGCCTAACTGCCACCCAAGGCAGTTTTTCTGCAGTGTGGTGATAATAGGACTGACCAAAACTGTAGCTTAAACACCCAACCCCAACATTTTGCTGCTGTGATCTAAGGGGCTGGGAATGGCCACCTTTCTGAAGCCTCACCCTGCTCTGGGTTGCACTGTGGTTCATTTCTGCATGGAAAAGATGGTAAAGAGGGGAGGGGGGCAGGCCTTGTACTCTTGAAGGGACACATTTCAGTTCAGCACTGGGCAGCAAGCAAGGTGGGCTTGGGTTGGCTGATACACAGCCTGCAGCCCCCTGGTCCCTGAGCAGCAGTGTACTTGGCTGCATACACACCGGTTCATGGTTGTAGCTCCTGCTGTTCCTTGAGCCCTATATTTCATATAATTTTAAAAGAAACCTGAGTTTCTGTCTCAGCAGTGGTGTTATTTGGAGAAGGGGCTGTGAGAGGCTTGTGCCCAATTCTCCATGGCTGTTGGCAATAATTTGGTCTTTGTATTTTCTTCCGCAGCACATGCCCCAAATGGCTGTTTAACCAGATGCCAGTGTAGGAAGCAGACAGCTTCCTCACCGTCACTGCTGAAGTATTTCAATCATACTGCAGTGCAGGGGGGATCCTGCATCCCTCCCTGAGCCATCCCTGCATCTCCTTTGGTTGCCAAAGCACTGTGCGTAACAGAAGCAGGCTCAGGCATGGCCAGGGAGGCCAAAGCTGGAGCTATTGGCTGCTCAGAGGGCTATAAGGAGTGTCCCTGCTCTTCTCCCCAGTTTCCTGGGGTGAGACCACCAGCATCACCTCCAGCCATCAGCCAGAGCTGAGCAGTGAGCACTGCTTCCCCTCTTGCTCTCCCTGGGAAAAGGGCTGAGACCTGCTAACCAGATCTTCTCCTTCCTCCCACCACACGGAAATGGGGAAGGAAAATCCTGCTCCTCTCCTCTCCTGGCTGGGATGGGAAATAGAAGCTGTATTTACTTTCTGCTGCCTTGTAGCTGTGGAGAAAATGTTTAGTGAGTGGTACAGTAACAGTACAGGGCAACCAGGGAAGACGACCCAGGGAAACATCTGTCCCAGCTGTGGCTGTGTCAAGGGTGTTGCTGGATGTTATTTATAACATTTAATTATTATTATTTTTACTTGTCCCAGTTCTTCCCAGCCAGAGAAGGTCCCTGAGGCCATTAGTCAGGAAAGAAATGGCACTAAGCTGGCTAAAAAGAACTAAACTCCCATGGTTTTGTTTTTCCTTGTCATAATTTTGCCATTGTCATGTGAGTGGGCGCTGGGATTTCCCATACACCTCATCTGAACAGAGCTGGGTCTGGTGGTTAGAAAGATGAGGAAGGGCAGAGTGGCACGGAGATACAGAGGTGAGTCTGGGTCAATGCATCTCAAACAAAATGAATTCAGATAATCTTTTGGTGACGAATACCAGGGATATGTGCTGGGATGGTGGGCACTGGGGCTGTGGGAGAAGCCTGAGAGCTGGGAGAGGGGGAAGCTGTCAGAGGGAGCACAGCCTCTGGCTGTTTCTGTGTGATGTTTGGAGCAGGGTGAGAGCATCTTGGAGAAGGAAAAACAGTGCTTCCACCCAGATGGGATGGGTCTGGGTACCAGATGGGACACGCTGGTCCTACAGAAGGTTGCTTGTGGCAGCAGGTCTGGAAGCAGCTCTAGCATTATGGCTGTGGTTTGTGGTGTGTGGAAATGATCATGGGCACTGAGAGAGCACCACATGCATCTGAGTTGTACGTGGCCTGAGGTTGCAGGCGTTGTGGACCCGAGATGGGAGAAGTTGTTACTGCTGCAAGAGGAGGCAGAATTAGGCATAAAATCTGAAACATGGCAAGAAATTAGAATCCCATGGCAAGTTTCCATGCTTATTTTTTACTCTCCCTATAATTAAAAAAAAGAAGCTGAGGGATTTTGGGCCTTCCACAAGCACTTACCTTGGGCATTTAGCTCCCTACTTTGCTATGGTCTGGTGTAAGAGTGTTGTGTGGGATGAGCAGTGCCTCTGCCCTGGCAGTGTGACCCTGCCCAGGGATAAATGACTGCAGCTGCTGTCAAGTAACTACAATAAAAATTGTCACTGTTAACACACCTCACTCTTGATTCTCATAATTAGGCCAGATAGAGCAGCTACTAATTTGAATAGATCCTGTGGCTCCCCCCAGCCTTTGCAGCAGCAGTCCCTGGTTTTAACTGGGGTATGGAAAGACGTTACCTTTTTCTGAACCGTTTGCTAGACTTGCTTACACCCACAAATAGTGACACATGATTTTACTGCACAGGAGCTGAACGTAGCAAATCAACAAATAACTCATGGTATCTGATAATCCAGGTGACACAGGTGAGTAACTGCCTAAAAACTTACAAGAAGGCACTCGAATGCTGGTTTTTTTTTTTTATGAACTGTGAATATCAGGTTGCATACTTTGGCTTTTTGCTTGAATGGAGATAAAGATTTGAGTCCAGGACGTCCAAGTCTAAGTCAGTTCAAAGGTCCCTGACAAGGGTTTGTCTCCAGGCGAAATGTGCTTCACTCCCCATAAAATGGTCTGAAATGCTCTTGGTGGGGACAGCTCTTGCTGTCCACACCATCCCATGCCACCCTCAAGCTCCTGAAATCCCCCATGTGAATAAGACCCATCATTCATGGATCATGAAGTCAAAGTTAGGCAACATAACCCTCTAATCTGATATCATGGTCAGCACAAGATGTGTGGGTTATTAATTTCAACTACAGCATTTTTATTTATTTATGTATTTCTTCTAGGAAAAAACAAGCAAACAAGCCAAACATTTGGGACTGAACAATTTCCAGCAATGGAGAGTCCACAGCATTGCTGGGTATGTTGCTACAGTGCTTAATTATGCTGTGAAGTCAATGGAGTTACTGTAAACTCAAGTTATACCAGTGTGACTGAATACCAAATTTGGCCTAGTTACCTGAAAGGAGCAGCACTTTGAAGTCTCTGTATATCTTTAAATAAAATTATTCTCCAGCAGAAGATGCAGAAATGCAAGACTTTTCCTCTAAAGCTTAATCCAGCAGTCAGTCAGTCTCCAGGATACCACTGGAATATTAATACCAAATCCAAATTGCACCCATGTTTAAGACAGATAATTGGACTTATTTTATACGTAACTCTGTCTGTCGTCGTTAGGGCTATATTGCTGCTGGCTGTGATAACACTTTTATCTGTTAACTTCCAAGCTGCTAGGACTAACACCAGCTACTCCTGAAATGAGTCAGCTAACTTTCTTTTTAACCGTTTGTTCTGCTCCCTGAAGGTGTTATGAATGTTGTGGTATGACAAGCTGGTTGACACTCATTCCTTTAAAGCTTATGTAGCAATTTTACTGTCACAATAGGCTTTCTACAAAATGGGTCCAGAGTTTTGCAGCAGCTGGGCAAGAAACATTTCCCATTTCAGTGTGAAAAACGGAGCGAAAACAATTGTTCTGATTTATTTAAAAGGCATTTTATGATGAAAATCTGTGTTTCAACATCCATTTTTTTTTTTTTTCTCCCATAGGAAGAATTTTTACAGGCTGGCTGAATTATCCAGAAACTACCAAGACAGTTTTATACTTAAACTGGATTATAAGGAAATACACTGCAACAAATCATTACTAATCACAATCAATTGGTGTGATTAAAGCTCTGAAATCTCTCCTGAAGTTGCATTAATGAATGAGAAATTGCATGCAAATGGCACTGCAGTTCTCAGTCCCAGCCAGATGTTGTGCCTTTCATCTCCCTGCTCACCCAGCATGGTGGAAGGTTTTCCCTTGAGACAGTGTCCCCATGAATAGTTTTTCCATTCTGGGTAAAATTTCCAGGGGAGGACTGGGAACATTCGTCTAAGAGAAAGAAGAAATGCTGTAGCATTATACACCCTAAAAGGATGTTAACCCCTATAGACCAGTCACACCCTAACTCAGGTAAAATATTTTCAGACTAGCTAAC
Source organism: Pezoporus wallicus (assembly GCF_028554395.1). Lineage (NCBI taxonomy): Eukaryota > Metazoa > Chordata > Aves > Psittaciformes > Psittacidae > Pezoporus > Pezoporus wallicus. The sequence continues at coordinate 2,078,099 of NW_026636323.1, read as the reverse complement.
TTATCTCTTCACATGTAAAATGTGGTATTCTTCTTAACTTCCTGTGCCTAACTGCTGGTGTTACGGTTGCTATAAATGGCCAAGAAACTACAATTCCCCACCCCAAATGTGAACAGAAAGCTCCAGCACATATTTATCTTTTTTTGGCATACTTTACAGAAATATTTTGAAGATTAAGAAGTCTCTTGGATTATGTTTGTTTGGTGTTTCAATAGCCTCCTGTGGAAGTGCTCACAAAGGATTATTCTTCTTTCTGGTTCATGATGATTTACTTATTCCTCCAACTCAATGTTTGTGTTATACTGAGTATAAGGGCCATAAAACCATGGCACTGAAATGCATCATTTCCAGATGCTGCTTGTTCTCTTTGCTGGGAGAAAATGAGGAATCACACCCCAGAGGATGCTTGCCAGGCAGAAGATGGAGCCTGCTCTCCTTCGGCTACAGAGTGGGGCAACAAGATCTGTGGGTGCCAGCAGCCCACCATCACCAGTGCTGGCTGGGATTGGAGGGTGATGGATGCCCCTGGGTATGTTCATGGCTGATAGCATCTGAGAGAGGCCCCATAAAGTATAATCCTTAATCCATCTCCTTGGGAGCCCAGGAAGGCTGAAATAGTCAGTGGGAAGTGCATGAATGTAAGCCCTTCAAAGACAGAACAGGATGAGGGTTCCTCCATGCCTACTGTGCTGGCATGAACTTGGCCTGCATGACAAAAACCTTTTACAATGTCCCTGTGTCTTATCCTCATCCAAACCAGCCGAAATGAAAAAAGAAATCCCAGATTACCCACCTATCCATGCCCCTTGGGGGACAGACAAAAAGATCCATTGTATGCTCCAGCCAGGAGGCAGAAGATGTGCCTACAACCATTGGTGCACGCGCCTGGGAGAGCAGCAGTGTAATTGCTCAGTGGTGAGTACCAGTTTATCATGTTCTGGGATCCTTCCCCATATACACCCACTTTATATGATTCTTTTCTGTTCAGAGGGGAGATTACCTCAGCCTATAAACACCCTTGCAGACAGATAGCTTTGTGCAGCTCTCCTCCGTGTGGCAGAGGTAATGGTGATGATGCCCAGTATAAGGAAACCTGTGTACCACAGGACCTGCCCTCTGGGCTGCTTGGCTGCTGAGTGCCCAGCAGTTGCACCACAATCAACCATGTCCACACTGCATCTGCAGCACCAAGAGCACCATCAGCTCAGCGTGGTTTCACAGCCACTGGCAGAGGCACTGCTGGGAAGAGATGTCAACCTGCTTTAAGATGCTCCTGTATACCCGCACAGATGTCCTTCAAAGGCTGGGAGAGGTGACCCAGATCCAGTGCATCCTGTCTCCCCAAAGGGTGTAGTTGCAAAGCAGTGCTTCTTGACGCAACTGCTTCTCAGTGACAAGAATGAGGTAGGTGTGTTTCAATGAAGATTGGCTTTAGCTTCACTCAGTGTGGGAGGATTGCTCTACTGCAGGTCAGCACTGTGAGTGGGTTCACCCCACTCCTACACATGGCCACTGGTCCCAGGCACTGCAGGATCACTTCTCTGGCTCTGGCCAAATGGTACCTGAAATCTCTCCTTGTGGCTGGTGCTGGTATTGGTGAAGGCGATGAGCTGCACTGATAATGGTGTCTTCTGCAGAAAATAGATAAACAGGCATTTGAAAAGGAAGAAACTAGTGAGAGGAGAAAAAGAGCCTGTCTATCCCACAGTGTCAGGTTGCTTGGCTAAGAGGCTGAAGTGAACTGGGGCTGTTTCAAGCCAGGGTGTTTGAGAAGGACAAGTGGGCCAGCTGGTCTTGGAGGCTGATCATCTTCTTTTGTAAAAGTCAAAGGGCTGTCTCCCAGGAGGTCTGCTTTGATTTAATACTCACCTGAAAGGGAAGTGCCTTCACAAGCACTTAATGCTTCTGTGAGCCTATAGCTCATCCCTACAAACGTGCACAGTTCTGTATGGGCTAGAGTTTAAGCTCATGGTATATCACAGAACATTTTCTGCTTAATTTTTTTCATAGTCTTTGTAAAAATTCCCTATTTTCACCCTCAGCTGTTTACTGAGTTAAATGGATGCACTTGCAGAAGGTGTTCATCCCTGGCATTCATCCCAGGTTACCTGGACAACTGCCTGAGAGCCTTCATGTTTGTTCTTACCTTCATGAGCCTTTGTTCCATGGTATAGCTTCTGGAGAAACCTGGCATCTGACCCTATCATTGCTCCTCCAGTTGTGTGAGCAGTTTTATGGTTTGCATGTTTGAGGCTGTGTTCTGCTTTTTTATCTACCTGGTTCAGAAATACTCACTGCTGAAATGTTTCTCTAATTCTGAGCTGACCACAAGATGCTGTGTTCAGCAAAAGTAGGTTTGCTCTTCAAAACCTTTCCTGCTGCCTCTTGGTGCAGCATAGCTTTGTGAATCTGTCTCACTTCTAACAGTGAAAAGTCCCATTCATAATCAGGCTGTTTCTGGCACTGAAGTAGCTGTCTTCTGAAAAGTCTCTCCTGCCCCTCTTCAATCTTTCCCTTTTTAGCTGTGTGGGTTGGGCATGCTCAGCTTCTCAATGGGTACTAGAAGCCCTTGTCTGAAGACTCTTGCAAAAAGGTTTCGCTTCTGTTAAGTGAAACAATCGTTGGAGAGCCAAATGCTGCTGGCGTGTGTTTCTTTCCATGCTTTAGACAGTTTTGCACGTTGTTTTCTGTGAGTACGTACTTGGTGCTTCTTGACAGCGTCACCCTGGACCCTCAGTTTGTGTCACCTCTCTGCACACATTGCTTTAAAGTAGTTCTTCCTATCTTCAGAAGAAGATTAAAAAAGAATCCTCTTGCAGTGGCCAGTGCATTCCCAGGATGCTTTGGTGCCCTGGAATCCCTGGTTGCTGATGTGAGATTCCCGCTCCACTGGTCACCCTGCCTCCACATCGCTCTTTGCCCTGTCTCCACTTCTGATATGAAATCAGCATTCTCTGCTGGCAGATAAGATGAGCCCTGCGGCACAGCAGCTAACGAAGATGAGTCTTTGATATAATAAGAGGTTAACCGGTGAAAGGAACAATCTGAGAGGAGGAAATCTACCTTACCCTGTAGTGCCAGCACCAGCTGACTCCATCTACAGCTTGTCTAAACAAGAATATTCTGATCTTCTAAAGGCCATTTGTAATTCTGACTATAATCCATGCAGAGGGGTCAGACTTTAAAGTCCTTGTTGATCTTCTCTCTTTCCACTGACACCAGACCATTTTCAGGTCAACATATTAATTTTTAAGTTGTCATTAAGTCTACAACACTGGCATGGCATTTTGAAGTAAATTCAGTAGCAGAGGTTGAACAACACTCATAGATTACTAATTTATGTAGCTTTTATAAAAACAGAGTACAAAGATGCTTTTAAAGAACAGTCTTTTATTAACCCTATTAATACTAATTACACAGTACTATAAAACAAAATTTTATATTTAGCTTTGAACTTATTTTACAGAAAAGAAGACGGCTTGCAGTTACAAATGAAGATCTTTGTGGGTAAAAGATAATGTTGTATATAGCATGGCTGCTGCCTTCTATTTCTCGTCTGGAATGATGAGATTCATCTTCGTATAAAGAAAATACACATTCTCAGTCTTCACTGCCGTTGGGCACCTGTAAGTTATCTCAAAACTTAGCAATATGTGAAGCTTTTCCATCCAGAATTGAAGTGATGGTGCTAGGCAACACATTGTCTTCAAACACAGAAATTGCCTCAGAAGTATCAGTTGATACTTGATGTAGATTGGATCAAGAATTTGATGGGCCTGAAAAAACGGCAGTTGATTGACAGCTGTGAAGGTAGACTATGCTTTTTTAATACTGCTTTGAGGGAGGCCTTTCTTGGTCAGTGTCCTGTCAGGGCTGTGACTGTAAAGTCTGAGCCAGAGCCAAAGTGTACCAACTCTTGTTCATTGACATGCTGATGTCTGATTTTGTGAGGGTTGGGGTTACCCTTAGAGAATGAGCATGGGCTATTGAAGCAGCTGTACATGTCTCTAAAAGCCTGCAGGAAGGGTGAGCTTTGCACCAAGACGCAGGGGTGAGAAGGTAACAGGTGTCCAGGTCATCCTTGTTCCCATCACATCAAACCAGGGAACTGCTCAGCTCGCCTGGCTTTCAGGCCAGGCTTTGGATAAGTGGATTTTCTCTGTCTTATTTTCTTCCTCTTCTACAAATGGAGCTGAAGGTCCTTCAAAGAGCTAAACATTAAGTTTTGGATGCCTGAGTCATGACAGGTGAATCCTACCCACACATTGAACTGGTAAATGAAGCCTCACACAGGCCCTTAAATGCCTGTCTCCCCAGAAGCTTTGGTCAGCACAAAAAAGACTTGAAAGCTGCACTTCCCCCTTACGACTTGGAAGATTGCAGGTACTTTCCCCTTTGCCTGGAGATACTGTTAGAAGGCAGCAGAGGCCCGTTTTACTGCCATAACAAGTTAATTAACTCCATTTTCCCCCAATGAAGCTGAGCAAAGGATTTGTGCAAGCCACATGCACTATATTGAGAAATAGGGCTTTTCTCCCACGTTCTTGCTGTGCCCACAGTGATATGGCTAACAAAAGCTGTTATCTTCTCAAGAGGAAAAATCATACTTCTGAATTATTTCCAACGGCCTGGGTTGCTCTTTTGGTTTCTAACTAAACTCGCTGCATTAGAAGAAATCTCCGTCACGAATTGCCTTCTTTCCTCACCAAGCCCTTGTGAATCATCCATAAGGGAAAAACACGGTGCTGCTACCGTGCTGAGTGCAGCAGCTGCCAGGCTGCTCTCCTCATCTGCTGCAAGATGATGCCCAACATGAGTGTTCAACAGCTTTCATCGGTCTTTCATATGACTTGGGAAATTCTTGGCCTTTCCCCCCCCCAGTTGATTCAACCAAGATATGCCACCAAGGTTTTGCAGAAGAGGTTTCCAGAAACTACTTTTTCATGGCAGGGTTGCCTATGACAAGAAGTGTAAAAAGTCTCTGCAGATCAGGAAACTTACTCCGCGGTGCAATCTGTGTCGGAAAAAGTTCATTCGCCACTTTTTGTGCTTGGCTCTGCCAGGGCAGATTCAACATCTCGCAGCTTCAATTCCCGCAAAGCACTCTCAAAATATTTGTCACAGGCTGCTTTTGCTTGAAACCTATGAGAGCAGAGCAAGCTGTGCAGCACAGCATGCCAGCATGCTTGTGAAAAACCCCTTCTGGGTGCCTGTCAGTGCTCTGCTTAGCATTTACCTTTGCACTTGCTCTAGCCATTTTCTTGACCTTGTGTTTACCTTCATGGCTCTTACCACTTCCTGGCTCAGCTGCAGATCTTGTTGGCTGTTCAGACATTGCTGCACATGCAGCAATCTGTCAGCTAGAGAGTACCGCCACTGAGGAAGAAATGTGCTGATTTCCTCTGACATTGGCACATGAATTTGATTAAAATATCAAAGAAATCATCCATTGATGTAGGTGTTTTTTAGACCCATTTCCATGACTCCACAGAGGTGCTCAAATAGATGTTTTTTCTGACCACCATAAGAAAATCTTGGGGTTTCTCACGGAGGCAGTTGCTACCCATGCTGTAATAGCAGTGTTTGGGATGAAGAGTTATGCAATCCATGTGCCAGTGACCCACAGCTGATGATTTGCAAGCCACCCATCAGGCCATTGGGCTACTCTAACTGATGATTTCACAGCACCAGCAACCACTGAGTGTCCTTTCTCACCTGCAGCTGGGTCAAGCTGAAAACTGAAGAGGGAATGGAAGTGGTCTGCAGGGACTTTCTTCTGTGCTGTGTTGGGCCACAGAATACTGTCCTATCCCTAGAGAAACAAGAAATAAGGGGAAAGGTTATAATGAAAATTTGTAATGCTGCAAGACTGCAGGAAGACAAAGGCATATTCCTGAAAACTGTCAGAAAAGGAAATAAAACCAGGAACTGTCCTGGTGAGTCACAAATATTTGGACATTACTGTCTGTAAACTACAACCCTTGATAACCAGTCATCTGCTGAGAAATTCAGTGTACTCAACGGTGAGATTTACAATTTCCCCTCTCAGCTACCACATTTTGATAGCTTTTTAGGAACATGCTGACATCTTTTGGGGCTTCTTTGCCGTTGTCCTCACTCTTTGTTGTCTTCTCCTTTTCTTATCCTTCCCACCCTTCAAAGAGACCTCTATAAGATGACTGAATGCCACCGTCTTCACTCTTTCTCCTCTGTCCAAGTTGCCAGATGTTCAGAACTGGTTCACGCTGCTACCCTGGAGGGTCTGAATGATGCAGGGGCTAACACCATAAGACAAGAAGCGTCAAACACAGTTATTGTCCATCAGTCAGTCTAAGGGTGACCTGGAGACTGCTGGTGACAAACCAGTTCATCTCCCAGCCTTGGGCTAATGCCTCTGTAGCTTCCTTCTCCATGGCCTTGGAGCTCTGGAGAGGGTAAGTCCTTTCCTCACCTCTGTGCTTTCTGGCATGCTGAGGCATGGAGCCTGCCTGGTTTGGGAAGCTGACTTCGGATAGGTTACATGTGCTGGATTGTGGGTGTTGCCCTGGAGGAAGCTGTGTATCTGCTTCACACGACGAGTGCCTCTCTGCTGACAGAGAGCTGGGAGGAAGGATCTAGCCAGGGTCAGACTGGTGCCTGTATTCGCACTCCTGATTTAGTTCCAGTATTAAAAGAAAACCCCTACTCATTAGATTCATATGAAGGAGCAGCAAAGAAAGTGCCTATTTATGGAAGCTGAAGAGAATCCACAGAGATGTGGGCTGCTGTTATTTGTCTGAATGGCGCCTCCTGACATCATGGGTGACTGGAAAGGCTTGCTCAGGAACAACAGAGAAGGCAGCTCTGGCTGGCTGTGTTAAAGCCTTGACAACGCTTTCAGCATTTATCATTGTGTTTCTTCTTTTTCCTTACGGAATTCTTATTTTGCAGGAAGCTTGATGTGCAGAGAGGGTAATGCTTTTTGAGTCTTGTGGGAAAAGTATTCTTGCTTGTTTGCAAAGTGACTTTTCAACCACACCACAGAGATTTTATATAGGGTAAGATAAGGTGTACAAGTAGAAACGAGGAAAAAGCTGTAAGGAAAGGTTCAGTAAAGGATAATTATAAGAAGATATCAACTGGAAGGAAAACGTATCTGGTTGGTCTGGAAGAGATATAAGCAGCCCTGCTTTTTGGCACCAAATTTTCTGTAATATAAAAATACAGTTTTGCGATGAAACTGTACAAGCCTCAAGTTTTTAACAAACTCATATATGTTAAAAATTCTTCAAAATTAATTTTTGCCCCTTGTCCATTTTATTTTGACTCCCGAGTCCTTCTCAGTTTTTTATCCAGACACTCAGAGGCCATCACTGCTGGGTCTTCCTGGGCAGAACGCTGGCAAGAAATGCTGAGGGTGCCTTGGCATTTATTCAGGTGGGTCAAGGAGAGGGCAGCTGGCTGCTTGATACACCACTTCATCAAGAGCTGTCAGTCCCTGGCATCCCCGAGCCTGTCAGTCAGAGTGTTGTGCCCGGCTGTTCCGGACAGAGCACTGCTGGGTGAGGGTTCCTTTGCCAACTCCAAATCTCGTGACTTTTTGCAGCACTCTTGGGAACACCACATGGAAACGCAGCCCGGGGGTGCTTACTTGAGACTTGTGGGTGTTGCAGGGCAATGTCAGCCATTCCCCAGGATTAAAGGGAAAGTAAATGCTGACTAGATGATGCATAACAGAAAGGAAGGCGCAGGACCAACTTTGCAGTACACACTCAACCAGCTGAACTTCACTGCAGTGTAAACTGGAAATGCAAAATTACTTCTGACTGCACCAGAGGCAAGAGCTCTGGATCCATTCTTCCATTGAATCTCTGCAAGATGGGGGTGTGAATGTGGCCATGGTGAGCCCTCTAGAAGACATCCATGCATACCTGCCCTGGATACTTGCGGAGGTTGCCAGTTGTCCGTTAGAGCCACAGCTCTGGAATAAGAGTCCTTCAGTGCCATGTAAGTATTCTTGTGGGTGGTTTGATACATGTTCTCCTTCTTCATACATTGCCCAAGTCTAATTTATTTCATTGTTTTGTGCTCATTTTCCTCCTTTCTATTTTTTCTTCTCCTTTCTCACTTTTTTCCCCCTTGTTGTGACTTCTTTTTCTGGTTTCCTTATTTCACCCACCCTTTCTTTCTCTTTTTATCTCCACTCAGCCCTTCCCCTTCATTGCATCTTCTATTCTCCAGCAGCTCTGTCTCTCATCGGAGTGAATGAGGAGTCCCTGTGAGTCTGTGCCTCAATGAACTGATCCCCACCTCAGCAAAAAGGGGGTACAAGAGAGTCCAGTTGCTGCCTGAGACTCTACTTTGGTTTTATTTGCTTGGTGTTTTTAGGGGTTTTGGGTTTTTTGTTGCAAGCTGCTTCACCAGGCAGCAGGGTTGGTAGCCACAAGTGGAGCAAAGAGTGAAAGTGGGAGGCTTTCAGGGAGCCACTGCTGATTTCTTTGCATCTGCAGCAGCATTTCTGTAAGGTGTGGGCGGATGGGTCTGAACAGCCCTGCTACTTATCCCTTTGCATCCAATGCTTTTCTCCACCTTCAGCCCCCTCCTAAATCTCATCAGAGATCCCCATCTCCTTCTTGAATAAAAAGAGAAGCCACCAATCTGTTGCCTGCCACGTGCCTTCCTATTGCTGGTCACATGTCATGAGCTCGTCTCATCCTGGTTGAGGTTCACTATTCTGGGCTTGGCAGATGCAAATGTAAAATTGAAACTGCTGGTTGCTCTTCTTATCTGTTTTCAGGGCAGTACATGGTGTGCCTTTGCCTTTAGGTACAACCTGCCACTGGGACCTTGCTGGTTTCAGTTTCATCAGTATATTCTTCTTGCAGACCAGGCATAAGCAAGGTTTGCATTGGCAGCACCAGATCTCAGAGCACTTCTTAAACTCTTAACCAACAGGGCTGCACTGAGCAAATATTTTTATACCTATTTTACAGAGAGGTAAAAAAGGCAGCACAGAGTTACTTCATTTCACAGAAGAAAGAGGATGTGGCTACCTAGTGTCATCGTCCTGCTGTGGACATTTAAACCATTTATACACTACAGACCTTACCTATTGAGCATCCTCCCCAAACACTGCCTCCTGCACTGTGTTAGTCACCAGCAGCACAGGAATATATGCATGTATGTCAAAATACTGTCTTATTATTGTTGTCTCACCATGTCTGCATCTATATAAATTTAGTGTAAAATATATATAACAATATCATGCATATGCATTTGTGCAGCGTATACATAATGCATTCATTTGTATGAAAATACAGTTGTACGCGTATAGAAATATGCTTTTGAAGCATGAATTCAACAATGGAGAAAAATATTCCTTTTAAAAAGTAAGTTTTTATTATACCACAGCCCCTCTGTTGGTTCTGGCTATAAATTATTTTTCTTGTTGATGACAGGTAGCTATCAGTTTTCCAGTGAAACAAAGGAAAGGAAGATGAAATAGTTGTCAAGCACTGCATTGTACCAAGCCGTGAATTTTCCTTCCTACAGGCTGAAGAGAAGCCACTGAATTATATTGTAACTGTCAAGCGTCCTGCTTTTAGTTTGTTCCTCAAACACAATAAAATTATTTAATATACAAAAGCTATCATGCGAAGCTAGTCAGTTTTTCCTCCAGCTATACATCAAGGAAAACAAGAAATGAAAAACGCACCTGAATATGTTGAAACATTGACAGTAGGATGTGGGAGAATATTGTAAGAGATCATATTTACGACAAAACAGAAACCCAACACCCTGGAAAACGTACACACCGCTTGAACTGTGTTTACTTCCAGGCACATTGGCCTTTGCATAGGGGTGGGCCGGGTGATTCAGCTGAATCTGAAACCTGATAAACTCTTGCCTTCTGTTTTTACATCACAGCTAGTGATTGTACATGACACATTAAAACCAGATATCGCTGCACTGACACTACCTTTGGTATTTATTGTATCCATCCTGGTAAGGATTGTTTATTGCCTCTGTTCTTCAGTCTTTCACTTACGGAGGTGTATACAGGATGCAAGAAGGTATCTATTTAAATAGGAGGTGTTGAGCCTAGATTGGGAGAGTTGAGAGGTAAGCTTCTGTCAAATACTTTCTTCAGTTTACCTTCTTCTTCTGTTCATGAAATGTGGCACCACACTGGTTCCTGGTAACTTATGCCTCATTTGAGCTCATTCAGTGAATACAGTTCTGTCCAAATGCTATTAAGAGCTACATTTAGTAGGAATTTGAGACACATTAACCAGTAAAGTCCTCTTATTATTTCTTTTCTTTGACTGGAAAAGCATAGGAGTGCTTCTGACATGAGCTCTTGAACAAGGAAACTTAAAATTCTGATTCTTTTAAACAGCACAACTTAGAAATGGTTTCCATGAAACCCTGCCCTCAAATCTTGTTTACATTTTTGCAGATGCTGAGAACAAATGAGGTATGAACAACATCAAAGGAAATTGTCCAAAAATACATAGTAAATATTTTTACTAGCTATTTTTAATGAAAAAACATTTTATTAATGCTAAATTATTTTTTAATTGATGCAACTAAATATTTATTGCAGCATTTCTTTAAAGCCAGGGGGGTCCAACCTCAGCAGCCAGTAGGTCTGTACTGAGATTTCTCTCCTTTTCCCAGTCTGGGAAGCATTTCCCACCTTCACTCCTCTTGATGGCTCCCTTTTGCCCCTCCTGGCAGCAGCGCCCACAGATAGCTCTGGCCACTGTCTGCCGCTGAAGATACTACAGAGAAATTGGGGAAGGAGGAGGTTTTTAGCTGCAGGTTGTTGCTGTCCAGTTTGAGGACTCACTGTCAATTGCTGGTGGTGAAGAAGAGGAGGAAGAGAAGGAGGAGCAGGAAGAGGAGGAGGAGGATGCAGCAGCTGCTGCGAGAGCCCCGGTCACAGCAGCCCAGCTCCCTGCTGTGGGTGGTAAGGAGATGAAGGAGATGGTGTTTGGCAGCTCTCCCACCATCAGCCATAGTTCCCCCTTCCCTCTGAGAAGGGATAAGCTGCCTGGAGGCTTTCTGGATGCTGGAACTGCACCACACTGTGTGAGGATCTGGCAGTTCCCGACTCTGAAACATGTCCAGTGGGGCAGGCAGCCAGCACAGCCAGCGTGTGGCCCTCATTTCAGTCATACAGATGTAAATCTAGAAGGGCCCTGCTGCCTCTATGGGGAGCATTTGGGATTTTCCCCTTTGTGTAGCAGGAGATGGACCTGAGGCAAGGCAGCTTCAACCCCTCACCAGCAAGCACCCTATCAGCTCTTTGGTGACATTAAGTTCTTGAAACCTAAGGTCTGGGTCTTGGCAGACCTTCAGAGTCTGTCTCTGCCTGTGTGTCCTCCGTGAGGTCCTCTGCACATTATGTGGGTTCATGGTGGCCCAATTTGCCCCCTGAAAAGTAGAACTAATTGTTTTGCCTTTCTTTCGCTGTCTCTCCGCAGTGCTCAGTTAGCCTGTTAGCCTGATGCTGTGTGGCACAGCCTTTTTCTTGCTGTTCAGCTCAGGAGGGCTGCAGCTCTTCTGTGGTAGATAGGTGCTAGTGTACAGTGGATAACAAGAAATAACGTAAAAGTTTGTGTCAGGCAGGCTGAGCGCTGCTTGTTTTGCTTGAGTAAGTGGTCCCTTCAGATTAGATTCATTCTGCCCTTTTGGCTTGCACTGAGCCACTGGGCACTTTTAGAGCCCCGAAATCTTGGGGGTATGATGGCAAGGGAGTCAGATATTGCACATTTTCCATGTACTATAAAATGAGGGAGGTGGAATCTGCAGACCTGAAGGTAGCTGGCTGGAAATGAATGTGAACTACTCACAGCAAGATCCTGGCATCCCCTTGACTGGTCAGCTCCACCATCTGGGGGGCATATGTTTCTCTCCATTGACCACTGAATGACCCTAAGTGTGACACCCACCTCTCCCTGGGCCAGCTGGACCCCAACCTGCCTTTGGGTACTGCTGTGCAAGGCAGGAGGTGAAGGACAGGATGAAAAAGGAGCAGAGGCATTATCACTACCAAACTGTGGTGAGGGATTACCAGGTCCATAGATTCCCTCTGTGGTTTGTGGGGTTGGTGGGGAGTGATGCCCCCTCCTAAGAGGTAGCTCACAGCAGTACAGAGACTGCCTTTCTCCAGTGGCTGTGTAGGAAGCCTCAGACCAGTTGGGAGCTCTTCAGACACTCTGAACTCCCTTAGAGGGGCATTGTGAATTCTCTGCCTACCCAGGACATGCCCAAACCCTGCTGTGTGGGGAGGCCCTCAGTCACACTAGGCAGGGAGGTGATGACTGAGGTGCCACACCACCCTTCTGGTACCCAAGGTCCTCGGAAACATGGACTACAAACCATAGTTAGTTCCTTCTGAGAGATGTGAGAAGAAACTGGAGGTACTGAACTCCCCCACCCTTCCTCAGAAAATAAGCTCTTATTCTCCCAGCTCTTATGATACCAGGTGCAAACTGGCATTTTATGATTGCTTTTTGTTCTGTTAAAATGTTTGTACTCCCTCAACATGCACACACATGTAAGAAAAAGCTGTACATAGAGTATGAGTGCTTTCAACTTCATGTAATCTCTAGCTGAATTTGATCAAAACCTCAAAAAATGCATTATACAGACAGTAGTAAAAAGACAGTACAGATCCTTTATTTTGGCTGCCTCAAACACAGTATATGAATAGAAGGCTCTGCTTTATTCCAGTGATGATAAAAGGCAATCTTCAAGTCTTTAATTTAGAAAAAAAAAAAGAAAAAAAAAGATACAAGTCAATGCTAAGGATGATAGGAGATATTGTATTGTAGAGGAGTGGAAAACGGGAGCAGGAGTAGGAGTAGCAAAATGAAAAGGTGGAGTGTAGGAGGAGGGCCGTGGGAGTAGAAAATGAATTGTGGTGCATCCATCAGCATTTCAGCATTGTGGGAGATGAGATAAACTTAACGCTGTCATTTGTAGATGCAGTAAAATTTCTTGTACTGAGCCACTGCTATGCTGAGATGTTTTAGGAGGAGGAAGCCTCCCTTCAGCAGCCAAATGGGTGGATTTGTTCACAGCAGCATGTTCTAAGGGTGGTCAGTGGTGTTGGGGTGTACTGGGAGAGAGGGGCTAGAGCACACAGCTCATGTGACCCTCCTGGCATATGTGTCACTTCGTTGCTTTTACTCTAAAATTGGTTGACATGAAGGGATTCAATCCCCAAATACTTGATGGGGAGAAGAAATCCTATGAGGAAAGAAGAGGATCACGTATGGGTGGACAGGGGCCTTACAAAAGGGCTCGCTCACCCAGGCGGTGATGCTGAAGTCAGAGCAGACTGTCTGGGTTACTCATCACAGGCAAGTGCACTGCGTTGTCTCATCAACTTTCATCCTTCCTCCAACCCTCAGCAGACCTTGGCCCAGCTGATAGCATGCAATAGTCAAAACCCCTGCTGCAGTGGCTGTTGCATTGTGAGCCATGGGGCCCCACTTGCCAAGAAAGTGCAGCATTTTGAAGGCTCTAGTTTTATTACTTTCTACCCCATGTCCCTCACCCCTCACTGAAAACTGCTTTCTGTATCCACTGCTATGTTTTGAGCTGCAAGCATACCAGTGATGTGGGGCACAAATGTAGCAGAGCCCCCTGAGAAGGCACAGTGAGCAACGGCAATGCCATGTAGGGTAAAGAAAGGGCAATACAGCCCTTACCCTGCAGAACAAGCCAGACTGAACTAGGAACACACCAGTGCTGAAATCCCTTAGCAGTAGCTTTCTTTCCAGTTTCCACCACTGGCATATGACAAAGGAAAGCTGGGGTTTTTTTTCAACATCTGCATACACCAGTAGAGGTCAGGGAATAACATTTCTACTTTTGACAAAGTAAAAAGCAAGGAGTGCAAGACTTAAAAAAAACCCTCATGAGAAAGCCCAGGTAATAAATCCATTTCCTTTCACAGGACAGGTGCCAGCCTGGCTCTTAGGCTGGGTTTGGGTTTTTTTTCAGACACCAAGGAAAGAAAAAGAAAACGTTTCAGTGTTCTTAGGCAGTTCTTTTGTTTTGGCTCCCATTTAAACACGTCCATTAGCTGCGCGTCCCTGGCTGCTCCTCACCATTATATAATCTCTGCTTCTCCAAGGCAGGGTGCTCTCCCTCAGTGCAGGGCAACTACTGTAGCTGAGTTGTGTAATGCTGCCAGATAAAGCTGTTCCAAGCTGAAACGTGGCATGCAAGTTATTAGGTTGAACTGGGGCTGCTTTTCTTTCTCTTTATTTTTTTCTTTTTTAAACTGGAAAAGGGGGTTTCTAAAATCTGTGGACTAAACAATGCACATTTGTGGGTTGAGTCCTTTAAAGGGTTTGGAAAACACAGAAATGACTTACAGGCAAAACGACTCTGAAATTTGACAAGCGGCCAATCTATAATAAGGTATAATCACCTTTGGTATTTGGGAAAATAAACATGACAGAAACAGTGCTTTACAATTTGATCAGTTACACCGCACTTCTGCATATGTTGCACTGACTATGCAGTTAGGTGTCATCACATGTCTTAAAAGGTGTTTTCATAATAGACGGCGTGTGCATGTAGATGTATGATCTGTCACTAAATTACATGCTGTGGGCCTAAATCCAGCCTCATGCTCTCTCTCCTTCATTATTGTTACTCATTTTCAGAAAATATTTTTATGGGAACAATGACCACATTTAAATTCCAGTAACACTCCCTGCCTTGATGCAGAGAGGAGGGGAGAGTAACAGGTTTGCTGGCTCACCGGTGACAGTTACCTCGCTCCAGTGGTTCTTCGACAGGCAACATCAAATGCCATGGCTGGTTGTGAATTCTGTGACATACTAAGCCGTGTCTGAGGTATGTTTTCCCAAAAGCACTCCCTCTATGGAAACAAACCAGATTTTCTGAAAACGATGGTTTGCCAGTTTGAACACGGTGTTGAGTCGTGCTTCATCCCTGGGATCGTTTCCCTAGCGTAAGCAAATGTCTTCCTTTTAACTTTAAATGGAGTAACGCTTCTGTGTTGCCTCAAACATCTATCTCTTTGCACGTTTATGGGGTCGGGAGGCAGAGGTGCCTGTCCTGTAACTTCTGCCCCTTTGGAAAGACGGAATACAACCCTTACTTGTATTCCCAATGTGTATAAGTCTGAAAGTCCCATCAGTATACAGTATTTTCCCGAAGGCCAAATAGTGTGGCCTTGGGCTTTGCCGGGAAAATATATAAAGCATGTTTAATAGTTGACTTACAATGAAATTATCCCGAGCTCCCGTGCCTGCCCACGGAACAAACCACCAGCTCCCGGTATGAAAACACGCTCAGCCGAAGAGGAGGTTTATCACTCCGGGAGGCACACACGCTCTCTGGCGAGGAGCCGTCCTGACAGGGAAGGAAGGGGGGAGGCAGGCAGGGAGGGCAGCTGCCGCAGCCCACGGTTCACGGTCCTAGGGGCAGGCAGCCGGGCTGCTGGGGGATTAGCGGGGAGCCGCCGGGGCCCGACCACGTCCGCCGTGCACCCCCTCAGCAGCCCCGTTGCAACCCCGGAATGCCCCCAAATTCCTCCGATCCCCGGTCTCGGCGGGCAGCGGGGCCGTCGGTGCGGGCGGTGGGACCCCACCGACAGCAACCAAAGTAGAAACACTCTCGGGGGCATTTTCAGTGGCCCCCACTGCAGCTGGCAGTGCGAGCAGTTACTTCCCGGGCTCCCGGCGGCCGCAGGGCACTCGCTCTCCGGAGGGGCAGGGGAGCCCCGCACCGCCCCTCCGCGGCGCCAAGACCGGGGATATGTGTGCGTGTGAGGGGACTCCGCCGACCGGCCGCAGCTTCCCAACCCCTCCGCCGCCGGAAAACAAAAACCACCCAGAAACAGCACGGGGGCATCGGCACCCTCCTGCCAAACCGGCCCCGCGGCGGGAGGCGGGCGGGCGGCGCGGCGCTGCCATTGGCGGGGCGCGGGCCGTCCCACCCCGCCGGGAGGAGGAGGAGGAGGAGGAGGAGGAAGGCTGGAGGCGGGCCCGCTCAGGGCGGTCGCTCTAGTCGGTGTGCGCCGGGCGGCCGGGTCGTTGCTGCTGTTGCTGCTACCGCCAAGGAGGGCAGGGAACCGGGAGCCGGACAAGGGCAGGGCGGCGGGGCCGGAGCCGCGAGGGGAGTTGGCGACCGCGCTGTCGGGGCCGCGCCGGTCCACGCCCGGAGCTTGCATGGGGCGGCGGCTCTGAGCCCTGCCGCCCCACTGCCGCCGCCGTCGCGCTCCCGCCCCGGCCCCACCATGGCCGAGGCACCGCAGCTGGTGGACATCGACCCCGACTTCGAGCCGCTCCCGCGGCCACGCTCCTGCACCTGGCCCCTGCCGCGGCCGGAGTTCAACCCGCCCAGCTCGGCCACCTCCAGCCCGGCGCCGTCGTGCGGCGGGCAGCCCGATGGGGCGGCCGGGGCCGCGGCTAGTGCCGCCGCCTCGGGAGCGCTCGGCGCCGACTTCATCAGCAACCTCAGCTTGCTGGAGGAGAGCGAGGACTTTGCACCGCTGCCCCCCGCCGCCGCCGCCCCGGAGGCGGCCTCCTGCCGCTGCGGGGACTTCCCAGCGCCCGAGGCCGGCTGCCGACTTCACCCGCCGGGACCGCCGCCGGTCCCGCCGGTGCCACCACCCGTAGCCGGTCTGTCGCCGGGCCCCGTGGCCGGGCAGCCCCGCAAGAGCAGCTCGTCGCGCCGCAACGCCTGGGGCAACCTGTCCTACGCGGACCTCATCACTAAGGCCATCGAGAGCTCCCCCGAGAAGCGGCTCACCCTCTCCCAGATCTACGAGTGGATGGTCAAGAGCGTCCCTTACTTCAAGGATAAGGGCGACAGCAACAGCTCTGCCGGCTGGAAGGTGAGGGGCGGGTGGCAGGGGACACCGCACCCGAGTGGGGCTCCCGGGAGAATCCGCCGCGGCGGTGCGGGCGCCGTGCTCTGCGCTGCACACGGTGCCACCCGGGCACAGGGAGCCGCGGGGCTGCGAACTGCCGAGCGCGCTACCCGCCGCGCACTTTGCAGCGCTCCAGCTCCGTGCTGCTGCTTTCTTTCGTTAAAATACGACTTCACCCGTCCTCAGCGACAAAGCCGAAGAGGATAAAAAAAAAAGAGGTTTTGCCCTCCCCCCGGTGGGGCACAGGAGGGGCTGGGGCTGCACCCCCCCCGCTCTCCGTTCTCCGCCTATCCCCCCCTTCCCCCCCCCCGCCCTGCCCCGCCGAAAGCAAAAGTTCACGCCGTGTCACGGCGCCATCCCCGGGCAAGCCCGTCGAGAACACCGCCGCCTCCTGGTCCCCCAGGGCGGCCGCCGGGGCCGGGGTTCAACACCCGTGTCCAGGGGTGGCCCTGGGCTCCGTAGGGGCACCATCGCGTCCCCCTGGGGCTGGCCGGCCCCGATGGGGGGTGAGGGGCGGCCTCGCCAGCAGCGGGGTTTGCCCTCAGGTGACGGAGAGGGGGCAGAAGCAAACAGGGATGGGGAAAGACCGGAGGCAGGACAAGGGTTGGAAAAATACCGCGTGTTTAATGAGTAAGCTGCTGTATTTGTCTTGATGGCTTTGTTAAACCTTGGTTGCGGGAGCGTCTTTCTCCTGTTAAATAGTGGGACAGAGTTTCCTCCTGCAGCGCAGTCTGTAGCCGTAGCAGGCGGGCAGCAGTAGTAACCTGTTGGCTGCAGGGATTTGTGCTCAGACCTGCACAGGCTGGGTCCGAGAGGCTGCGTCTGCTCAGAGTCAGGCTGTAAGGCCGGCTTCTGAACGCTGCTTCACCCCCAGGTCCTGGGGGAGCTGCTAGCTGGCCACTGTCCTGGGCACATGGTGTTGCTTCGCGTGGGTCTGTGAGGCCACACTGGCCTTTGCCCACCGTGGTGGTGGCATTGCGAGGCCCGTGGTACCCTCTAGCTCCACATCCCTGTGCGTGGCAAAGCCTTGATGCTGCTGCGAACAAACCGTGCTCCTCGGAGGCCTGTGCAGAGAACGCATCGCTCACCTGTGCCCCTGCTCACAGCGGAGGCAGGCGCGTAGTTCTGCAGCACTGTTGTGTGGGAGCATTGTCAGAATGAGCTTCAGCCCTCTGTGTGAAGACAGAGACTCCTCCACCCTTCGAGGGATTAAATGATGGCAATAAATGTGTGAGCTGCACACATAGCATCGGAGCATTCTGGTGTGTTCGTGACAGTTTCAGTTAGGGCCAGCCAAACTCTTTGCTTTGCTTCTGAGGATCTGTATTACATGCCTTTTCCAAAACGGTGTCAATTAAAACCCTGTATTTGTGTATTTTTAATTGCACATCTGTTTTTAACTGTCACATCATTTTTTTGTAAATTTAATTTTTTAGAGGTAAACAGCATTCTGCTAAGGAAATGGAGTTAATCCTAAACTAATTTTTAACTGGAGGCTTTTAAGCTTTTTTAGGGTAATTTGTTAGTTTCTGTTAATGTGTTTGACTAAAAAAATGTAAAGGCTAATTGTCTAAAGACATCTTTCATGGAAACCCTTAACAAGAGTGAAATGATTGATAGCTGGCAACTTTTAAATAAGGTAACTTGTCACTTGAAAAGGGTGGTGTTTTTTTTTTCCCGTTGTTATTTCAGTCTCCTTGAAAAAAGCCAGATGCATCAAGTGCCTTTTCAGAATGAGTAGAAGAGAGCTAAAAACCAAACCAACCAAAATAAAATCAAAGCAAAGAAATCTCAAATTCAAGTGAGCGAGCTCCACTAGCTGTGTAACTTACAAGGCACTTCTTATTTTATTGCTGCTTTTCCTGTGGTGCTTTAGCAACTTTTCCACGACTCCCTCTGACAGATTGAGCTCTTCCTTTGCCCACATGCCTCTGCTGTGACAGGGAGAGCCGTTACTGGCATGTTTTTTGGCTGGGCTAACCTCTGGTAGGGTGCAGGACGTACCCTGCCAGTCACTGGTGGCCGATAAATACGCGTGTACTCGCCTATCCAAATGAAATAGTTCCTGTGTTTTACCTTGGACACATGTTGCCCTAAGACCTTCCTTTGGTTGTGTCAGTGCCAGGCTGCTCAGAAAGTTACACACTTGGAGCTTCTCCCACTTCATCGAGGTAAGTGCAAGGTTTCTCAAACACGTTTTTTCAAGTTCAGTTACTTGTGGCCGCTGGGTGTCAATGCTATAGCTGGTCTGGTTGAAACACGCAGCCCGTGCACCTGGTTCATTACCATTTATCCATCCAGCTCGGCTTGAATAGGGATTATTTGTATTCTTGAGTCTGGGAGCTGTTGATTTGCTCGTGCTCTGGTGGCTGGGGGGACCCGCTGTAGGTGCGGGCACAGGGCTGGGAGCGAAGCCGGAGTCAGGTGAGGGCCCGGCAGAGGAGGAGCGTGGCTCCGGCGATGCGCACAGATCAGCGTTCGACTTTCTGCTGACAGAGGGAGCGCGGGTTCGCGTTAGAGCCTGGCACTGACTTGGGGCCGGGAGTGCATTGTGCACGGATGTTTTGCAGTCTGAGAAGGAGGGTGGTTTTAGTCTTCTTTTTCCCTTAAATGAATCTCTGAGACACTTCACTCTGTTGGAGTTGGCATATTTGTAAGTGCAACAAGGCACCTTTCAAATTATATGCAAAATCTAAGAAATACACAAGAAATGAAGAAGAATGTGCACTTTCTGTATAATGGCAAGACTGTGTTTCTCACCCAGATGTTGAGGGCTAACTGCTCTAATGCTTGTGAGTTATGCAGTGTCCTGATTTAATATCTGATGCTGAGCTGCTTTTTAATTTTCCACTGAATAATATTCAGCAATGTCAACATTATCTGTTAGGAGCTCAAAATAGCATCTAGGTTCTTCCAAATAATAACATTTGAATAAAAATAGCTTTTCAAATAAGGGTAGTAGCATAGTAGTTACTACCAAAGGTAGTAACATAAAATTATCAGTAGTATCTCATTAAAGTAGGTACAATTGTTCTCAGTTATACAAAGTAGTTTATTCCAGTCTTTCTTAGCAGAAACTCTATGAACAAAACCCCCATTGAGCCCTAGGGAAGCAAAGACTGCATGACCTCTGCAGTGGCTACCTTGAATGAGACACTGAGGTGTGCTCTGCCAGATCTGCACTATTTGTTGGTTGTGAATGAGTGCCAATAGTGGCTGGTGTTGCTCAGACAAAGCTAAAGCAAGAACAAGATCTGTTTCTGAGATAACAAAGAAATTGTTGTGAAAGTTGCATGGAAGAATGACACTTTTCTCCTGGTAGTCATCAAGTGAAAGCAACTTTTTCCCTTACATATGCTAGTGGGAGACATAGGGCTTTAGACAGCGTAGTCCCCCAAGAACTTCACCACAGCTGTAGGTGAATCTGATAGCTTTCTGGCTAATCATTATCTATATAAAATTTGAAGCATCTGTGATGTGCATGTTTCATGATGTCTTTGCTTTATGGCAAGATAGTTGAGATGGATTGTAATGGAGTTATCACAGTTAACCTTTCTTGAATGGTCTCATCCTTTTAGCCTGCTTTTGAAAATGGGTTAGAATAAAAATGTGTAATTTTTCTTGAGTAGAAAATGCAGAGTTTTGGTGTCATTCATCTGGAGGTGGCTGTGTTGTTTATTCTTCACAGTGGCGGGTGTTAAGGTCACGTGTATCTACACCTCCTTGACTTCTAGTCCGAAGAAAACTCGGTCACCTGGATTTATTTGTTGCCGTTGCTGAAGGAACGAGAATAGGTGATATCTAGCTGCAGAAGAATGAATGGATGTAAGCCTGAAATGCTGAGGACAAAAGAGGCATGGAACTGGTGCTTTTGGGTGGCCTTAAAATAGGAACACTGTGGTCATGACTCTGTTTAGTAGTGATTTGCTCTCCATGCAAAATAAATTCTGGGTTGCTGTGTATTTGATTTGAAAGCCACATAGTATGAAGTGTTTGAAGGACTTTGAGAGGACAAGAATAATCTTCACAGAAGTTGTTTAAAGCTTTTGATTCTATATCAGTGAACAATCTAAATCATGGAAATGCATACAATTTATTTAAGTGAAATGAATATGTCTTTGTGAGGTTTTTATTACATGTTTTTTCTTCTCCATGGAAGTATTACAACTGAAGACTGTCTTGAAGAGTTGCTGTGTGTTCCCTCAGTGGTGGTACATTTATCTCAGTCCCTTTAGATGCTTCCCTAGGTGATCTGTGGATCCCTAGAATCATGCATTATATTATACATACACACACATAAGCATATATAAGTATGTATGTTGGGTTTTCTGTTAATGGATTCTGCCAAGTTAAATGCTGTTACAGTCATATCTTCTTATGTGTGGCACTAGTAATAGCCTCAACAGCTGGAAGTTGTAGTTGCATCTGCTTTGCTGGGATGCCTGGTCTCAGCTGGGGCCAAATCAGTTCCAGCTTCTGCCCACCCTGTTGTGAGTTTTACTATTTACTAGCTTGCATACCTGATCACTGCCACTAAAAGTCCTTTGTAGCAGCCTTTGTTGTTTGTCTCTGAGTCACAGGCTTGCATTTTGCTTAGTTTCAGATATGAAAGTTCAGCTTAATCTTTACAGGTGTAAGGTGCTTTCCTCGCCTAAGCCCAAGTAACTCATGGCAAAGCTGTATCAGAATCCCAGCCCTTACCTGTTTGTTCCTTTAAACTTAATTCATTTCTCCTTTTATATTTGCCTTTTTAACCTTGCCCTTGCTTAAAGGAAAAAGCTGCTTCTGAGCTCAAATCAAACACTGCCTGGTTTTGGGGCAGTGTGGGGGATTCCCTGGCCTCATTTCGCAGGCAGGTTGTGCCTGGGAGGGACCAAGCCACTTCTCAGCAGCTGGAATGCTCGTGATGTGCCCACTGCCAGTGGCTTCTTTTGTTTGGTGTAATGTGTCCCAGTGTTCATCAGGGTTTTGAGCTTCCCATCAGGGCCTTGAGAGATGCTTTGGAAATACTGTTTGTTTTGTTTGCCCATTTGCTATTTGTTCTATCTGTTCAGTTACTTATATAATTACAGGTAAAGATTAAACACCAAAACACAATGCCTGAGTGGCTTTGTATACTGACATAATGAACTGAATTTTCCGGATGTGCCTGATTTTAAAGATCATACAAAACTGAGGTAACTGCTCTCTTTGCCACCTTATTCCTTATGACATGCTCAGCTGCTTCCTTAGTATCATAATTTTTGTATTACTTAGTTTTACAAGTTGTGACCAGTGAAAGTTGGAGGTTTAGGGAACTGGGGCTTTTGATGCCTGGGATAGAAAGGGGAAGCAGTGTGGTACAAAGGGATAAAGATGTTTAGGTGAGGCATGTGAGGGTTTTGTTGTTTTTTTTTCAATATGATGATCAACAGTAAAACAGGCATTGTTTTTTTGTGTTTAAGTTTTTTTTGTAAGACTTCAGAAATGATGTACTCTTGAGATGTCTGTTCTGACTTTTTCTGTTTCCGAAGCATAATGCTACCTAAATATATGCTCCTGTGTTTACACAACTGGTGAATATTTCGTAAATTGAGCACTTGGCTTTTGGAACAAAAATGCTGATACATTTTGCAGCCACAGATTTGTGAAGTATGTAAGGCTGTGGCTACAGAGATTCAACCTTCAGCCCCTTCTGTTTCAGGAGAAAGTTCGTATGTAGCACAGGGATTTCTAGTGGAAGTTATTTTGTAACCTTGAGTAATGAATATTGACATGTGATCCAGTGAAGAAACCTGGTATATAGTTTATTGGTTTTCTCTTTCAGAAAGATGTAAAACATGGATATATTTACTTTAATGTCAACTCCTATGTAGAAGGAACTATAAATTTCCTGATGCTATCTGCAGCTAGTCATAGTTAAGGATATGGTAGTGCATACTAATATTTTAATGAATTTTGTAGCATTTTATTTGTAAATCTGGTTTCTGAAATGGGTTCTAAATATGGGGAAACACCATTCATCATAACAGCCTGTACTTTAGAAATGAAGTGCACTGGGAAGAGTCACATTTTGAAGAACAGCATTTGCATGTTCTTCATGAATTAAATGTGAATAGCACTGGTCCTCTGAGATAAATTTAAGTATTATTTCTAAATATACTTATTAATGTTATTCATGTGTTCATCAAGAAAAGGTGCTTCATTCCTGTACTGTAGTTTGTGATATACAGATGTCTTAAGTTAGCAGTGCAGCAGCTGTATCATGATGTTTCCTGGTAGGTCTCCATTCCTAATGGAGGTGGTGGAGGAATAAAAAGAATAAATTGATCATCTTTTACTGGATTGTGATTATCTGCTCAGAACTTCATTAGGCCTGATGCTCATGCTAGATTTCAATAGTGGGTACTGATCTTTACCAGATCACTTAAAGGCGCAAATGTATTTAGTTTTGAAGCACTTCTGCAGTAAATGGGAAAGGTTTAGCATTGCTCTGCTTTGTGGTATATGGGACCAGAAGTGGCTGGCTGGGTTTAAAAATGTAGTCACTGAAAACCCCTGGGACTCTGACAGCTGCTGCATCAGACAGAGACTGGAAATTTGCTGGAGGAGGGGAGAGCAGCCCTCATTTTGCTCACACAGCTTACTGTTGTTAAAGGCATCTTGCATCACTGCACAGTATCAATGATGTTATAGTTCTGTTTGAAAATACGTCTTATTCTAGAGTTGATTAAACTTAAAGGTACAAGTCTTCCCTTGTTCTGGTCTCAGAAACTTAATTTTTGGGAATGCTAGGAATCCGTGCAGCTGGAATTGCATTCAGTCCCATTGCCACTTCAAGCCAGCATGCCAGGGATGGCTGTGATTGCATTTCTAAGCAGCCCATGTTTCTCCAAGTGTTTTGCTGGTGTGTGCAGACCAGGCTCATGTTGGTATGAGCATGTGGGGTTCTTTCTTCATTTTGTTCAGGCTGTTTTTGTGGCATAGGTCTAAGGGGTGCAAGTTCTGGGGCCTGGCACATGTGTGCTTGAGAGAACATACCGGGTATGTGTGGGACATGGTCTCTAAAGCAGTAAATATTCAGGTTTAAATTGAGCTCATTGCCAAAAAAGGGCTTGCAAGCAGAGGTGCCCTTAACCCATAGCATTTGCTGACTACATTGTCTCCTGGCTGTGCTTTATAATATGTAAAAGCATTTATTTAATTAGCTTTTTAATTTAATTTTAGTTTTTAAATATCTATCATTTAGAGGCCACTTTGTGCTGGGCCTCCATGCTTCTCTTGTGCCAGGATGTGAAACGATGGAATGGGCTGGTTTGTGTTTCTTGCATTTTGGTGTTTCCTGCTAAAAACAGTTAGAGACACCTCCAGTTGGTACTAGAACGAAGTTTTTGTTGTGCCCAGAAATCAGGAAATTAAAACTTTTTTTTTTTTAATGAAATGAGTGGTGTGAGTACCTGAAGGAGTTCTACGTGTAAGCAGCCTTTATGCTCTCCATGGAAACTAGTTTCGGGGAATGTTGAAAGTTCATAAAGACAGGAGATGCAGGGGCAGCCACTTTCTGGTGATGCTGATTTGTAGCTCAGTAGCTGAGCAGCCAGGGCACTGTTCTCTTGCTCTGCTGTTGATGTTGCACAGGAGGAGGGTAGCAAGTAAGCAGCACTTACCCCCCACCACTGCTGCTCACCTGGAGCTGGTCTTCAGTCTCCATGTGTGGAGGGGCAGCCGCTGCTACATACAGGCTGTGTCCCTGGCTGCCCCACTGCCCTTTCTGCTGGCAGGTCCACCTCTGGGGAATCCCTGTTCTTGCTGATGGTCTCTGCTTTAATGCTGCAGTGATCTGTGTCTCCTCGCACAGACACGCCTTGTGGCTGTTTTGTTTATATGCTGACCTATTTATATGTGTACAATATAATTCATTTTACTTGTTTTCCTACTTTTTTCCCTCACCGTTCTTTTCAGCAGCTACCGTGAGCAGGCAACAGAGGGTCTTTGGTTTGTTTTTGCAAGGGGAGCTCTGGAGCATTGGAATATGAGCATTCATTTTGTAGGAGAAAATGAAAGTGTTTTTTCCCCTTCCTGAGTAAAGGCTATACACATAGTTCAGGATATGGACTCCAACTGTCAAAATCCTGTTGGCAACCCCTCCTGCAATGAGAAGACTGCAACTTCTTCAGTTTTCTTGTGCTTAACTCCAGAAACTGTGACGTGGGTGGAGTTTCACTTAACCCGTCACTGACTTTTCAAACTGCGCAGTTAGATAAGACTGAAGCAACTTGCTTAAATGTGGTGACTTGTTAGACCGCATTTGTTGTGCAAATGAACTTACAGCCTGCAAGATCAGCAGAAACACTTAATGTTTGCCTGGATGGAAATTAATTAAAATTGGGCGACTGAAATTAAAGGAATGGATTTGTTGCCCGTTGTGTTGTATGAAGCTGCCTTTCAGTTCCCACAGTGAGAATTAACACAATTGCAAATGTTTTTTTGGCATATGGGAGTTTCAAGTCCAAGTCGATGCTAAGTTCTGGCATCTGTAGCCTTCTTAGATTTAGACTAAACTTGTTTCATTTTGTCTGTTGCCCTTTGATAGATGTTCAATGTATTTGAAGCTACTAACAGGAGTAAGGATACTAACCATCTAAAAATATACTGTTGTGGTGGTGAAGGCTGATTTGCTTCCAGTTTGCATTTGCTTAAAACTGATTTGAGTTAATCTGCTAATTTGAATGTAATTGCTAGAATTAAAAGAAAAAAGTTACCTGTGCCATGCACGTCTTGGATATATATCCAGATTTAAATTTTGATTGCTAAAAGCATAAAGACTGAGAGATCTTTTGTGTTTGCCAACTAAATTATATCTTATAGTGATGCTTTGCAATATATAGAAACTCCTAATTAGATATTCAGAAAATGAAGATGCTGTTATTCAGAGATGCTTCATAGCAGGCCTCCGCAGTTCTCCCCTGTCAGGATGTGAAAGGATTATGTTGCTCTGTGCTCCTGCTCACTGTTAACGTGTTGATTTCTCTTTCCAAAAATATTCTCTTCAAATGTGAACCTTCAAATTAAATGTCATTATTTGCAACCCCCACAAACCCTTCTCCCAGAAAACTGGGCTCTGAAGACATCCTGGTGGCACGCTGAGGGAAGAGGGATCATTCCTGCTGATGTCTCCCTTCTGGAGATGCATAATTAGCAGGTGTAGTTTGTAACTGTTTGGTTAGTGCCCCTCTTCTTGCTCTCATGCCTCCCTCCCCTGAAGGACAGCCCTGTGAGCATCCAGCATCAGAGTCTCTGAGGATGCTCCCAGAGACCCTTAACAGCAGTCCTCTCAGATGCAAATGATGGAAGGTGTGAAGAGGTGGTGAGATGTGAGCAGAAGGCTTTCTGGGGAAGACTGGAGCCTGGCTTCTTCCCTGGCACTGGCGAGGTGCTGCTGTGCCCATCCCTTGAGGTTTTGGAGCCTCTGGTGGGGTCTTGCTGAAATACCACTGTCTCTTGGGCGTGTTTGTGGCTACTTCCCTGTTTGCTACTCAGGTGTGAAGAGGAGGTCAGGGAAAGCAATCTCATTTCCTCTTAGCAGTTACAGGGAGAAATTTGCAGTGATTCACCAAGGAGGTTACTCACTACTTAAAGCACATCCCTTGGCCTCTCGGGAGGATACTGTGCTGCTGCCTTTTTTCCTCAGTGAGATCTTTCAGTGTCTCTAGAGGTTCAGGAGAGGAAAGCAATGCTTGTGCTAAAATGAAAGGTTCATGATGGAAGTTGTTGTTCCAAGATTAATGTTTATTGATTAGCTTCAGTAATACTACTATTTTATTTTTTTTTAATGAGCTTTATGGTGGTGTGAAGGAAGTTTAAATTGCGAGAGCCAGATCTGGCTCAGGTATTTGCAGTTGCTGTTTGCCTGTCACCACTGCTACGCTTGTCCTGCTTCAGCCCTGCTCTTGGAACTGAGCTCTGCAGCTCAAACCAGCAGCCATTTGAAATTCAGGGTGAGGATACAGCCTCATGTGTGATCTGATCAAATTGTGCTATATAATTCAAACATAAATAAAAATGCAGTACATGGTTTTATCTGGCTGAGTGTATCTAGATCTTGATTAATATCTAGAAATCTATACTGAAGGAAGCAATATAAAAAGAAGGTGTATTTTGGGGTGTTTTTGGGTGTGAAAATGCAGATTGTGACTGCAGGATTAACTCGGAACAGTTTCACTTTTTTTGTAGTTGTTATGGTGTCATTGTCCTGCTGTCCTTGGGATGGTATTAAGGCAGAGCTGGAAGGCACCTCTGTGCTTTAAATGCTCGGAAACCTTGGAGAGGGATGGAGAGGGCTGAACCTGGAGCTTTCTATTTCAGCTCAAGATGGGTGATTTTTTTATCTTGTTTCCCTTTTTTTTTCCTGATGAGCATACAGCCTCTGAGTAAAACTATGGTGTCAGATCTTTATGATTGTGGGTTTGCCTTTGCTGCAAGAGCTGAGCATCTCTCTTAACATTGTGAGTGTATATTCTAGTCACTGGAGTATTAATGCTGGTCTAGGGTCTGGTCGCTGGTACTATTGGTGTGTTGTGTCCTTATCTACAAATGTAGTAAATCTAGTAAATGCCTTCTTGAAATAAAAAAGAGGATGGGAGTTTAAGGCAGGATTTTAAAATGCAGCCTGTTGCGATTGATTTTGGGAAAATAAAGAGATGCTATCTTAATGCAGACTTTTCCATGCTTGTTAGGAAACTTGAGTCACCCTTGAATAATCCAGTTTGTTCAGTCTATGAAAACCTGATACTGCACTCTTGCCTATTTCTTCTTTACAGTTCTGTGGCAATAACATAGTAATAAGTGTTAAAAGGAGAAACCATAATCTTTGCTTGCCATCCAAGCCAACACTAGTCATTCACTGATGCTATGAAGTCATTCTTTGCTTTGAGGTTTCTAAGACTGCTCCCAGCATCTGCTCTGGGTGAGCAGTGGTGGCAGTAATGAGAGTCCTGGTGCCCTCACACTGCCTCCAGCCCCTCCAGACCACCCTCCTCTCCCTGAAGAGACCAGTTCTGCAAAGTCCACCCTGTCCTTTGACAATGATCCCTCCTTCCCCCTCCTGGAGCTCGGGAACAGAAATGAAGATGTAAATGAATTTGCCATGATTGCACAATCCAGTTATGCAATGAGGCTGACGTGGTAGCGTATACATATGTAGAAAACGCCTTTTTGAAGAGATGACATTAAGCACAATTTCATCACCTTCTCCCCAAAGATGAGGGCAACTACGTTACTGGCTTCAATCCCCTGGTTGGTTAACTTGCATATCAAAGAACACCAAATATTCAGCTTGTGCTGACTGAGTATTACTGTTGATGGAGCAAAAAAAATAAGTTGGTTCTTGTGGGCTGTTTATTTGGGAAGGAGATTTTAGCTTGGGGCCCAGAGTGAAGGCAATTAATGTTACAGTAGTCAGTCCTGGGGCAGTGGCCTGCACTGTAGTGAGTTTTTGTACTGTCAGCATAAGCTGAACCATCTAAGTGTGTGTTTTGTTTCTTTTTTTCAAACGAGTGATGGAGTTTCAGTTGGAGGCATTGTGTGCTAGCCCAACAGGTCTGTGAGCAAGTGCTCAGCGTTCCTTGCAGCTGGGATCCCAATTTTAATTTCTCTGGAAGACTATGTGCAACACTGCTGACTCCTGTCTTCCATGTGAAGGAGGGGGGCTGATGGCACAGTGCTCTAACTGCGTTTTTTGGGCAGGTAAGGTTGTCTTGACACTGAATGTGATGCTGGAATTTGTTTTCTCCCTTCCCTGGTGAGTTACCCTGTGTGTCACACAGGCTGGTGGGCAGTGCTAGCTTGGGAGCCTGGAGTGAGACTGCAGCCGAGCAGGGGTGTAATGCCCCTCGCTGTGTTCACTCACTCCCTCAGGGCTGTCTGCTGGCTACACATGTCCTCCATGGGCCTGTGAGTGAACTGGGGGGCTACAACTGGAGCTCGGGGTGGCTCCCTCGGTGGGTGTTCTTACCAAGCAGTGTCTTGCAGATGTCTTGGACATAATTGCTTATGCCCTGGGACAGGGGAGAGAGTTCCTGTCCGTGTCTTCAGCTGAGCATTTACATTGAGCTGCTGGACCTGTAGGAAATTGTTCTTCCAGTTAAGATGTCTCTTAAAAACCGAATCTATTCAATCATGCCAGAAATGGCTCGTGCTGTCATTAATGTGCTTGGCCTGACTTCGGCTGGTACTTTTTTAGTTACGTGTAGTAAAATAAACCCTTTTGTCCCTCAGTTGCTTCCCTTCTTTCTTCTGTATTAATTCCTGGCAGGTAGAACAAATAAATTATATCATCTTCATATATTATGCTTTTTGCTGATTGAAAGAAAAATTCTGCAGACTAAGCAAGTAGACTGACCTGATGACTCCCCATGACAACTGCCTAGTTTTAAGTTAGCATTCAGAATATTTTTATCCTAGTTTACTCCTTAGAGCCTAATAGAGTGCTGCTGGAGTAATTTTCAGATGAATCATGCCATCTGCCATGTCTGCTTTGCTGTTTCAGCAGTAGGGGAGGAGAGGGAATATATACATAGAGTGGTCTGAAACATTCATTGTAAATCTTACTTAAGTTTTAGAGTTACTTTTTTCTTCCTAGCAGCACTTGATATTTCTTGCTTTGGTTATCAGTTTAACATGCAGCTTCAGCACTGACGTTGCTCTCTTGGGTAGTCAGTGCTAAACTTTTGCAGACTCACAAGGCACAGGGCACACTTGATCTGGTCTGCTAGTCAATTGAAATGGGAAGTTCTTGTTTGAAAACACAATTCAAATGCTGACCCTTAGGGCTGCCGAACTGGCCAGCTGTAATTTGCACCCCCCTAAAAATAAATAACAATAAAGTCATAGACAAATGAAACTGGATTGGGTAGTCTGGCAATGCGGAGGGAAGGGTCACTTGTGGAGTGAGTTCTGTAGAGCTCATATGTAAGACCTGTTCTTCCAGGAGCAATCCTGAGCCAGGGGAGGAGTGTCCCCAGCGCCCAGCCGTCTTGGCTGTGGGGAAGAGAAAGCTGTCATTTGAAACTAAAAATTCATAACCACAGTGGAACACTGGACGTGTTGTATCCCATCTCGTGTTTTGTCCAGAAGCAATTATTTCGGAGACAAGCCAATCCGTTAGTAAGATTCTTGGGTCTGGATTTGGGTTTGTAGAGGGCTGGAATCATAATCTTGGAGTTTGTACTTCAACCCTATCCCATCTTTGAGAACAGGGTATGATATTTGATAATGCTTTAATTGTTACCATGCAGAGTAAGTTCTTCTGACATACCAAAAATCTTTCCTTGCTGCCTGCCCTAAAGGTCTAATTTTCTCATAGACTGATCTGGCTGGTGACCTGTTGCAGGGCGAAGTAAAAATAGATTTTGTGTTTTGTTCGTATCTTTAAGCTTTTTACAAGAATTTTAACTCATGTGCTTGGTTCTAGTGCCCTAAAAAACTGTATTTGAAGAAACTGAGAGTAGAATATTGAAGTGTGGCGCAAGTAAACTGTTTTCCTCTCTTTTCATGCAGTTCTCCCGCTCTCCTCAAGGGAATGATATATCTGGTAAACTCCAGAATCAATTACGTAAGGTCAGTTGAAGGCCTGAACAATAGCCTGCTCTCTTTTTCAGGCAAGAAAGGCAATTTTTAAATGCCAGGAATTAAAAGCAAAGATTGCTTGCCTACGGAGAGAAGTTTTTGCGCCAGATATTGAGCTGACATGCAGGCAGATCTCTGCTACCCTTAGATGAGCATTAGTTTATGCCCTGAAGCAAATGGGTTATTAACTCTTGTAATTTTATTTTAGCATGTTTAACAACAGATACGGTTGTTTATAAAACCCATTTAATCCCTTTTTAATCACTGCAAGTTACTTTCCTGCAGCCATGGGTTCCAATGGTTAGTTACTTATGGGGCAAAACAGCATTTGTCTGGTTTTGTATGTAATTTTTTAAGTAATTCTTTAATGCCTTGGGTTAGAGTTAAAAAAAAAAGAGAAGGAAAATAAAAGGTTAGGCCTCTACTTCTGTTGTGTTCTTCTCCCTCTTCGTTCCTCAGCTCTTCAAATACCTATAGCAGCCCCTTCCTTTTACTCTTCTACTCTTCGGACCCTCTTGGTTGCATCATCATTTCCCTTACCTTTCCCCTGGCTGCTGCTGTTGTTGATGTGAAACACCAGCAGAAAATCCTGTCAGGTTTTTGTTAGCTCAGGCTTTGCTCTGCACCTCAAGGCATTTATTGATAAATAAGGGCCTTGTATTACGGGATATATAAAAAGGAACATGTGACTGCACTCTGCATTGGATTTGGGAACGCAGGAAAAAGTGGTGACGTTGGTGGCATCATGGTGCCCTTAAAAGAGGCAGTGCCTTTTCTTAGAGCCAAGGGTACCATGGGGGAAAGGCCAGCAAGCTTTCAGGTGTGCAGGAGGTTCTTCACATGTGAAATAAAAGCTGTCAAACTCAAAACTATTTTTGCTTTCAAGGGAGATTAGATCAAGAGCATTTTTGGCAGGTGTAGAGAAGGGGCACATGGGGAGATGTAAGTCTGAGTGGCTCTTCCAATGGATAGGAGATATGGAAGCTATTGGAGCTTAGAAGGTCGGTGGGAGGTGTGGAAGAGAATAACCCACTGTAGTTATTGGTTTAATTGCTGATCTTTCCCTCATGTTTCCTATCTACTCCTGAGGCAGGCTGCTGCAGTATGTAGCACAGATACTCAGCAGACGAGATGATGCTGCACCCTGTCCTTTGGAAACCAGGCTAAAGCAAAAGCACACCAAGCACCTTAATTTTAAAGTTATAATCCAGGTTGAGACGGGGTAAGAAATAATTTCACCAAAATTCATTTACTAGGTTAGGTGTCTTTATCTAGGCACATTGTGTAAAAGTAGCAGCAGATGATGGATGCATAAAACACAGCTCACACTCTGGTCTTCAGGAATTTACCTTAGCCTGTGAGCTAGGGCAGTGCCATGGCTGAGGATATTTCTTCCGAGGTAGCAGTTTCCAGACTGCCTCAGTTGCTCTACTGAGCAGCAGGGTTTAGTAACACACCAGCTGAATGTGCAGCTGTGGCCCAGGGCGGTGTTTTGTTTTCATGAGCCAGCTCTTGGGGCGGTATCCCTGCAGGGGCCCAGCAGTGAGTGTCCCTGCCTAAGGGCAGCTCACAAGGCTGAGGACATGGTGTCCCCATGACTCTGCTGTGCTGCCCTCTGTGAACTTTTGGGCTGACTGACTTGAGACCTGTCTCCCTTCCACGCTGGTGGTCAAGAAAAGTGGAAAGGAGAATTTTGCTCTTCTGGACAATGTATGTTTGGATACACATGGATGGCCCATCTGCTCAGGAAGAGGGGTGGAGAGCACCAAGCCTTTCCAGGTTTTTGCTCAGTCCTGGGCACTGTGCTGGTATCTTTGAGCATCTTGCAAAAATCTGTCCTCTCTGTGCTAGCCACTGGCAAGCAGTGCTGCCTTGCACACGGGGATAATTCTGCGCTCTGTCGAGTGTGTGAAATGGGTGCATATATATGTATAGAAGCCATTTCCCAATGTAGCATGATAAGGCAGTGATAACATTTATATCTTTCTGACTGTTAGAGCTTTGCCTCTTGGCTCTGATTAAGCCAGTATTTAGCCCATAAACATTTTTTTCTTTTAACGTTGGGAGATCTGCTATTGCAAGAGATTTTGCCATTGGGGCTGGGTGGCATAAAGCAAATACCTGACTGACTTGAAATAATTTGATTAGTCTGTCTTTTGCTGAGAGAATCCCTTGCTGAGGCCTATCCTAGGGATAAATATGAATCATGCAGAGGAGAAATTGAAATTGTCAACCAAGGCTTTAAGTTTGTTGCTGTTAAATGACTGTTAAATGAGATTTGCTGTAGGAAACATGATCTTTCCTAGAAATGTCTTTAATATGGTCTGAATTGTACTGTAATGTGGAACTTCCTTCCAAATTTAAGGAGGAAAAAAACAAAACAGAGGGCAGAACGTGCTTTTATTGCCAAAAACTTCTGTCTTATTGCTTGTGCTGCTGATTTTTCTGAAGTACCACTTGCACTAAATTTTATTACCTGAGGAATAGAAATAGAATAGCAAACCATATATGTACTAACCTGAATATTCCTTCTCCCCATTAACACCTTTTTCCTCTGCCATGTAAATTTTGCCTTAATTTTCACATGGGTAGCACCAGTAAGAAAAATGGATCTTGCTTACCGTATAAGATTTGACTTTTCATCTTGTATTGGCGACCTAAAGATCATGCGTGTAACTGCTGAAGGAACTGGTTGTGCGAGAGTCTGATGAGGTTCTCGGGTTCCTCTGCAGCACTGAAGGTTCAAAGGAAGAAATAGAGGTTTCTTCTTTGTCCCTGACTGATTAGCTGGTGTGTAGACCACAGTCCTCTTCTGAACTCCATGTGAGGTTGCCTGAAGTTAGACAGCCTAATAGTTGCCTTTAGTTAAGCTTAGTGGTTCCTTTCCATGTGTTGACTTTTGTGATTCAAAGTACCTCTTGGTGTTGCAAGGGAAGCCCTTGGGTAACAGGAGAAGGGAAAGAAGACAGCTACATATGAGGAGAGTTAGGTAGTCTGCTTTTAGTGTAGGAGGTTGGTCTGTTTGGGCTAGGTAGTCGGTGAAGAATAGGTTCTTGCTCTTAACTGTTCACAAGGAGAAACTTCATCAGGCATGGTGAATAACTCCCTAGAAAGGAGGCAGCCTTTGTGGTCATCCCCAGAGGTCCTTTTAGGCTCGGATTATGAGACACCATCAGTTTAGGGAAAAGGCCAAGGGACAGTTTCTAGTGTTGACAAAATAACCTCATCAAATACAAGCCTGTAGTCCTGGGTGCATGGGATTAACATGGTATCTCAGACCATGTTGTTTCTAGTTCATGTGAGGACTTTTGGCCCAATTTGCCCTGTTGTGCAGATGCTGAGATTTTAGGAATCTCTGGGTTTCTCTGTACAGATTGTATTTTGGCAAACTAATTTGGAACCAAAGCTCTAGTCGCTGTCTTGTCCATACCACAGAAGCCACTAAAGGACTGGGAAAAAGGTTCTCTAAGAATGATTAAAAACGCAAGCATCTCCTAATTTGTAGATTAGGAAGTCATGGGTGTCAAATGTAGAAGCAACACTCTGCTCCTCCAAAGTAGTAGAAAGGTGACAATCTTACATGGAGATTAACCAGTGCCTGACTCCCTGTTTACCAGCACTGGGAGGTCTTAAGTCTGGTTTCTTAAAGACTGAGCACAGCCACACAATTCACACATAGTGTTGATGTATTTTTTCAGATAAATAGCACAACTTCCATGCATTTGCAGTCTGAGAGGGTTCCTCCCCTCTTTCCATTTGAAAGCAAGGCCAGGGATACAGAGCAGAGTGCTTACATCCCGGTTACCTATGATGAAATATGCTCTTTGAGTCAGAGATGGCCATGATGTCTGTCAGTCTCAGGGTTGCCCACTCCCTGGGCAGACTTAAGAAATATCTGAACTGGAAGTTGTTTTGTGCTTCCTAGAAAGCCTGCAGAGTCTGGATGGTTTCAGTACAGGGACAAAGGCCATGATGTGCCGGTAACCTCAGTGAGTTGCAGAGAAATTTCCTCATACTTGGGAGTAGTGGAGTTTTGAAAATCAAAGCAAATAAATGTGTTTTGTTTGTGGTGTTTATAAGAAAAGGCAAGAGAGGAAATGAGAAGACTTTGAAGTGTGAGTTAAATCATGAGTGCCGTGAGTTGTTGTGTTCTTGTTTTTGCTTTGTAAAATCCTGCTTTCTCTTGCTTTACTGTCTAAAGAGAAGACAATGTGTGTCACAAAGAAAAGGAATATCTTAAAGGTATGTAATCTGCTATGTAATGGAAGAGCTTGTTACGGAGAAAAACTGCAACAGTATGACATGATAGAATTTCCTATTAGTTAAAAAACCACAATCTTTACCTGGAAGCATGAACTCCTGTTCATGTTGTTTACAATCACATTGTAAATGCAGATGAGAATAAAAGAAAAATATACAGAATTAGATGAGTGTTATAAAAAAGCTGCAATTAATAAGGAAGATAACTTGCTGTGATTTGTAGTTAAGAAAACGGCTATTCACATGCAGAGAATTAAAATACTTCAAAGAGTTAAAGGAAGAGCTTGTGTAACTTGAAAGCTTCTGTGCTTTTTCCAACTTGGTTGTCCCGTTCAAGTTATGATGCCTGTCTGCAAGTCTCATCTTTAGACACATGTATTCTTTTCCATGATCTTTGGGTCAGAAGAAAGAGGGTTTTTTGCTCTTACTGATGTAGGAAAGAGCAGACTTTTGCTTTCAGAAGCAGTGCTGTGTAATGTCACTGAATGGATCTGTTCACGTCACAAGCCAAAATGGGAATAAATAATAATAAAAAAATCCAGAAGCTTAAAATGAACCATTCTTCTTGCATTTTTAAAGGTTGAAATCCAAAGTGTGAAGGGGATTAAAAAATTTTTAATGTTTCTGTGGAATATTTAAAAATCCTTATTTCTTGCCATTCCAAATGTCGGATGCTTGTGCTTCCCCACCAAAATTGTTTTGATTTGTAACACTTTTTGAAGTGTAGCTCTGATGTGGAATGTGCCCCCAAAACTATGGAAACTTTATCCAGTTTAGAAAAAACTCCAATGAGTCACAAGGCAGTAATGAATCCAGCTTCTGTGCTCATTACTGTAATATTCATATTATGGCTGTCACAAAACGTCACACAAATAAAACCAAGAACCCCCCCCGAAAAAAAGAAGGTTCAGTTCAAGAGTTAAGTATCCTTGCTTGGGATCTTCTGTTCTGCTGCCAGGGGGTAGCAACTTGCTGGCCAGTCCATGCACTGTCGTGGACCTGGTGGACTCTCTAAGGGACATTGTTTAGGAGGGGGCGAGGGGTGCTGTTGAGTTCAGGGGTTATGTACTGGGGGCTTGAAGTATTCGGGGGCTGCAAAAGATAAAGGAGTGGAAGTGGTTAAGTTAGAGAGTGTGGATCATGGGGTTCAGGTTATGCCTGTGGGAAGTGTGGCATATGTCAGTGGGAGGTGAATCTGCAGAAAATCAGGCATGGCTTGTGCTTTCATAGCTTTAGTCTATGAACCTTTCACTTGCCAATGTTCTCACTTATATTGATATGTGTTTGTGTTAAGGACAGCAAAGAGGAGCAATTGCAAGCAAAGGCAACCCTGAATGTGTCAGAACCACCCACAAAATAGTCTAAAGCCTTGGGAGGCCCAAGAGGAAATGGGTTTTAGCGTCCTCACTGGCAGCGGTGGGGCAGCTGAGGAGGAGCATGGGTCAAAGGAGAGTGCTGGAGCTGTGTGGGGGCTGGTGGTGGAACCTGAAGCTGAATCTGGGACCGTGAGTCAAAGTCCCATGACTCCATTGCAAGACCATTAGTCCTTTTAAGTAGCTGCCAAGAATGAAGGCTGATGGATAGCACCAGAACAGAACTTGAATTATTCAGGGTTTTCAGCTAGAAAGCAGCATGGGGTGGAAACCAACACTGCAGTGTGTCTCACTGGCAAGCTCTGGCACAGTAAAACGTGCATGGGAAGAAAAAGTCTGGCCTGCTGCAGCTGTTGCTCTGAGTCCTGGCCACTGTTACCCAAAAGATCTTGAAATTTTAAAGGTCATGATGAATTTCAGTTACTGAAGCATGCATAAGAAGCTGCAGAAAGGATATGCCAGAAGTGGAAATTGTTCATTTGTACATTTAAACTGTACATTTAAAAAGCTTGCTGTCAAGAAACACCACTTTAAAAACAACTTTGTACTTTTTATCTGCGTTTTTGGACCAGTATTAGACTTTTGGTCATAAATAACAGTTACCGATGCCCAGTTTATTAGCAGGAGTACTCCTGGAATTAACATTTGCTTTTTGTACTCTGTTCTAAAGTATTAGTTTACAATTTGTTTTTCTACATGTAATTGAGAAAACTGTAACATTTTTTTCCTACAGTGAAATACTGGAGAAATTTTATATTCTCAGTATATGTCATTTTAATGTAAAGATTTTTGTATACTTTGTATGTCTAATGTAAATTATTGTCTATTTCAAAGTCATAGAGCCTGCAATTCTTTGGGACAGATATTTTCCTTGGAAACAATCAGGGCTGTCTTTGATACTCACCCCAGATTTTTTTTCCTTTTACTGTTTGTGCAAATACTGATCTACTTGTGTTTCCTCTTCTTTTAGGTATTTTTCTTAAAAAAGGATGCTGCTTAAGACTTTGATATATAATTTCTTTATACATTTTTCTATCTTGCTCTGTTTTTTCTATGTTCTTTTAAGTTTTCTACACATGTAGGCCACTCTCTGTGTGTATACAAATATATGTGCTCTAAATTTGAGCTTCAAATAGCCATCTTAGTGCATCTGTGCTTTTTGCCAAAGTCTGTAAAATAATGATGCTAATTTTTTTTCTACTTGTTACAGTTCTTTTAGTTTGCAAAAGGTGTAAGGACTGATTGCACCTTGCTTGCATTACTCCTGCTGTTATGTATTTCTGTTTTAGGTAAAGGATGAGTATATTTGGGATGCTGGTGTTTCATCTGTCTCTTAATACTTTTTGGTGGGACATTTTGCATGATTTGTGTGTAATGTTTGGGCAGACCTGCCAGATGTAAGGCACTGACTGAGCAGTTGTGAGCATGCTATGAGCAGTGGAACATGATTAAAGACAGCTTCTTGGGAGCAAAAGTGTGAGCGAGGTTAGAGCCTAGACCTTTTCCTCAGCTCAGGCAACCTGTTGTTTACAGGAGCAAAGTGGTGGAATCACTTTGGCAAAGAGGCTGTTTGTCACGAATTTCATATTCTTTGGCTGTGCAGTATTTTTTTTCTTCTGTATTTTTTCCTAAGGTATTGTTTTTGCAGACCATATTGAAAACATGCTGCTTTTTCTTTTCTAATTTGATTGTAATGAGGGCTTTGTTAATCAAAAATAAGTGCAATAAGGCAGAATGACTTGGTTATTTTTATATTTTCCTGTTTAAAAAAAAAAAGCCTCAGTAAGTGAGCCACAATGAGCTGTGATGTATTTCCTCCATCAGGATGGAGAATAAGCCATTTATTATTTCAGCTCTGACTCACAGTGAACCTGCTGACACTGAGACATTTTATAATCATAAAGAACAGGTTAGGGCAGTAACTTGGACGCCAGGCTGGGGATTACCTACTTATTACAGTGTTTTACAACCTGGATGCTTTAGGTTTTCTGGCAGAATGTCCTAAACCTCACACTAAACACCACGTTGTTATTGTACAATTACTGCTTGCAGGTCTTGCTGTAGGTGGTGCCAGCTAGACAGATGCTTTCGTTGTAATTATCCTTTTTACTATATATA
Organism: Pezoporus wallicus; assembly: GCF_028554395.1. Classification (NCBI taxonomy): domain Eukaryota; kingdom Metazoa; phylum Chordata; class Aves; order Psittaciformes; family Psittacidae; genus Pezoporus; species Pezoporus wallicus. The sequence continues at coordinate 2,039,837 of NW_026636323.1, read as the reverse complement.
AAGATTTCATCCCTTTAATCCATGTAAATTTTACTGCTCTTGAAAGTGACACTAATAGTTATACTTCTCGCCCTTCCTCCTTGTCCTGTGCTGTTCCCAAACCAGCCAGGGCTGGGCTTGCTTAATCCAGAAATGGGAGATTTCCAAGGAGAACCCGGGTTCTGCGGGAAGTGGCGCTCATGACTCAGTAGACAGCACTGGTGGTCATTACATAGTCCCCTGACACAGCCTGCAAGAGCAGCAGTGCTAACTCCAGTGTCCTGGCCAAACTCCAGCTGAATAATTACTTTCTGCCTGCCTCAAATTCCTCTGCAGCTTCAGCTGGAGAAGTTGAGCCTCGTTTCCCTTCTCATAAACAATCCTGTAGTGTTCAAGCGGAGCGGCTGCTTTGTCTCACTTTGGAAGTAACAGTATTTTGACGGTGGGTGAGTGACTTTATCCTTTCACTTGTGTGTGTAGCCCGAGAAATGCTCTGGTGCATTTCTGGATGATAAATCCTGGCTTTCATTCTTTGCATTTGTGAAAGCATCTGTCCTGTCATGTTTGGTGCTTGTATAACTAACTTCAAAATACATGGCCTGAGAATAAAAATAAGCAGAATTTGAGTGTCTGACTGGCCAAAGCAACTCCTAAAATGCTCCTTTAACTATGAATTGTGTGACATCATCTTGTACTCTACTTTTTCAGTAACAGCCTGTGAATACTATTGCATTTACTGATAAATAAGGGTGTCTATGAAATTCATGGCCTTTTGATAGCTAATTGTTGAAATATAACTGGTAAAGGAATATTGAGATCCTCATTACTAGATGAGCTAAGGCTCTTCCCACATAGCTATTTAAGCTTAGTAGGTGGTCTCTTGCTCTTTGATAAGCATCACAGTGGGCAACCTGTACTTGGATGTCTCTAGTCTATTCAAAGCCGCAGCTCCATATATATAGTGAATCCGAGAAGTAGGAGGGTAGATCAGAAAGTCATGTCTACTTTGTGAGTGTCTTCCAAATCAGGAGCATAGTCAGTACTCTGCTCTGGGCCTTGGTATTCAAACAACCTCGTGCTGGGAGGAAGGCTGGCTTGCTCAGTGAGAGGGACCAGTCATGTGTGCAAGTGGGTACTGTACCCCTTTCCACATATGGGGGCTCTGCCATTCTTTCATTACTCTTCCCTCTAACAGCAGAGAGTTAAGGTCTAGTGCTCCTGAGAGAGGAGGTGGCTGGTGATTCCACAGATTGTTTTTTGCTGGTCAGTTGGTTTAATCTGTGTCTGGCTAATGTGTTCCCTGAGCTGCATAGCTGAAAGAGTCTTGTGTGAATTTGATTTTTGAGTGAGAGACAAATGGAATGTGATTTGGATGTGCTCTTACACATTTATATCGCTTGCAAGAGGCAAGCTACAGGTAGAATTGGTTGACATGACTGAAGATCTTGGCCCCTTGTTTTTTTTTTTGTGGGGGCTCATATACACAAGAGCTTAAACTGCTTTTTTTATGAGGAAGATGGAGAAGTTAACCTCAGACTTAAATTTATGCTGAGATTTGCTGTTGAATTCATCTGACAGAGACTGTATGATCTTTTGTATGCTAAATACTGAGTACATGTTTGAGTATAAACAGTGAATTAAGATGCACTGAGACTTCCTATGCATATATTCTGCAATTTATTCTCCTAAAGAAGTTAGGCTTTGCATGATCCACTCTTAAGCTGCCCTTTAATTGCTTCATCCCATCTCTTCTTGACAAGGAGACTGCTTATGTCTTCTTGAAGCTTGCTACTTATCATCATTCCATAGTTAACCATCAAACCCTCTACTCACATATTTTACCATTTTGCCTTTTCCCTCCCTGGGTGCTCAGAAAGTACACTGATGTTACAGCATTTCTGTCTCACGATACTGGATATATGCAATACCAGATGTTTGATGGGGGTCAAAATAATTGGTTGATTAACCAATGCAGGTTGTCCACTTGGCTGCACACAGCAATCTGAGGAAGGCAACAGAAAGACTGCTTGATAAGTTTCCAGAACAAATTCTACTTGGTGGTTTGGTTTTAAATGCTTTAGGAAGCATGTGGTACTTAATGTGTTGTCAAAATCAGGAATCAAGAAAACATATGGATTAAAACTTAGCAGAGAGAGCCTGATAGCTTCAGGCTTCTTTTAGAAATGGCAAAATTGGAGGTACGAGCAGGTCATCATAGCAGTCTAGGAGCTTTCACGAACTGTATTGAAGCTTAATAAGTAAATGTTAATGCCAGGCTTCATAACTTGTATAATAGAAGAGGCAAACGAAGTTATCAGTCTCCTTGCTTTCCTTCTTTTCTTTTTAATTTTTTATCTTTGGAGGCCGAGCAGCTCTGTGTATGAAGTATTTTAAGCTGCTGCTTTGTAAATGCATAAACTCTGCATTTTTGCACACAGAAGAAACTCAAGTTTACAAGCAGTGTAGTTCTCCTTGAACTGTCCAAGGATCCAAATTCTTACTTGGTTTTCTGTAGGCTTGTAGCTCCCAGTGCCATGTGGGATCTTCCAAGATGAAGAGGAAATACTAGATTCTAGGCTAAAATACTGGCATATCTAATCTGACAAATCACAGTATGGAAACGGCAGAATACATGAGCAGAAAGGTGATGTGGGCCCAAGGAAGAATTCGTATTATGAAACCTTTATTTATCATATGAACCGGGTTTGTAATCAGTAAATTTATTTATTTATCTATCTACCTATCTATTTATTTATTTATTTATTTGGCTTGAATTCATGTTGAAGGGAAAACTGGAAGGCACCAGTTCAGTTTTGAACATATTTGGACTATGTTGTTTGCAGAACCAGGGGGCTTCTCCCAGAAGAGGATTAACATGTGAAGGGCACTGCAGCTCCTTGTGAGAGACAGGTACAAGGTATGGAGATGGAGTTGTAGTTGGGTTGGGAGGTGGTAATGTGTATGTGTCAGTCTGATTTAAATTTAGAGTAAGAAATTAGCCTGTATGTGTATCAACAAAGAATGTGTAAGTAGGTGTTCCTTGGGAGTTACAAGGTGTTTTTTTAGTAGATTTTTGTGTTGCCAAAATACTTTGTATTTTCTCCGCTATTGTTACTTACTTTGGCTGTAGCACTGCTTCGCTTATTAGTTACCACACGTCCTTTTCTGAGCAAGGCGCGTATCCAGCTAAGAGAATTTTCTGCTTGATACTTTTCCTTTCAACTTCAAAAGACTGATATGAATAATTATTTATGAAATAGCAAAGATGTTAGTGCACATGTTTTGGGAGGAAGATTGTTGAGATAAAAATGAGAGTTTCAGGACTCAATTCTAGGTACCTAAATCCAGGTTAGTAAAGAGACATACAGGGGTTTACGTCTTCCCTTACATGCATAGTGCTGGATAATGAGCAGCTTTGTAGTCATACGGCAGGAATGCACTGATGATTAACTCTACACATGTCAAGCCTCTTTCTACTACAGTTATTTGATATTATTAGCTCCACACTTACTGTGAAACACTGGTTTAAGGCTAACAATGAATTAAATCCTCCTATTCCCATGTTACCATCAATTTATCAAGCTAGGTTTGTATGAAGCTCAAGTGTGTGGACCTCTTTCAAACTATTTGCTTTGTAATAAGAATTTTTGTTGACAAACTGTAGCTGAATATATAGACATATTTTACTGTATATTACTTGGGAAAACTTGGGAGCATTCACTAATAAAAATTTTAATTTTTCCTCTAAGAGCAAGTATTTATAATTGGGTCGCTTCTGGATTTGTCTTAAGTAGAGACTGAAGAGGTTCTGTAAGCAGTGTTTTGCTATAGCCTAATTGTGGTAGTTTTTCTAGGAAGCATATTATTTCATTAAAAAGACTACAGGGAGGGCACTGAGCTCACAGTGCAGAGAAAACCCAAACCATAATGTGTCAGAAACAGTGGTGTGATCCTTACTGCCCCCGGGTCTCCACTCACCTCATTTCCTTGAGCACTTGTTTGCTCACCACTAAACATCTAAGAGGCCTTTGCCCCCCCCCAAGATGATATCCATGGAAAATCAGAGAAGGCAGCAAAGAAGTCTTAAGCAGTTGCAGTATAGGATGCATTTAGGTGTGGCTTTGAGTCCTTCTGGGACATGGAAGCAATCCTCTATGAAGTGTATTGCCTGCACATAGTGCTTTTCTTGGGATGGAGAACCGCATTACTTTGTGTAACCGTACCTCATTCCTTCCCCTTGGACAGATGTCGTTAGTTGAGTCTGGGTCTGAGAAGATAGAGGAGGGGCATGCTGCAATGGGACTGTGTGTGAAGTAGACAGATGGAGGATGTCATGCTGCAGGGAGTGGAAAACAGCTTTTGGGGGCTGTTCTCAGCTTCCCACTTACCAACCTGGTAATGCCACCAGATTCAATTTTGCCTACGCTGTTGAGAAACCTTGAGCTGGTCCTAGGCAAGTATCAGTCACACATACTTTGTCTGGGTGAGGGTTTGGTGCCAGAATTGCTAATCGGATCAGGAAGTCTGGGTATGCTTTTTTCTACAGTGTGGGCAGAATGCTGTGCCTCCTGCTCCTGAGGGTGATTGAACTTGCTGGGGTTTATAGCTTTGAGACTTTGGCCTCTATCACATGCATCAGCATGGAAGTGGTGCCAGGCTAGAGCTTCTCAAAGAGGCGTTTATGTGAGGAGGCTGAGTTCAAAACCACCCTTTGAGTCACTGGCTGCAGCAACATGCTAGAGGGGCTGTAAAATAGAAGGGAAGCTGTTAGCAGAAGTATGAGAATATGCACAGCCAAAGTCCGATGTTTCTGCTGTGAATGGCCTGGGCAAACAGAAATGAGGTAGAGAAACAACTCAAAGTTGTATCTTTATTTCAGTATATATAGGCAAAGGAATCAGAAACACTGCTATAGCCAGGACGGGCAGCTTTTAGAGGGTTTTAAGCTTATGTTTATATTGGAATTTGAAAACATATAAATAAATGGCATGAAGTTAGAAACGTGGAAAACAGGGTAGACACATGACTAAGTGTTTATGAACATCTGTCCCGTCCCAGACCTGCAGCACAGCATGTGATGTTGTTGTTTCTCCTCCAGCAGAAGGTGAGAGGAGAAAGAGCAGTCACTAGAAAGAGGTGAGCAGAACTTGGTTTAACACAATCAGAAATCCTTCCACAAGGATTTTCTTTAAATTTAGAGCACATAGTGCTCTGAATCATCTAAACCAAATGTATTTCTTTTTCAAAGATACTTTTTAGTTCACTCTTATTGCACAGTTTCTGTTGTAGTCAATGTTTAATGGTGTTGGAGATTGCAGCAGCTCTCAAATACACCCTAGTCCCTTGGAAGCCACAAGTCTCTGTTTTGGTTTGGCAGATGCTTTTGTTTTAAGGGCTAACTTGTTTCCACTGTTGGAAGTCATCTTGGGAGCCAGAAAAGCCTTTCCTCTGAGGGGGATGGTGTTGAAATATTTCCCAGCTTGGGTGAGAGAGATGCTTGGATTCCTTGCATGGTGCCAAAAGGCTGTGGAGCAGAGCCTGCTGCGAGTTTTGCAGCAGTTCAAAGCCACGCAAAGTGGACTTTTCTAAGTGTGAATCGAGGTCTTTTGTAAATGCAAACGTCCTTCAGCCTGTGCTGCACGGCGGCTCTATGCCACCGTGTCCTTTCATTCCTTTAAAATGGTAAAGAGCAAAATACATTTCCTCCATCCCTCCAAAACTTGCAGCCTTGAGAGGCCCCTTGCCAGCTGGGGCAGGGTCCTGGTCTCAGCATCATTTCCTGCGTGACCCTCTGCCCTCCCATCTCAGGGCACCATAACTCTGCAGCCAGGCTGTCACAAGCTCTCTTCCTGTGATTGTTATCCCAGCATCTCCCCTCCAGTTTGTTTTACAGCACAATGATAGCAAATGCAGGGAGGAAGGAGCTGGGAGGAGCTCCAGTTGTAAAAGGTTTTCTGCCCCTAGTATTGCTGTTTGTCCAGGGAAGGCTATGCCTGGCTTTTTCACCCACTGGGGGAAGGACTGCTGTACAGGGAGGAGGCAGGCATGTGCCATGGCAAGGGATCCATGATATGGAGCTGGTGAGAACAGGAGATGTTTGACCCATCAGGCCTGATGTCACAATTAAAAACAACTGATCTGAGTGCACTTATCACCACCTGCCTCTAGGCTCTGTTGGCTACCTGACCACAACCAAATGATGTTTTATAAGTGAATTTCAGCATGTAAAAATGGCCTTTCATGAATTAGGCCTAAGTTCCTTATACTCCAGTCTGGTCTGTCTCTGGGGCCTATTGTGTTTAGAGTTTAAGATCAAGGCATGCATCCATCCAGTGAAGCACCTTCACATTCAAGAAAGGGCTTTGAATTTATTTTGTGGAAAGCGTGTAATTATAACTTAGATAGGTAGCTGGAACACACTGAATTTTCAAGTTACACCCGTATCTTCATAAATGTGATATTTTCATTTTCTTAATTTGTCACATTAGATTAAATGAACAGAAAATAATGCTAACGGTGTCACATTGGGCTCCTAAAATATAGTGCAGTATTACTATCACTGGTGTGCATAAAATGCTTGTTAAATTTTACAAGCTGAGAACCTTCATCAAGAAGGTACTTGCTGCTTTGAAGCTTTCAGTCATATTTCTTGGTAAGAGGAAGAAATCACAACAATATTAAATAAAAAAAAATTGGACCCTGCTGGCTGTCTTAAAAAAATCACGCACTCTGAGGGTCTCCAGTCTTTTAGATTAACTGTCATTAAAACCATTATAACTTAGAAATGATGTCTCGTGTATACTACCTCATGTCCTGCAAGCAGGAAGGCAGAATAAGGCTGACTTGCATGTGCAGACATGCCTGCAAATAGCAATAAGGACAGAGTTCACTCATCAGCTGTGAACAGGACTTGTAAAGGCAAATTAAAACACTGGGTTAATGAAGTTAAACCTTTGGTTAAATTTGAAGTCAGAGCAGATGTGGTACACAAAAAGGAATTGAAAACACATGCCAGGCAAAAATAAGTATTCTAGAATTTGTGTGTTGGTATGAGCTTTAGATAAAGTTATCTGAGCCTGCCCCAGCTTATTCCTTTGGGAGTGGCGAAGGGAAAAAGGAGGTGTTACCAGCTGTTGTGCAATGTAAGTCTGCAGGATGCCTCATCTAAGCCTCTGAGGATATATATACACATACACACATATAAGGAAATATCTATATAAATATTATATAGATATGCATGTAATATTTATATATAAAATGTCGGTGGTTTGCTAATTTGCATATGATATGTTTATATGTAAAAACCCACATAGAACTGCCAATGCACAAATAATGGTGCTGGTGCAAAGGCAGATGCTTTACTTCTATGGAGTCTTTATTGTCTCCTGCAATTCTATGCAGGAGACATGTAACATTTGTGCTAAAATTCTGTTTATGCAGGAGTTACTTTCACGTCATAGCTGTGAAGGTGGAGCAAATGCGTTATGTCATTGTCTAAAGATTAAGGTGGATCAGACTTAAGACATTTTTATTGTTGATGAGGTCTTTCATTTCTGTAGTCTTACTGTGAAGTTTCCACACATAGAGTTTCTTTTCGAATAGAAGCATTTGTTGGTCCCATCTTTTGTCTGGACCATGGGCCATATTTTCAATCTCCTTTAATAAAGCCCACTTTCATAGGAAGCCGCTCAGTAGGAAACACTGTTTGAAAGGTAAGACTTGGCTGTGCTGTACAAGGGGTTGTTTTCTGTTCTTAGGAGGTTGCTACTGTATTTAATGCACACCCTAGGAGAACTACTTTCAGTAACATCTACGTAACTAACTTGGCTTTACCAGTGTGAATGGAACAGAGGTATTCCAAGATGCAATTTTGTGCTTAATCCATTTCCCTTACTCATTTTTTCACTTGGTTGTTAGGGCTAGAAAATACCCTGGAAACAAAATAATATTTGTGGAATTGGAGGGAGGAAGAGGGATTTTTGCTGGATCATGGGCTGTAAATAAGAGTACGCTATAAATTTTGCAGGTGGAATTATATGCAAAGCCAGAGCAGACTTTTAAAGGAAACATTGTAGGAAACAAAGCTTCAGTGTGTGGTGCTGTTAATGAAGCTGCTAGCTGTTATGTGCAGAAAGTGAATGCCCAATTTGATTTTGCCTTTGAAGTGTGGTTTTCTGATGCATAAAGAAGAAAATATATTGAACATAAACTAGTCCTCTCTGCCCTGAAAGTCACTATGGTTTCTTGGCACAGTGGGAGGCTTTTGCAGTGCAGATCCTTCCAATTATGGCTTGCAGAAGTCTTAATGGGTGGATGTAGTGTATTTGGGAGAAGGACTTGTTTCCAGTGTAGTACGTGTAGTATATACCCTCAGTCTCTTTTCATAACCTGGTTGTCCTGGGCTGTCAGCTCTTTGGGTCACTGACTCTAAAGTGTCTGTGCCTGCCACAGTGAGGCCCTTTCTGCTCAAGGTCTCTGGGTGCTACTGCAGTACAAATATTTAGTGATAAAACATACTTATCTCCCGCCAAAAATCTGGCAACATCCCTATCGAGATATTATTAAATTGTCAGTTCAACCATATGCCGAGCATTTTAGGCGAACAAATGTTCACGCTGGCTCTCACGCAATCCGTGAAGACTTGGAGAGAGACAGGTGGCCATGTTTACACCATCGAGTACTGCCTGGTTCCTTACAAACAAAAACTTGCATTAAGCGACTCTTGTTTTATAGCCACGTAAAAATTTATGGACTTGATACGCTCGAGACCGTGTTAATTTGATTGCACTTAAAATGTCAAGTGTAGATTGGTGGAACCTACGCAGTGTGTGTATTAAGGATGTCTCTGCATTGCCCATGAAAAAGAAGTAGGAGAAGTAAATTTATCAGACTGTCCTCACAAAAAACCCCACCCTTGCCAATGATAGTGCAGTTTAAAATTTAATGGTATTTTTTTCTGAGTAATTAATTAAAAATGCCTTGATAATAAATTTCACTGTTTCTACTATTTGCCTTTGATAAGTGCTCAGGAAAATCCTGATGCTTTTTTAGACACTGTGTTCCATATTTTCATCCGCTTTCTCCAGATGACGTCGCATATTATCACACCTTGGTTCTTGCAGTACATGAGCTTTAAGATTCAAGAAGTCATTTGTCAACTCCTTCATTCTATCTTCTGTTTGTCTCCTTTTTATGAGTGAGAAGTGGGGATGTTGTACTGTCACTGTACTAGCATTTTTTCCCCCACACTTTTATTCTTGGAAGGTAGCCTGTCTGGCAAAAAATCAAAATAGGCTGATTTTTGTGAACATGCTTGGAATTTTCTTTCAGAAAACTGTAGTAATATTGCACAGCCTTAGCTGTGGTTAATCAAAATGATGTTTTGATTCATTTCAGTGGTGAAGGTTTTTTTTTCTTCTCTGCTTTGGTCTTGCTTTAAATATGTATTAATATATTAGTCCATTGTTCAAGCTATCTAATATGACAGGTGTTTGCGTTACTTTCATTAAGACTTGTATTCTGTTATGGGTGCCTGCTAGAGCTGTGGGATTTGATTGCCCTTCTTTTATCTTTCTTTTTTTTAAGAACAGACTTTGTACCAAACTTCTGTAATGATAAATGAGAGAAGAGGGAGATACTTCTGCTTTCTTGCTTTTATTTGTTGATGGCATTTGAATGCATTGGGAGGTAATGAGCTAAAAATGAATTAGAATTTCTACTGAACATTTTCTTCAGAAGAATAAATGCTTTTAGAACACTTAAAGCATATTAATTTGAAGGAAATTGCTGATCTGTTTTTATTGATGGATATTATTTTATAATAATTCTGCTTTTTCTGCCTGTGTAATTTCTCCAGGAGAGAGAATTTCACACACCAAAAGAAGTTTGTAAGTACAAACATCAAGAACATTAACATTTGCAATCTTTGACACTGCTTTAGATGAGCTTCCCATACTTGAAGCACGAATTGCTTTGCCAGTGTCTTCATTATCTTTTTGACCTATGTGTTAGTCTTTTGCTGGAATGAGAACCTATGACCGTAAAGCTGTCCTGCAGCTCCAGAATACCAGGAACAATGTTACCCAGCCGCCTCCTAACACCTTCCTTGCAGGTCGAAGCTAGAAGACCTAGACACCTCCATTGACAACATGCACTGGGTCCTCTCAGGGAAGCCTTGTGGTTGATGGACATCCCCAAGGGCACAGAGGGAGCAAGGAGACACTGCTGTTTTGAGCTGAGCTTCTCAGTTGCATACCCATAGCTATTACAGGCCCGTTATAGGTGAATGAAACTTTATACACAGTAGCTGAAACACAGCTTACAGCGGCTATGTCTGAGTGCTGTCATCCTAAGTAGAGAGATGGTAACATCTCCTCAACCCCTCTGCTCTTCAATCCATTGCGTGCTCTATGGAGAAGTCATTGTTTGACGACTGTATTCTGCATGGAAAGTCTATTAACTCTCTGAAGCCAGCTCCAGAGCAGTGTAAACCAAAGCTGAGCTGGGCCAGGTCTGTTTCAAGGGGTGGGTAGAGTACATTGGAGCCGCAATGTCATGGTTTTGGAAGGCTCAGACAGTGATGAGTCAGTGTCCAAGATGGTTTGGGAACACGAGGCCCCTTGTAATTTTCCATTTAAGTATTTGAAATTCTTCTATGCTTTTCATAAAATACAGAGAGTGCAATTCCTTTGGAATCGCTGTGGACCAGGCTGTCAGAAGATCACAGAGGCAGTGTGGATCAAAGTGTTGTTTAAGATGGGGTACATGGCCATCCCTCCTGTGGCAGTGTTAGAGCCTCCAGGGTATACAAGAAGACCATCAGTGGAGATAGTCTAAGGGAGGGATCACAGAATCACAGGGTAGCTGAGGCAGGAAGGTACCTTTGGGACATCATCTAGTCCACCCCCTTGCTCACAGCTAGATCTGCTAGGGCTGTGCTCAGGACCAGGTCCAGTTAGGTTTTGAGTATCTCCAAGGATAGAGACTCCACAGCCTCTCTGGGCAACTTTTGCTACCGTTTTACCACCTTCACCGTAAGGGTATTTTTCTTGAAACAGGGAAAAGGTAATCCCTTAGGGAAAAGGGGAGATAGTCCCAGGAACCCGATGGGTTGATGTTATGAAAGCAAATGACAGCTTTCAATTTTGCTAGCGGATCTGAAGCATGTTTCACACAAATTGGAGATCACTCTTGACCATCTAGAAGCTGCTCTGAGTTTGCACTGTGCTTCTAACCATGAGAAAAGCACCATGCTCATGTCCCTTCACAGTGTGGTTGCAAAGGTGGTACCTGTACCCCGTACTGGGCCATGCCACATCCTGCCTAACTACCTCCTCCCCTCCTTCTGTCTGTCATGTCAGAGCTGAGTCTTTCATCTTCACTTTCAGGGCCTCATTTAACCTCCTGTTATTTTCCCTTCCACTTTTACTCATTCCTGTGATGCTCAGGCCAGCCTCTAGTTTGACTGCAGTATCTTTTGCCTACTTGATGCATCTGTACTAAACCTGTTTTGGTGGTCTCTTATTGGAGAGAAACCATCTATGAAACTGCTTCATTATCCTCATTCAAAAGCCTATTTCAAGTCTTTGTAGTGTTTTAAAGATCCTGGTAACAAGCTGGGTTGATTGCTTCTACTACTCCCTTGCAGATGCATGTTCCTTCCTTGATTCAATGTTATATTGCTCCCATACTGGTTTTCTGTTGGTATATTCCCCTATCTCAGGTTGTAACCCTCTGCCTTAGAGGTCACCGTTTTGTTCCCTCTGCAGAATGCCCAGTAGAGTGGGACACAATCCTTATGTTGAGAAGATCATAGAATCATAGAATGGCTTGGGTTGGAAAAGACATTAAAGACCATCTAGTTAAAACACCCCTGCCATGGGTAGGGACACTGTCTACTAGACCGGTTGCTCAATCTATATATAATTCATAGCAGGAGAAAATGATGGTAGATCTATGATGTAGAGGCCTGATTTGTTATCTAGGTGAACTTGGATGAACAGCTGCCTTGAGCAGAGTGCCTTGTGGTCCAAAGGGTCCAATCAGCTGGTTTTAAGAATTAAAATGAAAACACAGAAAAGGGGACAACAGAAAAATCTTACGTATTCTTGTGAGGTGACCTCTGTTTGATGAAGAGGCTTGAACTTTTAAAAATGCCACAGCCTGGCCTTGATTTGGGTGGGAGTGGAATGTTTGTGGGGTGATTTGATCTATGCAAAGCTGCTCTGCATCAGTTTGGGCAGGATTGTCAGGGAAGATGAGCCAGATGAAGCCCAAAGAAAAAATAAAGCAAGGCTGGTTGCTGAGAATTTTGGCATAACCCCACATCTGTGCTCCAGTGTACTCTATCCCCAGCTTTTGGGTAGTAAACTGCCCTAATCATCCTTGTGCTTGTGGTGGCAAGAAGCTGCCTGTGGTTGGGCTGGAGGCAGGAAAAAATAACAAAGCTGCTGATGGGTTGGCCTCGGTGTCATGACCTGCTGAATTTGGGGACCATTGGTGTTGCCCTGTCTTGCCTGTGATTATGTTATAATGGAAAGCACCCTCCAGCTGGCAAGATTAACTGCTGTAATAAAGTTTCTAGATGATGCTTTTCCCCTTTCAAGAGGTGTAATAGTGGTAACCACTATATAAAGTGATTGGTCTTGTTGCACTAATACAAAAAATGATTTTTTTCTTCGTAATATATCATCTTCCTGTGCCTAAAGCAGAAATGTGTTCTTGCTGTGATTGTGATACTACAGAAGTAAAAGACACTGAAGTTAAATGAATCAATTTAAAGTCAAGTCACCATTACAGCTGGATGCACAAAGGTGTCTCACCACAGCTGTGCATAGGAGTTTTACTAGCAGTAAATCAAACTTCAGGATATTTTACTAGTCATACAGGCACCACAACTGTTCAAATGTTGCTTGTGAATATCTGAGCTCTTTTTTAAGGGTTTCTCTTCATTATGAAATGACTTCTGACTGAACTGAAGGTTAGTAGTGCTTTATCATAAGGTTACTGCTACACTGATGGCTCCAAAATGCTAATTTTAATGTACTTATTATTTTAAAAGGTTTTCTAAGAAATATATTATTCTTGTTATTTTCTATTCTCACTGCAATGCTCAGATGCAAAATTAAGAATGGGGGTAGGTAATTTGCTGTTAGAAGTTAAGCATGTAGGAGCTCACTTGCTTGTCTTCAGCCAGTTCTATGGACAGGAAGTTTCAGGATGAGTGTGAGGCTGCTGGTGTCTTCTTACACCTAGTATTCACATGCACATGCATTTTTTAGGGTCTGTCTTTTGCCTTTCCTTGTACCAAAGGAAGTCATCTTCAGTTTACCACTTTTTAACCTCATCCAGTTTTGCTGAACTTCAGCCCTAGGTGAGATAGGAAAGGAGCAGCGTGCAATAAGGTCTTTCTTGATCATGTTGCCAACAGTATTCTTATCAGAGAACCTCCTTCCCATTTCCCTTGAAATCCAGAGCTTCTGAAGCAGAGCTTGTGTTTCCATGGAGCTGAGGAGGACTGTAGACTTCATTTTGGTTTGTCACTGAATGGCACTTCCCATGCTTCTCTTACAAAGAAAGAAATATCAGGTGGAGTTGGACTGTTTTTCACTGGTCCTTGAGTCACTGCAACTTCTCTTGTGCTCATATAGGTTGTTTCCTTATTTCTTATTTGAACTGTTCAAAGCTGTGTGAATTTTGTCACCAATTTGAATTGGCATGTATACTGCCTGTCCTGTGTAAGCCGGGTGTTTAGTAGATCCAATGAACACTCATTTAGATACAGTGAGTATTTGTGGCAGAGCCTTGCCAATGAATTTAGGCATATCTCTTGTCAGCAGTAATCTGTACAGTTATCTGCAGATTCTGTCCAGTGATTTGACCTGCTCAAAATAAAGTTACATTGGGTGAGCATTAGCACAAACCTTCTTGTGTATGTGTCTTTTTTTTAAAAGAAATTTGCAGTGCAGCTTAAATAAACCTTAAATGTGTTGAGGCAATGAAAATTGCACGTGACTATCCTATGTGAATAAATGTATTTAGTCAAAGTAAGATGAATATGATGGAGAGCCATTAAAATACTGGAAAATGGTTGAATTTCTGAAGTTACCAGCTTGATGCATTAATGTTGACTTTTTGGGGGCCAGAGATTAAGTTTTAGTCTAATTGTCATTTCCCAATGTTGAGAATGGTGTATACTGTAGATGGCTGCTGTGATAACACCAACAGCTTGGTGTTTTCTTGAAAACTCAGGATTGTAAGTTGGAAGTTTACACTGCTAGAGAATGAGTAAACTTCAGTGTGTGGCTTTGTAGTTGTTACCGCTGAAATACAGGTGTGTACTGTGTCTGCTGATCTTATGAGGTGTTGAGTTTTTCTGTTCCTCATATCACATTCCTTTGGGCTCTATTGAGTAAGACAAAGCTTTTAGTTTAAGCCCTGGCTTTTATGTCATTTCTTAAGCTTATAGAAAACCTGTTTCATTAACTTCATATATAGAGGGAAATGGGGAGTGGATGAACGGAAAGGGAGGGCACTCTTTGGTTATGTACACCAGACTGTAATGCTCTCTGTTATCATGAAATGCCATTATCCCATTCTTGTTTCACTTATCTTTCTCTGATATCCATATTATATTTTAAAGTCTTTTATGCAAAATACATCAAGCCAGTTATTTAATCATCTTAACAGAAAAGTTTGGTCTTGGTTGAGTGCCACATTTCAAATATTTGTATTGGCTTTTTTCGTCTCAGGCTAGAGTGTACCCAGCTCCTACCAAACATCATCAGCTTTGCATAGCCTTTATGAACACTATTTATATATATGTAGTTGGTTATTGCAAAGGAAGACAAGCTAGTGGTGGAAAGGCTGTTGAAGGCCCTAGATTCTAGGGATTGGGAATATATTGACTAAATATGTCTTTTAAAATAAGGTTCCATTTTCTTATTCTTGTTTCAAAATATCCTGGAATTCCCTGTCCGATCAATAGCTATTTTAAAAACAAAAGATGTACAGTAAATGTGGCTAAGTAAGGTTCTCAAAGCCAAACAGAGCATTGGAAGCAGTCATGTCCCAAAACCCAGGAATTGTTTGAAGAAGGTCGGTACCATGAACCAATGAACTTTGCTTCTGATTCCTTTTGAAAAAGGGGAAGAGGAGAAATACCCTACAGATTTTAAATTTCTCCATCCCTATTTATAAGAGTAGTCTCAGACATCTGTTTCTGCTGTGGTGCAGTCATGCTCCAGTACTCCCCCCACCAAAGCATGACATGTCTCAGTGCCTCAGTTCACATGGTGCCTGCCCCAGTGGTTTGGGGAGGGTGAGCGTTTTGGAGGTGGTCCCAGCTGTGCCTTGTCAGGCTGAGACCTGACTGGCATCCCCACATCTCCAGCCATAGGCAGAGGTGTTCCTGGCCCTGCTTGATAGGATGGTTCCTCTCCTGCTACAGCTCCAAGCCTCTGTAGATGGTGGCTGCACTATCCTGGCTCTGTCCTGATGCTCAAGTTTGAGCCCATCAGCAGTAAAATGGCTGACCACACCATAGTGTGCCATTTTCTGGGTTACACGGACAGGATGTTGGACTCGGTTGCATGTTCCCAGTCTTGCATATTTAGCTGAAGCTCAGATTTCGGAGGCTTGTGGTTAGCAAGTGTCTTGTGTGTGGCAAGGGTGGGACCCTGGGGAAGGACTGCAGTGCCCTGCTAAGTGAACATCCAGTTTTTGTTTGAATTTAACTCTTCTTTTTGGAACCATGGGTGACTTATTCTTGGAACCCCATTTTTCAGAAACCCATCTGCACACAACGTTGCCAGGATTTCTGGTACAAATATTTTGTCATTTGCTCTTGAGACAATCTGTTGTTTCAGTCCTGGATGAAGTTTTGTAATATGTTGCTTGAGATATCATGGAAAAATATCTAAATGGTGGTGTAATCTTCTAGGTGAAAACACGCAGTCATAGATGATTTATATTTTTTTATTAGTAGAAAATTGATTATTTGGCTTCATCAATGAATAAAATCTATAAAAGCTTAAAAATCCCCAACTCTAGTGGACCTGTTCTTTCCTTAGCTGATTGCAGTAGTTGAGTTAGAAGTGTGCCACCTTTTCTTTTCCAAGGAATATTTGGAGTTATCACATTTGATGCTCATTTTGCTCAATCCTTTCTCACCAATTTCACATGCTTAGAGAATTCATTGTGCCTGGACCAAGCTCATTTGTTTAATTTGACTTTTTTTCCTCTGAAGGCAGACTTTATTCACTTCATGAGTACCTCCCTTAGTGTACATACAAAAGCCTGCCTTCGCTAGACAATGATATAGCAGAAGAGTTGCTGAGAACTTTTAGAAGTTGGAGGCTTAAAAATAAGGCTCAATCTTTACTTTTGAATGACAGTTCTTTATCAGATTTACTTGTGTGGCACTGGACAAATCTCTCAATTTCCCCCATATCTATGTGTACAGAGATAGGTGGTACTTTGGTGTGCTGTTTTGATAACAAATGGCAGTATGCTACACCTAAATTTCTTAGGGAACCTAGTCTGAATGCTGAGTCTTACAACCAGCTGTGTTGGGTTGTTAGTGTTGACCCATCTGGTGTTACAAACAGTGTGATCTCCCCTTGAGCAGCCATGTAGGGGGCACAGGAAGATACTGTAGGCTGATTGCTCACAGTAGCACCATGAGTAGCTATCTAGCAAATGGTTTAAGATTTCAAACAAATGGAAGAAAATTCTCAGTCTTCCAAAATAGCCTTCTGGAGGCGAATCTCATGGAACCTGCAGACAGGCAGGTCTAAAACCTCAGCAAGCAGCTCCAAGATGTTATGGGAGAAAACTCTTAATGAAGAGTTAGATCAGCTTTGTGCTGATAAAGCTGTTGCAGATGAGGTTTCTAACTGTAAAGAGAGAATTATCTCCTCCCACTCCAAAACTGGAGCATGAGTCAAGTGGTTGCCAGGTTTATTTTGGCAGAAGAAGCATTGGAGGTGGTGGCTGATGCTAAAGGTGTGCTAAGAAAAGCTTCTTTCCATGATGGGTGACTTTGAAAAAGTTTCATGTACTCACAGAATTCATGTAGAGTCCTTACGAATACTGTACCTTTTGGCACTTGCTCCTCTTCCCATTCCTATAGTCGGGCCTAGGAGAAGGCAGGCAGTGCTTCTCCTTGCATGGCCATTGCCAAGCAATTCTTTCTCCTGGTGCTTTGCTTGTTCTTGTCTTGCCCTCTGGATACCATGTGCTTGGCAAGCTTTCAAGCACTGGTAGCTCCTCCATGCAGGAGAGATGGGCAGGTCTGACAGCACGTAGCTTTGGTGGTGTACTTAACTTTCACTTGTCTTCTCCCTGCTAAATAAATAAAGAATTGACGTGTGAAGGGGAAAAGCGTGGGAGGAAAAATGTCAGGAAATTCAAAGGTGAAGCTATTTCCTCCCTCAGTAATATTTTTCTTCTGCATGTTTTCTTCTCTTCAAACAATGGGGTGAGTTTGAATCCATTCTTAACTATCAGCCTTGCCATTGTTTATTTAAATCCTTTCATGTGTGTGACGGACCTCAGGAAAAACCCACACTTCCATTGTGAGTCCTCTGGGCAGGCTCTCTGTAGTATAGTGCCAGTACAAGAGGGCTCCAGTTGTCCTTTGGGATCCCTGAGTGCCAATGATTTCATATTGATGGGGAAGCATATAATGGGTGTGATTTAAAGGTGTAGGATGTGAAATTTGATAACTCTGGCAAAGCTTAGTTTTTTCCAAAAGCAAATAAATATTCCACATGCTCAGAAGGAGGATTTCTGATGTTAATCATTTAAGTGTAACAGTGTTAAATTCTTGCGTGCGTTTGTGTGTGTACACACACACTTGCTTTTGGGGAGGGAGTGTTTTGCTGAAACAGGTGAAAGTTGGTTCTGTAGTATAAAACAGGAAGCAGATGGGTACTAATTAAAGCTCTGTTGATGATAAGAGGGTGACTGAGCTTTAGAAGCATCTGCTTTCCTAATTTTATATATAGCTAGTACATACTTTATATAAGAGCCAGCCTCCCCACACTTCATTGTTTTTGTGAAGCTGGAGGAAATGCGTGTGCATGTGCGTGCGTGCTGCATGGCTGAGGGATGGCGCTTGCAGCATTTGCTGTTTGCTTCCTTCTCTGAGCTAGAGAAAATGGTGTTTTCTGAATAGCTACCAAAAATGCCAGCCACCTTTTCATCTTCCTGCTCTTCTCCCTCCACCTTTCCACACGCAAATAGGCAGTGGGCTGGCAGTGGTGCTGTATGTAGATAGGAGTGGGCAGCTTACTGTGTGTTGCAGGTTTTTGTGTCTCAGCTCATCGGGGAGAGCTGCATCTGGGAGGGAAGGTTGTTCTTCATGGCTGTTTGTTATTGCTCTGTTAAGACTTTCACAAAGTGGTTAAGAGAGTCAACAACCAAAATAGCAGTGGGGATGTCAGCCTCCTCTGTGTGTGACCTATGACCATCATTATGGTCTTTAATCTTCACAAGTACTCTTTATACTGCCTTTACTGCGTTTTTTCTTACCTTGAATCTTATAGGACTCATCTTCCAAAAAGAAAGCATATTGTATTTAAATGTAAGCAAATGCAGAATAACACCAAAGCAGAGCAGATCTTCATATGGTTGAAATAGCAGCAGTAATTATAATATTTTAATAACCTCAGTCGAAAACTGGACATAGAGAAATAAATGGAGAGTTTCTGCTAACTTGAGTAGCGTAAGTTTTGTCCCTGTGTTGAATCACTGAAAACTGTTTACTGGCAGGTTTTTCTGCTGGGAATTGGTGTGGGGGAATGGTTTCCTTCTTGGGAAAAGTGCCAGTGTTCAGTCCTGGGGTTGGAGATGTCATCATTCTGGTAGAAACAGAGTAAACTTAATGTGGGCAGGAGGAGAAAGAGAAGGAGGAAAATTTTGGTCAGCAATGGGCCTGAGTCCAGTAACATGCAGATTCAGGGCATCGCAGCTAAGGTGTGGAGACGTATCATCTGTGTGGCCACATTTCTCGGTGAGCAGTGCTTGAGAAATAGGATTGTGTTTAGCTGAAACTCTCATAAGGATGCTCTTCAAGTGTCTAGTTGAAGAAGTAGCCTTTCTACTTTGAAGCTGCTGCTGTGGCTGCAAGTTCCTGATTTCATTTGAAGCAGAAATGGCTTAAGTTGAGTGGCAGCCTCTGCTCCTACCACCCTGTTAGGCCCATGACTGTCTTGGAGGAGATGGAAAACCCAAAGTAGGGAGTTATTGCCCAATTGGCAGCTCCTTCCCTTGGTGTCAATGAGCAACTGGTATCTACTGTAGCTTGTTGAGCAGCTACAATGAAACTGCTGTACAATGAGCCATGGTATTTCAATCCTTCTCTGTTAATGCTGTTAGTGGGGGTTATTCCCCCCATGTCTTTTTACTCTTCTGGGAAGATTACCACAAACTAGCAGAGTTTCCAGACCTGGGACCTGCTCTTATTTGTTCCCTGCAAGTGAGGAGTGGCCAACAGGTCTTTCCATAGGAATGATACCAAAATCTTCTTGCCCTTCATAGTAGGAATGAGAAGAGGCAGCCAAGTTCACCTCTTTCTCTGTCCCTTGCTAACATTGCTGATAGGTTTTGCATTTCCCCTTCTAAACAGGGCACTTCATTACTACATCTCTCCCTGGCTCCTTGCAGCTGAAAGGAGAACCACGTGGTCCCAAAATGCATGGAACAATGGCAATGTCACCTTCTCCATTGGACAATATGTCTCTTAGAGGATTTTCTTATGCCGAAGTCATCTGGGTTGTCTGCATTTCTAGTTACAGGAGTTTGTAATACAACACAGCTCAGTTGTGCTGCAACCAAAACTACGTGCTGGCATTTACCGGGTGCCAGAACCTGGTCCAGGAGAACTTTCCTGCATGCACAGACTGCAGGGTTATGAATTATCTTCTGCAATACTGGTTTCTTAAATGTTCTGGGTTTTACAACCCCACAGTGTTTGTCAAGAAGCATTTGTTGTTTGAGTGTACTTTGACATCATACTTGTGATAATCTCCTTTGGCTTACCTTTTAATCAGCCTTTTGACAGTCTGGGGACTGTGTTTAATCTTAGGTGGTTCTTGCTCTTTTCCTATAGTCAGCAACTTAAAATTGTCTGTTTTCTTCCTGTGGTGCAGGTGTATTTAAGCCAGGATTACAAGAAAGCCAGTGCAATCAGAGAGAGGACATTTGACTGCCACTACCTCCCCTAGCTGCCTTCTGAAAGATTGTGGAAGTATTTAGGAGGCCCTAATAGTCTATGTGCTTCAAGATGAGAACAACTACAGTTGAAAGGATACTATTAGACTTGATTTAAAAAGTTAAAAATCTGCATGCTTAAGGCTATTTGAGAAGTGGTGATGCAGAGGCGTCCATGTAAGCTGGTGCAAAAGGGCACAGCCCTTTGCTGTGCCAGGAAGCCAGAGTTTTGTCACTGCTGCTCTCTGGCAAGTTCTTGCTTAGGGTAGAGGGCCTTTAAGCCTTTTTTAAAAGTGTTTCTGTGGTTTTTATTAGCCAGCCATGCTGTGTAGAAATCGCTGCAGCTGAGGGTTTGTAGGAATCACATGTAGGTTTCTCTACAATTCTCCTTAGGGGTGAATGTTTATCTTAATGCTCTGGTTGATCACACTCAATCTTGAATGTTTTTGTGTTTGAATACTTCACACAAAAATAATGAGAATTGGAAAAAAAAAATCATATTTTCTGTTTATAATGTCACTTAATATTTTAAAGATCTGTAGAGCACTGAGGTTTGTCTTTTTGTCAAAATTACTCATCTACTACTCTGCTTGGAAAATCAGTCAAATGTGTTGAATGTGTACGTGTGTGTGGGATGGCTTCTGTTGTTAGGCAAACTTTGATGAAGGTAATGCTCAGCTTCCTTATCAGATCCCCCAGAGATGCCTGGCATTGAAGGAAGCAGGCAGCAATGGAGGAGTGAATGAGGGGTCTTTGAATAATTGACAGAGAAGGAAAAAGGAGGATTGAGCCCATGTATGTTTTTGCCATTACTTGAACCTGGTGTGTGCAATGTGTTTTTAAGTGGTAGGTCCTGAACTCGGCTAATGTACTGAGAATTTCATTAAAAGGAGTGTCTAGGGGCTACTAGACTTTGTTAAATTAATAACTGATGCCTAGATATCTTCTAAGTACTAGGTCCAGATCCTATTGCTATGAAGCTGAGTTTTGGATGTACCTTTTTACAAAGCCAGTTGTAGAAGAAACGTTCTTTCCCTCAGCTCCCTCTCCTTTCTAGGTAAATGAGGAACATGTAGTTAAATCAGAGCAGTTGTTAATTGTAGTTGCTTTAAAAGATATATAAACTTGATCTTGTGGCAAACAACAACTAGCTGGTAAGTGCTGAGATCAACACTGCCCTCTGAGCAGATAATTATTCTGTTGTTGTTTTCTCTGTTTTTATTACTTTTATTCCAGGGGAAATAGGGAGTAAGGGAAGATGGAAGGATGGAGAAAGGGTAGAGGAGGTAAGCTTTCCTTTTATTATTTAAGGCCAAATATTGTGGAATAGATACATTCAGTGTTGCTCAAGTATAAAAGCAGATAAGCGGCAATTATTTATTTACTCTCAACTTCTACTACCGTTTTTTTGAAACTTCAGGTATGAAGTTCGTCAGACAGAGACTCCATTACAATATTGCTCTGTTGGAGAGGCTTCTTTGTGACGTTGTCGAGCTGGCATCCTTCAGTATAAAATAAAAGTAGGGGAGGGTGATGCCTGGTGTCAAGCCTTGCATACATACACCTGGCGGTGGGAGAGAGAGGGAAGAAAAATTAATTGATGCACATAGTTTTATCTTTAGGAAAACTGTCTTTGTCAAACTATTATTGCCCAGTTGTCAATAATTTGACTTAGCCCAATCCGCAGTTGCTAAGTTTCAGGGGCTGACATAGCAACTTTGGACATTTACAGCTCAAGAAGATCCATGAGTTCTTCTGATCTACAGACAGGCAGATCTGCTCTTTCTTGCACATCTTCTTGTACTCTAATTTACTTACACACTTCAAGTTTGGGGGTGGGGGGAAGGAATTCTTCTGATGTTGCTGGTTTGACAGAAATGTTCTGTAGGTAAGTTGGTACATGTGTTCCACCTCCAAAAGAAGAATATTTTTGGATGGCTGTAGCACACTGAGCTTTGCTTGGGTAGACTGTAGATGTTTGTGGGGAGAGGGAGTTATCTTTCCAAGCAAGTTTATTTTTGAGTCAGAAGTCTGTTTTCCTAGAAAATTAAATCTTTCAAAGTTCCTGTTAGAGGGATCCAAAATGATGTGCTTTTTAGGTGGGGTCATTCACTTTGCCTTTTGAGTACAGAAATAGTTGAGGGTATTTTTTTGAGCCTGTGTGTTTGGAGGACTTGAGGCATGAATATGATGTTATGTCAAAACTCAGACTCTTAATTTTTTTCACAGAGATGGCCAAAGGAAAACACCTAGTGAAGTACTCATGTTTATTTCCTCTTATTTATTGGGATTCCTATGAGTTCTGTAGTGGAAGAGAGGCAGAAATCCAGCTACATGAGAATTAAATGCTTGAGAGATAATGTCCAACTTAACCTTATATAAAAAGTCCTTGAGAAATTCCTGAAATTTAGCTCTGTAATTTCTACTTTAGTGCAGAGACTGTGTGAATTGTGTGACTTTTAAACAATGTGTCTAATCCAGAGGGCATGTTCTTGGGAGTCATGATGTAATTGTAATTGTGTCTGCAGCAGACCATGATCCGGATGAACAGTGGGGGTAGCATGTAGTTCAGAGTTTCTTTTCTAACTCTCTGCCTTCGTGTTAGGGTGAACATAGGCAAACAGTGCCTTGCTGGGGCTCTCTCTCTTCATACTGTACCTGCAGTGTCTGGGGGTGTGTGACCTGACTCCAGAAAAGCTTTGTTGGTTTTCCTATGATTTCAAAACCAAATTTAAGCAAATACAGTTACTTTATATTCCTCTCTTTTTAAAACATCCTGTTTCTTGTCTATGTTTTTGTTTGTGTTTTGTTCTGAGCATGCTTGTGAATCAAATCATAGCTGTGTTTGTAGGTTGCAAAGCTGTGTACAATTATGAATTATCTTCTTGCTGTTGTAAGTCAACAGTGGACAGGAAGAAAGCTGAAAATACTGAATAGGCAGCATATTGCTGTGTAGGCACTTAATGTTGTTGCAGTGGTGTCCTCAACATAAAAAGGACATGGAACTGTTGGAACAAGTCCAGAGAAGGGCCACGAGGATGATCAAGGGACTGGAGCACCTCCTGTATGAAGACAGGCTGAGGAAGTTGGGGCTGTTCAGCCTGGAGAAGAGAAGGCTGCGTGGAGACCTCATAGCAGCCTTCCAGTATCTGAAGGGGGACTGTAGGGATGCTGGAGAGGGACTCTTCATTAGGGACTGTAGTGATAGGACAAGGGGTAACGGGTTAAAACTTAAACAGGGGAAGTTTAGGTTGGATATAAGAAGGAAGTTCTTTACTGTTAGGGTGGTGAGGCACTGGAATGGGTTGCCCAGGGAGGTTGTGAATGCTCCATCCCTGGCAATGTTCAAGGCGAGGTTGGACGAGGCCTTGAGTGATATGGTTTGGTGTGAGGTGTCCCTGCCCATGGCAGGGGGGTTGGCACAAGACGATCTTAAGGTCTTTTCCAACCCTGATGATTCTATGATTCTATAAGTTGAAATATTGCTTATTTCCTCTTTGCTGTTCAAAACAACCTGAGCATGTTATGACCAGGGTCTAAACAATAACCGAAAAAGTAAAACCAAACGTTTTAACAGAGAAGGGCATGGCCTGCCAAATATTCTGCGTGATTTATGACTACATGAATAATCAACAGACAAAATACTTGAAAACACCTGACTTTCTGGGGGAAGACTTTAATTTCTTTTTAAAACAAAATGAGAATGTGGAAACATTCCCTGTAATATCTTCAAAACTGAGAATAATCCAATATTAAATAAAAGCAGCAAGGGCTGCAGGGTCGGCTGGAGTTTGGCAGCAGTTTAATGAATCTGTGGACGTAATAGATGTATCAATGAGAAATCATTATAAAACTTCATAAACAAACTTGATGACATAAATAATATTGGAAAACATGCCTTAGTAAACACACTTGCTTTTTATGTTTCATCCCTGTTTTTAAAGAGGCCATTATGGGATCCACAGAATAAATAACTTCCTGTGTCTTGATAGCTATTGCAAATGACAGCTCCTACTGCTGACATTCCTGCTATTTTTAATCTGATGTAAGGTTGTGTCCTGGAAATTTTTTATTTATTTATTTGAAATGAATGTCCCATTCTGACCTACAAAGCCAATTTGCTCAAGAAAAGAGCTTGTGCATCTTAGGAGCTGCACAAGGGGCTGTGTTGCTTCTCTTTCTGTGAACATTTGCAAAAGGGAAACCTAAACTGTGGTACCTAAAAGAAGAAAAAGCTGTCAGAAGGAGAAAATACTGAGTATGCCCCTGTTGAGTGTCTAAAGACTACCTTGTGGCAGCCCCTTGAATTGATTTTAGGGCATTTTAGCTCTCTCAGCTCTGCTTTTGCCATAGTGCTTTAGTGCACATCTGGGGAAAGCTGGAGGAGATCTCCTCATCTTTGGGCAAACACATGGGAGGGATGGGAGCCCCATGGCAGTCTTTGTGGTTGCAGAGTTGGATTTTGCAGTCCTTACATCTGAATAACTAGCCAGGCAGGCTCAGGCTGCCCAGTTACCCATGGGCTTTTCATTGAGGGAGCGATAGTGGTGAAGTTTGCACCAAGCGAAGACTGTGACCTCCAGAAGGAGGGAGCCTAATCCAAAAGCTGATAAGAGTTTTTTAGTTTGTGGGATTAGTGAAGGGGAGTTGGAGGCTTTTCAAAACCAGTGTCATCTTCTCTGAACTGATGAGAGTGATGGCAGCATCCTTCCTGGGACACCTTCTTTTGCAGTGCCCAGTGCGCACAGACCCTCCTTGTGTTCAGGGGCTGTCTGGGACAATGAGAGTGAGATCTGCTTTGAGTAGTTGCTGCGAGGCCAGCCTCCTTGTGTATATCAGATTGAGAGAAACAGTAATCAGGAGGGGTTAATTAGACCTACTTAACAGTAGAAAAATAGCACCCAAAATGTCTAACAAAGCTTGGTTTTGCATCCCACTCTGGGAGCTGTTTCATTTTGTGTGCAGTGTGGTCCTGCATCTCTCTAGCAGTGTTGTGTATGTCAAAAGTACCAAGCCATAGTGGTGTGACTTAGTTTCCTTTTTATTGTCCTCATTGTAATATTTTACCGTTTTTTAAAATAATTAAGTTTGGGTGTTGCGATGAATGCTGGTGCACCAGAGCTCTTGCGCCTTACTCTTTACTTTTCTTGTTTGGGAAAGAGGAAGGCAAGTAAATGCAGAGCTGATGGTTTAAGTCACTGTTGCCAGATGACATTCTGTGGGAATGAAGACTTGCCAGTGTGTAGATTGTAAATAGTCCTTTGCTTTAGTAAGGGTCTCTGAAGTACAGAGCACATCCTACAGTAGTGAAGGGACAGGAATATTTCCAAAAAGGTTGTGAGGGAAGAAATTACCCTTTAGATTTCCCATCTCTATGTATTCAGCTTGCTCTTAGAAATAGTACTGTGCCTCCCATGGCCTACTGAAAGCTGTGAGCGTGTCTGGGGCTACCTTGGTTCAGGGTTGGTGCTACACTTTTTGCAAGATTGGGTGACTGTTGCTTTATAATGCTGAACAGATGTCATTAAAAACAGTGACAAGCGCCAGAGTTCCTTGAAACTGCAGCCTGGAGAACATCACAGAAAGAGTGTTCAAGAGGAAGACACTGGCATGAGCAGCGCAACCACCCATCAGGAGTCCTTCAAGTCCCGAGACCCTCTTGTGAGAAACTAAAACCCCTTTGAGTATAAACCACACCTTATGTGAAAGAGGGTGACCGCAGCTGGCTAGACAGTGGTGAGGGGCAATGTACACTGGAATATAGCTCAAGGCTATAATGATGTTTGGATGAGGGTTTTTTTGTGGGCACTGGAGTAGTAAATCATGTGATGTAAAAGCATCTAGGCTATGGGAGCAAGCTTGAATTGGAAGGAGCTCTCCTGAAGAGAGTGTGCTGGTGGTCTGGCATGTTTCTGTGGTGAGGGGAAAAAAGTACCAAGGCAAATTGTCCAAAGAAGCTGAATAGAAACACAATACCTGGTATATGTGCTGCCTCTCTAGAATATACAATATATGGGGAATTGGTACTTGCTTCTTGTAACTTTGAAGTAAAGGACAAGTATGAAAAACAGAACACAAAAAAATGAACAAATATTGACGACATAAAGCAATGTACTTTATGTATTTCCAGATGATACAGTAAAAAGAACTTAAATCTGATCCTGTTTAAACTCCTTTATAAAAACTTAAATCTATTTTTTGATAATATTTTCTTTACAAGAGAATTATATTTCATTTTCTTTTTATATGTGAGACAGGTTAAGAGAGAATTGGCTAGAGGAAAAACAAGTAGTGAAAACACTTATACAGTGGACTGTATTCATATACAAAATAAACTAAAGATAAATGTCCCTGTCCTCTTTCCCCAGTTTCTCTTGGTTACTATAGCAGCATTATGTATTTACAACATTAGGTGAAATCCAGAAGGTGGTTGTTGTTTTTAAGCTGACACTGTCCCCTTACGAATGTGAAACCTTCAGCATCTTTAGTACTAAATGCAGTAAAGGGTCTCTAAAGATGCGCTAAATCAAACAAAGCCCCCACTCAACTCCATTTTGTTTTTCTTTGTGTAGTTTTGGAGACTATACTGAAATTTTGCTAGGCTATCCTTGCACTTGCTGTAGTCAAAATAAAAATCAAACACACAGTGAGATGTAGCGTAAGATACCATTCAGCCTGTAAATGCAAGGCATTGCCCTTCTTGTTACAAGACTTGCAGTTTCCTTCAGCCAGGGATTTCCTGTGGGGCACAACTAACCCTGCTGCAAAGGAAGCTTGCTGCTTTCATTGACTCTATTTCTGAAAAACTAGTATTCAGTGTCACCCATGTCTGCAGAATCTGAGTCCTTTGCTTGCCAAAGGAGAGGCTCCCTCTATGCTAGTACAAGGTATTAAGGAGATGTATTTCCTTTTTTTTTCTTTTCTATTAAACTACACAAAGACTCGGTCAACCCAGCTTTTAATATTATTGGATCTGTACATCCCCTCCTTGTATGTTTCTTCCCAAGGTAAGAGATACAGACATGCTTGGTACCTTTCCAGCAAACAAGCAAACACCTCTCTGCTGCCTTTGTCAAACGAGCTTGTGCATTGTAGGAGTTGTGGGTGCAGTGCTGCAGGTGCACTTGGCTCCATTTGTGGATCCATGGCTGCAAACTGGCAGCTGCTACTCCTCGGTGTCCCTAAAGGGAGGTCTGTGGTCAGGCAGTGGGCTTTGTTGCAGGTGAATTAAGTCCTCAAGCCCCTGCAGCTACAGCTAGCCTGTGGGCAGCACAGCGATTGGGGTGTCACAGACTTAGCCAACTGAGGCAAAGGAAAATGAGTTAAAACTGAGGCTGGTAAAGCAAAGCAGTACAGCTTATTGTGGGTAGCCCATTGCTTGTGAATCCACTAGGTTGTGACAATCATTCCAACCTTTCAGGTTATCAGTGATTTTGTGAAAGTAAATAGTCTTGATCCATGAAGAGGAGATGTGTGGCACCTTAGTAAAGCATCCAGCTGAAGCCAAGCATTTAGGGTTAGGTCTGCTTGTGCCTTTACCTAGGCAAGTGGCAATTGACTGCTTAGGTCATTATGCAGGACTTTTAGCATGTAAAGCATACGTGACTTCTCAGGGAGGGATATTTGCAATTGTTTCACTTATCCTAGTAAAGCTTTTGGAATAATCATGTGGTCACAAAGGCCAATGAAAAAAATGAGCCCCATTTTCCAACTGTGATGTTTCTCACCTCTGTGGTTTACACTGAGACTTTGGCCTATTTCTCACATTGTTGCTTCTTACCGGTGAGAACATCTTCCTAGTGATCCTTTAAAGATTAGTTGCTCGTCTAATTAGTATTGATATATTTAGCATGTATGCACCTTTGTACCTCTTCATTAAAGCTAACAAATGTCAATAAAAGGCAGCTTTGTTTTAGAAAGAAAAAAAGAGGGAAACTTTCTATAAACAGAGCTGTAGTCTTCGTGATGAATTGGGTGTAACCCTGGAGAGTGGCAGAGGTGAAACAGGCTGTCTGTTAAAGAGGAAATGAGTTATTAACAATTTTTGTCCTACTGATCGTAATTATTCCTGCTGGCTGAAAAAAAATAAACACCCCTTGGTCTTTCTTTATTGTAGTTGCAGAATAAAATTTTAAGCTGTTTGTCATTCTGGCACTGTGTGGCTGAGCTGCTACTTTACTACTCCAAATTTTTACTTATTTTAATAAACTTAGATTAGAATTGTGACTCTTGCTTTCCTGGCAGTAACCTGCTTGTGCCCTGCATTCAGGGACAAACTTGCTTCAAACTGCTGTGGTGGCTGCATCTCCTATATGGTCGCATTCCTGGTTGCTGCGCTAGAGCCTGCAGTGCATAATTGTAAGAGGGCTACCCATCACGAATCTCAGCATCCTTCCTCATGGCTTACTGCACTACAGATAATTTTAATGGTTTTAATCCCTTTCAGCACACGTTAGCAGTAGTGCTTGGTGCTAATATTTGCTGCGTTGTCATTCAGTGTGGCAGTGGCCTATCTGCAGGTGTTCTCTCACTTACCTTTCTTGAACAAAAGATGTATTTTTCTTGCACACATGATGGCCTATATTTTTGGGGGACTATTTTGAAAGACATTAATTATATGCCTGACCTTTGATGGTTTATTAATTGCACCCTTTATCAGCTTTTCTATGATCGCATCTGAGACTGAATGTCAGGTCATCCATGTTATGCATGGGTCCTCCTGCTTTGCTCTTTTTGCATTACTGACATAATTGCAGCACAAGCTGCTTGAGAAGGTCTGAGAATGCTTAAAGAGGGAGGAAAAGCGGACCCAGTTTTAAGAGCATCCTGACTTTGCAATGTTCTTCTTCAGTGAGGGCTCAGCGTTGGCCTCCTGTGTCACTAGTGAACTTGGGAAATGCTTCTTCAGCATTAAGCTATGCAGACATATGGATATATATGTTCCCTATCTGTGGAAACCAGAAATGTTTATTTACAAGTATGGAACCCTTATATTTGTTAAACACTAGCTTTCCATCTGTTGGAATAGAAAGCTTACAGCATCAGTTTTGTAAAGGCACTATTAGGATTTATCTGGGTCACCAAATACGTAGTTATCCCTGCTAGCTTGGAATTCTTTTAGTCTTCCCTTATTTTCTACACTTAACAACTTCTGTTTTATCCTGATGGCTATTTGCCTTTTTTTTTTTTTTTAATAATACTGTGTTGCCTTCTTGCTATTGCCTTTCCTTCACCCCTGAAAACTGATCCATTTCAGACAAACCTGTTGGCTGTTTTGGCTTCCCAGATGATTTTACCAGAGAGGGAAGAAGTTCCATTTGACAAATCCCTTTTAAAAAAATCTCACCATTTTCTTATGCATCTTCGTCTGTTGTTTTTCCTAATCAGTGTCACTTAGTTTCCTTGGCTTTGAAATGCTAGCAAATGTTTATATATTTGGTGTATGCTGTGTTGATACTATATCATGCCTGTATTGTGGTTATAGAAATAAATGTAGTTATAAAATGGAGTATGGGCACTAGTGATTGTAAACATGGTCGTGGTTATGTCTCTCTTGGAGGTACAGAAAACATAAGAGTGGTCGTAAGCAGTTTTGGTTGGGGTCATCACATGTGGAAGAGTATCCAGGTGTTTGCTTATGTTGTGTGTACAGTTCTTACACTGTGTTTTACTTTGCTCATGTTTTTTATACTCATTCTTTCTAAATGCCTCTGTAGGGAAAATAAGGAGCTATTACTATCTCATTAGAAAATCTACACTGCTTTTCTGGGAAAGTTATGCAGAGGATTCTGCCTAGAATGAAAAGGAAGGTGTCTGGGGATAGCAACTGGGAATTACTCAAATACATGTCAGTAGAGTTGCCATTTCTGAGATGTAAGTATGCATTGCCAAGTCCCTTAAACATCAATGTCTGGAGCAGTGCATGTATTTTCTGTTACTACATACTATGTTTCAGAGGAGAAGGCTCCAGTGTTTGTGAAATACTGTCCAGCCCCTGGCACCACGTGTGGTAGCAGGATGCAACCTGGAGGATGGCCAAGCCCTTTTGATGTCCAAAGATTTTTAGTCTTCTACATCTGTGAGAAGGAAGTGTATGAGAGTATAAATCTGAGGAGTTAACTGCAAAAGGCAGAACTGAGGTTAATGCCACTGACATGGTCACAGGAGAGCCCCTTTGTGCAGAGAGACATGTATATCAATCATATAGTGATAGCATATAGTCTGTCCCATTCTTGTACACTCATTCATGGAACAAGGGCTTCATTGCCAAAATCTTATCAAATGAAACAGTCTTCATGTTTGCAGATAACGTTTCATGGGTGGTGATCTGGGAAAGACTCTTGCTATGCCACCATCTGTAAGGAAAAGCGCAGAGAAACAGTGAAAGATGCCCCTAGTAAGACTGAAGCGTTTCTGCACTTTTTCCAGCTGACACTTCTTAACTGTGTAGGAGTACAGGACAAAAATGAAGTAAAACAAAAGCACCCCCCGAAGAACAAAGGACCCAAAAAAGCATGACCTGTTTGGGAGGAAATCCTGCCTTTCCACCATCTTGCAGCTGCAGGTGGCAAATTGCCAGCATCTTCTAAATATGACTCTTTGACCTGAGGCTAAGTGACACGCTTTCTGTTCTTGCTCTTATATGACAATGGAGAAGGTTTCTGAGCTGTAATCAAAGAATGTTACAGTTGGGTGGCAAAGATAGCTATTTCATTAGCATTTGGAACTTCCAACAGTGCAGCCAGATATGCAGTTGTATTGGTGAGCATGGTATTACCAGGAACCGTTTAGAGAGAGAAATGTGGCTAAGGCTGTCTTATAACAAGTGTGCTATCTGTTGACCCAATGCTTTTGAGTGTCCAACACTAGCTCTGCGGCAAACCGAAGCTCCTTGTGCAGCATCTGCTTCTGAACTTCTTGTATCTCATAGTCATCAGATAAGACAAACAGGTCTGCCTTACAGTGGACTGTTTTACCAAAGGAAAATGTGGTACATCTGGAGTTATCAATGTTCTGTTTTCTTCTTAGCCTCCTCATTTTGCCCCTGCAAACTTGGCAGGATGATTGGAAACCACATCAAAGTGGGAGCAGGCAGTGTAACTATTCCAGGTAGACCTGCCTGTTTCACCAGGCATGGTCTAACTTAGTCTTGGATAGATGCTACGTGGCACCACTTGCCACAGTTAGATCCTGCTGCTACTGTCTGGCTTGTTAACGCTGAAGGAACCCTGGGGATATGTGCTGGTGAACTTCCTGTCCTTTGCATACTTTCCTAGGAGGTTTTTTTAATGACTTCTGTTCAGAGTGCTGCTTGCCACTGAGGCTCCAAGAGGAGGGTGATTTGGGTGTCTGGACCTGCTGTAGAATCCCCATACACAGACCTTGAGTGACAGTCTGATGTCCTCTGTAACAGCATATAGAAATCCTGATGTCTTCCCTTTTCTGTTGCCAAGCTTTTGCTTTGGTGTTGTTTCCACAGAGGGACTCTCATGATTCTGAATCTGCTGTAAGCTGTCAGTAACAGGACACACTAACACAGCTGGCTTGTGCCAGCCACCACTGATGACAGCAGACACCTCTCAACAGTTATGATGTTAGCTGATGGGTCTCTAACTTCTGTCCTACCAGTCCTCAAATGTGACTTTTTTTGCCAGGCATGTTCCTATTGCAGTATTCTCCAACTATCAGTTAAAATAAATAAATAAGCAATCTCACCCACTTTTCTTTCTTCTACTTTTTTTGAATTGTCATTATTTTAAAGGGTCATAGCAGAAGCAGTCTTGCGTTCCATATTCCCTGAAAGTTTCTCTCCAGCTTCCAAATCTGTTTCAGATATTGTTTGGTGAGATCTGAGAACTATAGGCAGATATTGTGCACCAGTCTGTATTTACAGCCATTCCAGCTGACTAGCAACATGTGTAGACTGTTTCCTTGGATGAGGTGCAGGAAGCAGTGAACTGCTGAGATGTCTTCTGAATGAAGAATTACTGGGCAGCCATTAGACTGTTAGTTTTAATTGAAATGCTTGACCTGTGCATTATGGACGCAGTCTTGCTTTTACAGCCTTCCACTTTGTGTTATGACTGCATCTTTCTCCAGAGGCTGACTCCTTCTGGCTTTGTTACTAGTTACTGGTAAATGTTTTCTGAGATGCCATGGCATGCTGCATTGCAGTGCCATCAGCGTATGCACCTTGACAGCAGATCCGCTTCTTTTTGTAAAATATATTGACTGTTGCATCTATTCCTTGCTCTTCCTTTTGGTGGCTGTCACAGCACTGAAGCTGAATGGATGATGCCCAGGCGCAAGTGTTGAGGGTATGAGGGTGGAAGAGACCATGGACACTCTTAAGCGCTCTTACAAAGTCTGGGTCTTGCAGCTCCCCAGATACTCACAGATCCACAGCTAGTTCCTGCTTGGAGAGGTTTGCAGTGGGGTTAAACAAGAGGTCTGCAGCAGGAACTCTGCTCCGCTTTGCTCTCCTTTGTATGCTCCAAGGGCTGGGCTGGAGGAAAGATGGTTAGTGTGACTGTATGGTCTCACTTCAGGTTTACAAGGTTGTCAAGTTTACAGCGCAACTCTGGCTTTGGGTTTTTCTCCTTAGTAAAACACCAAAACAATTTACTGAAAAAGTAAATACCTTAATATTGCAAGTAAAGAATTGTAACAGGAGTATGATTTTTTTTTTTTTGCAGTAAGGTTAAACTTAAATTGCATTTTTTAGTGTGTATATCTTGGTTTAAATGCAATATTAGGTATCAGCAGAGTTATTTACACACAGGGATTAAATGGCTGAGACTTTTATTTCTTTAATTGCTTTAAAATTGTAAAGGAGTTTGAGGTTTCTTGTTGCTTAGAGGAGTAGCAAGAAGGGCATTCTTGTAGCAGTGGCAGTCTGGCTGTCGGAAATGTTGGAAGTGTAGCTGAATAATATATGTAGATTTAAAGGAACCATTTTCTTGGTTTTATAAGTTTTATTAGCTGGTCTGTGCTCATCAGATTGCATTTAGCAGATAATGGGTTTGCATATTTTGTCTCTTAAATCAGTGAGCAGTGATAAGCATATCGACAGTTCCTGGTCTATATGCTGAGGTATGGCATGGAGTCTGTTCAGACTAGGCGGGAGTGGAGGCTCTCTGTGCCTTATCCAAAGGCAGAAACTCAATCCCAGGAGACACCCCACAGGTGGCAGCAGCCCTGCTGCCGTCCTGACAAAGGTTTGATAAAATTCCAGTGTGGATGCTCTCAGAGCGAGCTGGCACGTGTCGCTGCTGCTCACAAACCTGCCTCAAAACGCAGCCGGCTGCTTTTCACCTCATTCATGCCAGGTTTTTGGAGGCTTTGCTTCGAAGTCCCACCAAAAGCCATGGCTAAAAGCATCTCGCAACATGCTGGGGCTGGTGGTGCTGCGGAGCACCCTGGCTGCTGACAGCCGTGCCACTCCTCCAGCTGCCAAGATCCACTGCTGAAACTGTACTTTTTTATCAGGTCATGTTTGTGTCTGGCAAAGATTTGTAGACACAACATCATTAACAGCAGCGCATATTTTCACAAGATTTACCTCTTCAACACTTTTTCCAAGTTAGTAAATCATAGCTTCTTTAATGTCCTGCTGGCTGCGTGAAAAACAGGAATTTATGTAACAAGCTCCAGGCCGCAAACCTTTTCCTGTTAGGAAAATTTTTTTTGCATTGCTGGCAGCGTTAGGAGACAGCTCTGTTACTCAAAGAGCGACCTCAGATGTCCTCAGTACAATAATACCAGATTATAACATTTTTGATGACTAAGGAATAGCAGTAATTTCTTAAATATTTAACTCTTCTGGTGCAGAGAAGAGGGAACCGAGCCTTAGCACAGTATTTTCTCTGCCGGTGTGTTTTGTGTGTTTGATACACCTATTTTGATAGTAAACAGTGGGCCTGAGCCAACTGGGTATGTTTACAAAATACTGTAAAAAAAAAAAAAAAAGAGAATGAACTGGTGCAGGAGGTTTTTTAATCAAGAGAACAACTTTCTTGCGACATTTCTAGAGCTGGACTTGGGTCAGCTGGGGATTCGGCTGTGGCCCTTGAGTGAAAACAACAAGCTGCGCCAGGGCGGCCTCACAAGGCTTCTTGGTCAGCCCTCGGGGCCACGGGCAAGTCCAAAGATAGATGTTTTGGGCTTACCCTCCCAATGTGTGAGCTGCACCTGATGAATACACAATTTCAAGGCCTTCCCTGCTGCTCTGTAGTAGATAGAGGATGAGATTTTGATGGCAGGGTTACGTGCAGTGAAGATGTACATTCCTACTTTAATTAGTTAATATGAGAATGGCTTCCTTTCTAAATTGAGTAAGGAAGCACTCAAATCATCACTGGTGTTTGTTTTACTGGGATAGTTTATTAAAGATGGTTCTTTGGAGGGGAAGGAGATGTTGGAAAGACTCTGAGGTTAGGCACATGGTTTCACTTCTTGTGCTGGTTGAACACCAAGCTAGTTGAACATGAGGCCATGTTGTGGCATCTTCTGCTGTCAAAGAGCGCTTTGTGCCCCTGTTTGGGGTGAAGCTGCTATCCTGTGGGGGTAGTCCCAGAACACTGCTGCCTGGCTGTCCTCATCTGCAAAAGGACTCCTCTTCAACCCCAGAATAACCTTTCCTGTTGAGCTCTGTAGATGGCCAGGCCTTCATTGGATGGTTGGCTTCCTGTAGTCCACGACGTGTCATGGCCCTTGCAGGTTGTTTGAGCCTGTTGTCCCTGGTTTGAGCTGGGCACCATGAGATGACTGGTTTCACCTGGCATGCCTCCTTATGGTCTTTGCTCCTGTTCTTCTGTCAGCTGGATGTGTAAGCAATGCGGAAAGATGGGCATCTTTGAGAAAGCAAATGTACACAGGAGAATGGGTAGAGAAGGTGAAGGAAGATATTTCTGGAGATGCTGCTGTCACAGGGTTGGGAAATACAGCAAAAGCAGCCAGAGCAGTGGCTGTGTCCCTTGTCCTCTGGTTTGACTCTTAAGGCATGCAAAGTGCCATGAGCTGTATCATCTTCTTAGTTTGGTGTTGTAGTGTGTCCAGGGTGTCAGATTAAAAACATAATTAATAAGAAAATTAAGATAGAATGGGAGGAGGAAGGTAGGAAAACAGGGAAGATGGAACTTTTGATTGTCGATGTGCTACCAGGGGTTTTGTAGATCTGGCAGCCATTTAGTGTTCTGAGATAAATGGCCTGATGGTCAGGATCAACTTTACTACTGCTTTCTAGAAAGTCTTTCTGGTTTTGCTCCCCTAAATTTATTTTTAAGACAACATGCTAAGAAATGATTATGAATGGAGGCCAGCTGCTGGCTCACTAATTTCTCTGCCACTGAGGTCTCATTTCTGGTTTACTTATTTTATGCGTTGTTTCGTGTTTCCCTCCTACTTGCTCTACATGAATTGCAGTCCCAGCACAGACCATGGGTCCCCATGTAGACTGTGCTACCATCCCACCACCTTCCTACCAACGTGTATGGATGCCTATTTCAGCACTCCTTGAGACTGAGACCTTTTGTTAGCAATTATGTCAAAATATAGGACAGCTTTTCTGTTGATACAGTGTTCTTTACATGTGCTCAGCAGAAAATTACATGAAGAAAAAAGTGTTTATCTACAGCTTGGTAATGCAAAGGGTAGTCTCTTATTAACAGGTCAACCTGTGGGCTTGGAGTTTTGATTTTGAGATTTTTTTCTTTTTTGTTTTTGTATGTAAGAACAAAACATGAAGCTTGTGACTGAGGAGATAATGAAAAGCTTCAGTACCTCTGGTCAGTCTTGGCACAAGGTATCTTGTGCCCTCTGGTATTAGAAGAATCAACTTCACATATTAAAATGTTAATTTTGAAAGAGAGAGATGGTTTTCAGACTGAGATTTTAAATGCAGTTTTGTCTATTTTTTTTTTGTCTGTTTGCATTCCTTTCTCCCTTACGATTTCTTAGGTAATTTGTCATGTTTATTTATAAAACTTGGAACTTAATCCTCAACTGATTTTCTATATATGTTTTCTCACGTAACACAAATAATATAAACCTTACTAATGCTCAGTGGCAATAATCACAGGCTGGCATGTTTGCAGGGTTTTAGGGATGTGCAATGTGAAAACCTAATATAAGGACCATAGAACTAGATCTAGCGTTCCCGAACTTCATGTAAAATAATGAAAAATAAGTAAATCCCTAAATGCAATCAAGTTCATTTGTTAGAGTGAAGCTGTTAATGAGATCTTCAGTCATCTCCTTGGCCTTCTAGTATATTTTGTCTCCTTTATGAGGAATTTGTATTTCAAACCAGCTCCTTCAGTGTTTAACCTTTTATAGTGCCAGATGTGATTGGGCCACGTGACAGTCAAACTGACATAGCAACTCACTGCAAGCTCATGTCAGCCAGTTCTGAGTGGTGAGCTGATAAAAGATATTTCCAGATAGGCATGGTTTTCCATTTCATGATTAGGCCTATGTTTTCTAACAAAATTAAAACATATTTGGAGTGACAAATATTTAGTATGTCATAAAAGATGCATGTTTTCTCTATTTCTTACACCTTATTTTGTTTTTCAGAATTCAATCCGTCACAACCTGTCTCTGCACAGCAAGTTCATCAGAGTGCAGAATGAAGGAACAGGGAAGAGTTCCTGGTGGATGCTCAATCCTGAAGGAGGAAAGAGTGGCAAATCTCCTAGGAGGCGAGCAGCGTCCATGGATAACAACAGCAAGTTTGCCAAAAGCAGAGGCAGAGCTGCCAAGAAAAAAGCATCCCTTCAGTCTGGTCAAGAGGGAAATAGTGACAGCCCTGGATCGCAGTTCTCGAAGTGGCCTGCAAGCCCCAGCTCTCACAGTAACGATGACTTTGATAACTGGAGTACATTTCGACCTAGAACTAGCTCTAATGCTAGTACGATTAGTGGAAGACTTTCTCCTATTTTGCCAGAACAAGATGACCTTGGAGATGGGGATGTGCACTCCATGGTATACCCATCACCAGCCACCAAAATGACTTCTACTCTACCCAGCCTTTCAGAGATGAGTAATTCTGAGAACATGGAAAATCTTTTGGATAACCTTAATCTCTTGTCACCTAATACGTCAATGACTGTGTCAACCCAGTCTTCATCTGCTACTCTGATGCAGCAAACACCAGGTTACTCTTTCGCATCCTCAACCACAAGTATAGGTTCACCAAATCCAGACTACAGGAAATTCACGTATGCTCAAGCTAGCATGAACTCTTTGCCCCAGATTCCTATGCAGACTCTTCAAGACAGTAAATCAAGCTATGGATCGATGAGCCAATTTAACTGTCCCGCAGGGCTTCTGAAGGAGCTACTGACTTCCGATTCTCCACCGCACAATGATATCTTGGCATCGGTAGATACTGGTGTTTCCC
Source organism: Pezoporus wallicus (assembly GCF_028554395.1). Classification (NCBI taxonomy): domain Eukaryota; kingdom Metazoa; phylum Chordata; class Aves; order Psittaciformes; family Psittacidae; genus Pezoporus; species Pezoporus wallicus. The sequence continues at coordinate 2,002,243 of NW_026636323.1, read as the reverse complement.
AGCCTGGTGGCAGGGGGCTGGGCCAAAATGTGCTGATGGTTGCTAACTCAGTGATGCCAACTTATGGCAGTCAACCACCCCACAACAAAATGATGAACCCTAACACCCGCCCTCACCAAGGACATAACCAGCCAACACCTGCAGTTAATGGTCGTGCCTTGTCACACACGGTGAACACCATGTCACATACATCAGGTCTAAATCGCTTGTCGACAGTGAAGACTTCGTTACAAGTGCCTATGAGTCACCCAATGCAGATGAATGCTATGAACCCGTACGCCCCTGTTAGCAGTTGCAATGGCTACGGAAGGGTGGGAATTGTTTCCCTCCACCAGGAGAAGCTTCCCAGTGACTTAGATGACATGTTAATTGAACGGTTGGACTGTGACATGGAGTCGATTATCCGTAATGACCTTATGGATGGAGAAACATTAGATTTTAACTTTGACAGTGTATTGCCTAACCAAAGTTTTCAGCACAGCGTAAAGACAACCACACACAGTTGGGTGTCAGGCTAGGATGTAGTAGGAGGTAAGCTGTGCTTTTTATAATAAATCTGAAAACCACTAAAGGGAAAAGAGATGTCAAAATGCATAAAATCAGGGTGTCTTCTGTGTTGGCATGTGAAGTGCCTTTATTAATCAGTCACTTTCCAGCCCTTTGTTAGTTTCCACCGGTGCATTAGGATTGCCATGTACCAACTGCTGTTACTTCATGTGGAGCACTAATATTTTGCCATTAATACTTTAAACAAAAAAATTGCTGGTAGCTAGCAATTGCTGAATACTTTTTTTCCCCACCATTTAAGGTAACTTAAAGCTAGTTTTAGCATATTTTAATAGATTTAATCTTTTGGTGTGAGTGTTAATTTGTTCTTTTTGTTGTTTTTTTCTTTCTTCCCAGGCTACGGTTAAATTCTCCAGACTTGTCTGACAGCAGGAACTGAGAAAAGCAGTACAAAGATGTCCTTCACCTTCCTTTTTAATTTTCTTGACAAAGCTGTGCGCTTGCACTAGCTTCTCTTGGGGGTCTTTTTTTTTTTTTGTCTTTTTTCTTCCTTTCGTCAGAGTTGGCAGCAGACAGAGTATTTTCCTGTACAGGATGTTTGCCCAAGATTTGCAGGTTATATGCTGCTGTAGATAAGAACTGTGCCATTGGAAATTTCATTACTCTGAAGTGCCAAATTCACTACACCATGTAATCACAGCAAAGACTCTTAACTTACATCATGTTGTGCTTTCGGTTTTGTACAGTATGATCTGTAGAAGAAGAATTGTTTTTTAAGACTATCTGTTTTGGTCCAAGAAAAATTTATAAACTTTTGTAAGAATACTGTGATGATCTCATGCCCTAAGTAAGTTTAACCTTCATTGATGTTACCTGTGTTTTGATGAATTGAGATAACTGTGGACTTGCCTTGCAGCAGTACAAACTGCATTATTTTACTCAAATTTGCCATACATTTCATATGGGAACAGAATAGCCTGTTAAATATGATCCTAATAAACTCACTATTCAAAGCAAACAGTAGGTTAAATGCCATTTGATAAGTTACCTGTATTCATGTAAATTTATGCAAGAATATATCTGGATTTCATTGTCAGACTAATGACTATTGTTGGACTTAAGATAATTTTTGGAATACTTTCCAAGCTATTTTTCTTATAGTTAAAGTCTACTTTTGTTACATAGGCAACCTAAAAAAGATAAAAAATATCTGAGATCTGGCAGCATTCATAACCTCTTCATTTTGTACAGTATTTTAATTGGATTAAGTACATGTTTTTATAGATTTCCCTAGCACTTGGGAGTGCTAATAAAGGAAAAGCTTAATAAGGATCTTGAATACAAAACATTTCTGTCCCTTTTTTGTTGTGTGATGTATAAATATAGACAACTTTATGTTTAGGAAATATTTAATCATTTTTATATATGCATTTTTAGAAATGTCATCTGCTTCTACTATCATTTTAACTCTGACTACCACAAAGTGTTAAGTATTCATTGTTAGATGCTTGTACAATGCTTCACATTTATATTTATTTCATGGAGGTCTCATAATGTTTGTGCACTCAAGAGCAGGACCTTTTGGAGAAATTCCTCATTTTATTCGTATATTATTATCAATTTTAGTAAAATTGATGACAAAATTGTAATTTGTCTTAATTAGCGCTAGGTTTAAGGTTTGTTGGTGTTCCTGTTGTCAAGCAGTACATTTGAAGAGGCAAAAATGCTACTTTTGAGTGGGATACTAAAACTTCTGTCATGCCCTGTTGCAGGACAAAATATTAGTTATTTTTTTTTTACATAAGAAAGATAAAGTAAGTTGTGAAGTTATACAAATAGGCGAGTTTGAGGGTAGGGGCGAGCATTAATGACAGAGGCCTTGTTCCTGTGGGAAAACCTGGTCTTGCTGGAATAGGCACGCTGACAGCTACCTGAGTGTTTTCAGGATTGGGTCTCGAATAAATGGTTTCTGATTTTTTGACGTTGCACAGTGCAATTTTCATGGAGGTGTGGATAAGAGGCCTCATCTGTGTTTTCACTGGTTGCTAAACACCACTGTGTTAGAGAAATCCTTGGAGCTTTTTTATGCAGTGACAGGATGAACATCTTTTGTGCTAGGACTGGTTGTTGTGAAGAAGGGGAGAAATAGATATTTTTCCATTGATTTTTCTTTTGTCTACATAACCCACAATTGGAAAACATTCTAATTGAAACTTATCTTCCCTGTAGTGATGGCATATGGTGGAGAAAGAAATGGGATGTGCCAAGAAAATTAAGTTTAGTAACAAGCCATATATTTAATGATCCTGTTATGACTTTCCTAAGGCTCTGCAATGTATTATTGATGTGCTAACATTTAGCTCCCTTTTGGCTTATATCACTACCAATTACAGCTGATCCTGCTTTTTTACATATCCTACTACAGTTGTCAGCAGTTCCAGAGGCTGATGTTGAGCTGTCCTGTGATACAGGTCTTCCCCAGCATGAAATTGGTCTTTGTACTTTGTTGAGCAAAATGAAATACTCTTATTGCTGAAGCCTCAATGAAGCTGCCTGCTTTCACAGGCAAGTATCTCTAGTAGCATCTTCACCATCGAATTCATAGTGTCTGAAATGTGACGAGAAATCCTGGCAGTGGAGCAAGCAAGAGGGCTCACATATGAGTTTCTGGAGATCCGTCTTTCTGCTGCATGTACAAAAATGTTTGTTCCTAAATGGGCTCTGATATGCATAGGTCAAAGCAGTTGTAAAATTCACCTCTGCATGCAAAGCAAGCATCTTAATACTAAACGCCATGGGGTTACAGCTGAACATGCTACATTTAACAATATACCTCCTGGTTTTTATTTACTGCTACTGTATAACTTCCTGTATAGAGGTATTTTCTTAATTCCCTTTTATAATTATGAATAACCTGAATGTAGCCATTCCTTAATTACAACAGTTTGCAGGAAGCCCCTTTAAGTATTGTGAGAAAGCAGTTGTAGATAATCATAGGTTTGGGCTGTGTGGTCATTTTTTTGTTTGTTTTGGTTTCATTTTTCCTTGTTTTCTTTCTTTTTTTTTTGTTTGTGCCATTCTAATATTTTGCAGTTGTAATTCTGGAATACTGTGAAGTCTGGTGAAGAGGCATGTTGTCGGCCTTGAAAACAAACATTATGTGACCTCAAATAATAAATCCTTTTTCAGTAAAAGTACCAAGTTTCTGGAGTAACTTAGTTTGTCAGAATTGTTGTAAATGATTGGTTTGTGAATTGTGCAGATGATCTTACCTATGCAGCCTTGTTTTTGACTTTTCTCTGGTTTGTACTGTTATTAAAAGTTTATTGTATTATAGAGCTGTTCAGATATTTTAAATATAAAGATGTATTGTTTCCATAATATAGCTATATGATATATGTTTAGGTAGTAGATGCATTAATTGGAAAGCTCTGCTTTGATAAACTGACGATTTGCCTACACTTATAAGCAAAAGTTATATTGCTTATTATTGGCTTAAGTCAACAGAGCATCCCTAAGAAGAGAAGTTAAAATTGGACCAATTATAAAACAGTATAAAATTTGCACTTGTTAAACCACTGGATGTATGTTAGTACTTTTTTATTTTTTTACTGATTTGAAATTCCTATTTTCATGGTGAAATTGCTAGGATCCTTAATTTATGACTGATTTTAAATAAGGTATTCTCATTATTATTATTTTGGTAATCATAATGTAAAATGAAGCATGGTTTATGCAAGCAAAAAAAAGCAAATTACTTGGCGTTAAAACTGGCCTCCTTTTTTGAGGGTGTTCCACAAACCAGCAATATCGAGAGATTGGCATGTACATACTGCTAGTTCTATTTGCGAATGGTGTGACAGCTCTTCAACGCTTCACTGCTCTGACTTAGTCACATTGCAGGATTAAAATTCATATGTGGATATTTTCAGCAAAAGTGCCTGATGTACTTCTACAGACACACGAGAACAATCCCTGACAGTTTGTTGTATAAAGCCATAAATGTATATAAATTATGTTTAAAAAGTTTTGTGTCCTTTTTTGTATACAGAGAATGAGATTTGTACCAGGATTCTACTTGTGATTAGTAATCCTTCTACTCCGACTTTGTTGTAATCACTTTCCTTACCGCGTAATCTTTTTAATGATGATGATGATCATTATCCGTTTGGACAATCCTGATGACATTAGCAATTTTATATGGAAAAATACTTCATGGTACCAAGTCTTGCCTGGCAAGATGATACCATATTAATGAGCGAACACTAACTGCAGAATAGTTAACAAATTTTCCATTACTTGCTATAAAGGAATTTCTCTCTCTTGGCATTGCTTCTGGAATTGGAACCGTAGCAGGTACAGGAACCTAATAGGGCTGTGTTACCAGTGTTTTATCAACATAATGTGCTAAAAGTAACTTGTTTACAAGTCTTTGAGACTAAACACAAGAAGAATCCATGCCTGACTTGTAGGCCTTGCTGTGTAGAGATGCTTTGTTACTGGAAGCTGCGTTAGGCAGCATCAGACCGTGTTGCCAGTGCTTCGAGAAGCGTAGTTCAGAGAAAATGACAAAAAAACTCGTGAAATCTTTTCAGAATGGGTATTTGTAAGTATAAGCTCTTAATAAAATTGCTATGACATGAGATGTTAATTAGTGTATCAGAATGTTATGTAGTACATTGTTAAAGAAGGAGAGGAAAAAAACCACCAAGGGACGCTGACATACTTCAAACCACAGGAAAGAATTAGTCATTTAGTCCAAATTGCATGTTAGATCCTAATGCTGTTAAATGTGGGAGAGCACGGGCTTGGGAGAGACACCTTTCTCTTCCCACCACTCCCCCTGTTAAGGTGAGACAGTTCATGAAGTCCTCTCATCCTTCTTGTCTTCCATTTCCTCTTCTTGCCTTCCTCTGCCGTTCCTGTCTTCCTGAAGTACATACCTTTTCTTGGAGTAAGAGTTTTTCATTTGCCAAACACTTGGTCTATATAGGCCAGCCTGCATGGTGCTGCTCCTTTCACAGTCGTGCTTTACACTGCAACAGCAGGAGTGCTGATGTGAGTACAGAAAGGAGGAATGTCTAATTTTATATTTTTTCCCTTTTTTTTTTTAATTTAGATTGTGTTTCAAAACAGAGCTGAAAGAAAGGAGAAGAGGCTGCCAAAACAGACAGCCAATAACACCCACGCCACAGTAGTCTTGTGAGGCCCAGATCCCTGCTTGCCTGCAGGTGGGGAGGGAGAGGAGTGGCTTTAGATGAGAGAGAGCAGGCTTTAGATGAATTGCTGGCAAAAATGCTAGTTTGATCTTAAAGTGAGCAGAGGTAGACCTAAAGAGCATGAAAGAATACATTGTGCATAAAAATAGAAACATTTAAAGATATTTTAAAAATAATTCCCCCTTGTACTTTGCAGTTCCATCTTTATTTTAGCTAAGCTTTTTTTTTTTGTAATTCAGCGTTCATTTCTGACAGGTTTTTGCACATTAGGGGAAGCTGAGGATATCTTCACATTTTGGAAAGCCTGATTTCTGGAATCAGATGGGTGTAAGTTCCAAAGATACTCTCTTTGGGTGTTTGTGAAGCCATTGTTGGAAAGGATGCACATCTGATTGGTACATGACTAGTTATTGCTGTCAGGAGAGAAAGTCAAAGCTTGACTCTTGGGAAGGGGCTAGCTAGCATTTATGCCAATCTGTCACCAAGGGATTTGAATCTGCTGATCAAGGACCGAAACTTCAAAGCATCTTTGTGCTTTGAGTCAGTTCGGCATCAATGTAATAAACATGTTTTTGTGCAGAAACATCAACTATTATGTCAGTTGATAATCCAATTAAAAATACAAATAACATTAGATGTCATGGCCCTTTGTTGTGCAGCTGGTGTGCAAAGATGGATTTTCTGAAGATCCTCAGAAGGAATAGCTTGCACTGATCAGTGTCTGTGGTTATGCCCACTGCTGGAATTGCATGCAAATCCTTGTTCATTAGTCAGTGATGTTTTGCTTGGGGTAATGTTCTGGCATGTGCCAAAATGATAGCTAAAATGAGGAGGCAGGAGCAGCGCCCCATCTTATTTTGTGTTTTTCTACTTGCTGTTGGACCCTGGGGCATTCAGAAATTTTGCATGTACTTTTTTGCAAGTAAACTTCTTGTGTGGGTGTTTATCACTGAGATAATGGGAAAAGGTGTGAGGGCTTCGTGCAGTACAAGGAGGAGCACTGCAGGAAGCTTCTGATGGCTATAATAGGGCTGTGGAGCAAAGAATTGGACCAAGAGCTCATTCATAACTTGGAACTGCAACATTTTACATCCTTGCTTTGTGCTCATCTATCATTGCTCATGCCATCCTTAAATGAAGAGGCCTTTCCAAGCGAAGTAAGTGTTGGTCTTTTCTCCCAAGTAACAAGCGACAGGACAAGAGGAAATGGCCGCAAATTGCACCAGGGGAGGTTCAGATTGAATATTAGGAAAAATTTCTTTGCCAAAAAGATTGTCAAGCATTGGAACAGGCTGCCCAGGGAAGTGGGTGAGCCCCCTTCACTGGATGTATTTAAAAGATGTTGTGGATATGGCATTTAGGGACATGGTTTTGTGGTGGACTTGGCAGTGTTAGGTTAATGGTTGGACTTCATCTTAAAGGTCCTTTCCAACCTAGACAACACTAATATTCTATGGTTGCATTTTTTTCTCAATTCCCTAGAGCGATGCCACCTGAGCAGGCAACTGCCCAGATCTTGCACATGAGTTTTGCTGGGTTTAACTGTGGAACTGTGTTTGGCAGGGATATCTACATTTTTTTGGAAATATTCCATCTGCTTAGATTTTACTGAAGTCAGAGGAGTTCATGGAAAAGTCCGTTATAGAAGTACATGTACGTGCATTGGAACGGGAGAAATTCTGCAGGTATGAGCTGCTTCTAGAATGCCAAAGCAAGAAAAGTGATTGCTTTGAAGGGCAAAGGAAGCTGGGGTAAGGGCTCCGTGTGGCAAAAAATAGCTTCATTTCTCTTTGATTTTGAAGTTGTGTCCGGTAGCAGTCACAGACAGCACAATGTCCTTGCCTGATTTGTTGCTTGGGTCTTTCTGACCAGGTGAAAACAAGTGACAAGCTGTGAAAGCCTGTGAGAACTGGAGTTTCATTTCAGGAGTCCAAATAAGTTACCACTTCCTGCTCCTCCCTTTCTTTCCACTTCATCCCATCAATTTGCAGCACTTGAGAAGAGTGTTAGTGTTTGGGTTTTATTTTTAATATCTTTCCACCCGGCTCAGAGGAGCTGAGCTAGGCAATGTCCTCTGTCCTTATTTCAGCCCCGGTGACAACGGCTAAGGAGGTTCTTTGCCCCTTCCTCCTCTCTCAGCCTGCACAGCAGACCTCTCAATGCCCAAATGAGACCCAAAGCCAAAGCTTATTTACCCTGTGGATGGCCCCAGGAGCTCTATGAGGTGGGAAGGTTCATCTGCCTGAGGCTCTCCTGCTGGGCAGCTTCTAAATTAAAAATAGTCCTGGGATGGCAGGGTAAGTCCTGGGAAAGCGGCTTGTCTTGGAGCCATGCAGCTGCTCCACCATGGCCCTATCCCACTCTGCTTCAGCCTCCTTTAACCCTTCCACTGAGCCTTGTTGGTGTGCAAGGCAAGGCTTTCACAGGAAGCCTTTCTGAGCAGCTTTTCCCTCAGCCCAGACGTCCCATTCTGCCACAGGCAAACTGCTGGTGTAAGCCCATGTGTCTTATGTTCAGCCCATGTGTTTATGTTCAGCATAAAATAAGTGAAGGCTTCCTGCCTACAGACTCCCTCAGCAGCTTTAGTCTTCATCCTAGTGGTCTTGGTGTGGTAGGTGCAGAAAGACAAGAGCCTGCTGGTGATTGAGCAGCATGCTAGGCAGATGGGGCTAGTATTGACTCCAGAAATAACATTGAATAATAATATTCAATATAATTATATTGAATGTGCTGGACTCCAGCATAACTGCTAGGGAACCTGTTGCTTAAACAGGACTTCTTGCCAGATAAGTTAAAAAAATGGTGTACTGGTCTTTGCAAGAGGTGGTAGCACAGTCGAAAGAGGTGTGCTTGACTTCCACACCGGGTAACTTCACAGAACATGTAAAATGGACTCAGCATGGAGTGACTGTGAGGACAGAGTGGCTGTGTCCCTGCTGAAGAGAGCTGTGCTTCACAAATGGGGCTAAGTCAGCAAGCATGGACACAAGTGATCAGTGTAATCTGTTTGGGCTTTCAGTGGCTTCAGTAATTTTCCTCACTGAGTTCCTGGGACAACAGGGATTTAATGGACATCCTCAGTGCCTACAGGCCATTCAAGTGCAAGTAGCACTTGTCTTTTCCAAACTAGGGAAGCTACCATTGCCTACCCCCATGGACCTGTGCTGCTCAATGAGTTTAAACAACCATCAGCAGAAGCAGTTGATGACCTGAATTGCTGAGTGCACCGTTATACAGCATAGTGAAATATCAGGCTGTGCCAAGAGCTATGGCAGGGTTTCAGCATATTTTGTGCCTAGCTGATAAACCTGCAGATATGATTAAGTGTTGGTAAATGTGAAATAATGCACAAGGGAGAGGGGGAAAGTGAGTTTAGTGCATATGGATGCATAATGAACCCTGGATGATGTGCTATCACCATGAGAAAGATCTTGGAGTTGTTGGAAGGTTTTTTTTGAGGTCTCAGCTCACAATTAGCTGTGGGCAAAAAGAATAGAAATAAGAGTAGGAGAAGAGAATGGAAAACCTCTGTTGTACTACTGCTTGCATGCAAATTGCACCTGTATCAAAAATATTACATGTTGTTTGGCTTTCAAAGAGAGTATTGCAGGGCTATTAAGAGCAGAGCAGAGACTAAATAGAAAGGATGAGTGAGGGTGGGTATAGATGAGTGAGGTGATAGAGGTTTGTAAAATTTTGGATGCTGTGGAGAAGGTGACTAGGAAACGATTAATCAGTATTTCTTGTGACACAACTGGGGACACTCAATGAAATGTTTGGGCAGCAGGTTTAAGACAAAAAAGAGGAAGTACTTTTTCACACAGTTCACAATTAAAATTTGGAACTCATTGCAGCGGGATGTTGTGGAGGCCAAGAGTAAAAATGAATTCAAAAAAGGATTATACAAATTAACAGAAGATAGGTCCTTTAGTAGCTATTAAATACAGTGGTCCAGATATGGCTTCTAGCTCAGGAAGTCTGTAAAGGGCCACTTGCTGGAAGCTTGGAGCGTGTACCATGGAAGGATTACTCACTCTGTGACCCATTCCTTATGCTCTTCTCTCCTACTCTTCCGCTGCGGGCCGCTTTGAGGGACTGGACATTAGCATAAGTCTACCTTAGATCTGACCTTACAAGGGTAGTCTTCAGATTCTTAGTTATGCTCGGAATAGGTGCAGTCAGAAACAACTGCCCAGCAAGCTTCTATGAGGAAGTTTCAAACATCCATGTGTCCGTTTCCAGTTCTCTGTCAGTGGTCATGGATTTGCTATCTCTCTATTGAGAGTCTCATTTGGTACCTTTCACTGGGAGGCATCAACTGAGATTACAGTCTCGCTGTAATAAGATGTAACGTAACAAATGCAAAATACCTGTTTAGATTTGTAAGCTTTTAGGGGGGAAAAAAAGTGCACAAGGAAGGCAGAGCAGGGAGAGACAAAATCTCTGTTCTCCTCAAGTAGCTCTTTCCTAGCAGCTCCATGGAGGCTATGCTGAGGGCAGGATAAGTGCATTACAAATCCAATCCTCCCTCCCACACCCATGACTATGGCACTACATTTTTTGCTTTTGTTGTCAGGTAAAGGGTTAAAGTCATTCATATGTGGGCATGTGAAAGCCTTTCAGAGAGAGTCAACAGTAATACTGGACAGTGAGCATAACAGAAGTGGTCTAGAAGTAATTGTGTGTCAGTGGTAGCAGTTTCTCCAGTGCTGACTGCTGAGGTCAGCCAAAAAAGAAATGTGTGTGAAATATGCAGTTTTATCTCTTTCTGAGTATTATTATGATGTAGGGTGGAGTTCTAGTGGAGGGTAGAACAACATTTTCTTGCCAGATCAGTAGTATGAGCTCTTTCCTTTGTATGTTACCAGAATGACACCAGGCTTGTTACCTCACCATAACTGATTAAGAAATGCTGACCTAAAGATGAAGGAAAGGTAAGGTTTGTTATCATGCCTGTAGCTGAGATAGCCCATTATAGGACTTCATGTGAAGAGACACTGAATAGACATTGCAACTGAGTCTTGGATGCCAGCAGCTATAAATACTGTGTGAGAGTGAATTTATGCTGTAGCACATCAGTCAACATGCAGGAAATCACAGGTTTCACTGAAGTGTTGAAAACATAATGCTAATGGACTACCATATGTATTGCAAACGTAGCTTTCTTTCCTTGGATCTGTATCCAAAGCTGCTTTCTCTGTGAAGCTTTGAAATGTGAAGTCTGATCAATGCTGACTCTTCTCAAAGCATTCAAAAAGAATTTTTAAGAAAGCTGTCACCTCTGTATGTTCCCCTTCAAGAACCAGTGGTTATTTTCTCTAAATTTCCACCATTAAAAAAAAAATGGAGATATCCAAACCTTCATAAATGCAACCTGTAAGTTGTTTAAATTAACTTACTATTTGGTACTTCAACTGACTGAAACCTGGACTTTTAAATGTATTTCAAATTAAATAATAGAGAACTGTATGTTTTATAAAGCACTGGTTAGGCTTTATTATTAAGCAGATCCATTCCCTTTTCCCTGTTTTTCCCACCCACCTTCTTATTGCCAGTAGGTTTGACAATGACTTGGTGACACCCAAATCATGGGTGCAATGTTAAGAGACCAGGCATCCAGAGCTCCTTCTTGTTTATGTTGGCATCTGTTATAATTTAGCAGCTTCTCTTCTGCTCGCTTTTATTAATAGTGCTTGCAAGGTGTGAAGCACTTTCCAAACATGGTGAAAATATTCATATTTCTGAAAAAGCTTGCAACTGAGAATTTGTAGTAAGCAATGACTTTGTATGCTGCTTTTGAGAGCTGCTATACCTTTCCTCAAAATTTCCTAGTTTGTCCTGAACCCTGTTTTGTCTGCATTAGCCATTAGCAACCTTAAGATGTGTTGAGGTCATTATGAGAGCTTCGGGAAGCTCTCTGCTTCCCGCTCCAGAAGCTGTGCAGATACTTGTTGCAAATGCAAAGTGAAACATGTGAGCCTACTCTCTCTGAATAAACTTAATTCGGAGGTGATTTGTATCAACTTTTCTTTCTTCCTTTTCTTTTTTTTTTTGTCTTATTTTCTCACGTGCAATGGTCTGGTGGTATTTACACTGTCATTTATTGCAGCTCTGTGGTAAGTGGTAACTTCTATCAAGCAGAAGCTGTGACTTCTTGCACCTTTGCCCATGTAAAGGGAACCCACAATCTAGCTGACTGTGATAGCTCCCTTATTTATCACATTTCTATGCATCCTCATAATTTGACTGAGGAAGGACTCATAATTCCCTAGTTTAAGAGGCAATTGCATACCAACGTTACAGTTGCCTTTTGCACATTAGTTAAACTGAGTGATGATACAAAGCTGTTTCTGGCAGCCAAGGGGATGAAATCCAGCTGGCAGACCTGCTGCCTTGGGGTCCCAGTCAGGCAGTCCTGCTCACTGCGTTTCTGGTGCTGCTGTGCTAATTGCTGGAATGTGGCTCCTACCCACAGTGCAAGGGGGGAGCATGAACTCTGTCTGGCAAAGGAAGGCTTGCCTAGCCCACTGAAGAACCCTTGGCTGCCCCCAGCTCCAAATGCTGCTCTGCTTAGCTAAGTTGCTCCTGCAACTTGGGTTGCTACACACCAAGAGACCTGAGCCCTCCCTGGTGATGGCTGCATGAAGTGAGTGTTCCTTGCAGGGTTCACAATGGCATTGATCTTCTGTTTCATTTTGAAGAATTTAGTTTACCCACTTGGAAAACACTCATCAAAGGCAGAAGGTAGGATGGTCTCTGATTCTGCACGTTCAGGTTCTTAGAGGCTTTGGTGGTGCAGACATAACATATTGTGCTCAGCAGCTGCAAGAGTAGCTTCTTACTTCAGTGGTGCTGGAAACCATGTGAAGACAGCATCTGTGTTTAGTGGGGGTGCTCTCTATCTGTTGAAAAAATGACCCACTTCTCTAGGGGACATTTTTGAGGGAGTACTGTTTTAAAACTTCAAGTGTGATTTTTAAAGGTCAAGATGCATTTGCCATGTTCAAAAGTTATTTGCTTATTACTCAGATGAGAATGGATTCTGATATAGTGGTAGGAACAGGTTTAATGAGAAGGAAGGTGATTTTTGAGTTATTTGTCTAAAGAAAAAAACATAGTTCTGGTCAATGAATTCAAATTAAAAAGAAAGTAATCTGTATTTCTTCATGCTCTTTTGTATTTCATAGAATCATAGAATAGTTAGGGTTGAAAAGGACTTTAAGATCATCTAGTTCCATCCCCCCTGCCATGGGCAGGGACACCTCACACCAAACCATGCCACCCAAGGCTTCATCCAACCTGGCCTTGAACACTGCCAGGGATGGAGCATTCACAACTTCCCTGGGCAACCCATTCCAGTGCCTCACCACCCTTACAGTAAAGAACTTCTTCCTTATATCCAATCTAAACTTCCCCTGTTTAAGTTTTAAGCCGTTACCCCTTGTCCTGTCACTACAGTCCCTAATGAAGAGTCCCTCTCCAGCATCCTCGTAGCCCCCCCTTCAGATACTGGAAGGCTGCTATGAGGTCTCCTCGCAGCCTTCTCTTCTCCAGGCTGAACAGCCCCAACTTCCTCAGCCCGTCTTCATACAGGAGATGCTCCAGTCCCCTGATCATCCTCGTGGGCCTTCTCTGGACTTGTTCCAACAGTTCCATGTCCTTTTTATGTTGAGGACACCAGAACTGCACACAATACTCCAAGTGAGGTCTCACAAGAGCAGAGTGCAGAGGGCAGGATCACCTCCTTTGACCTGCTGGCCATGCTCCTTTTGATGCATTCCAGGATACAGTTGGCTTTCTGGGCTGCAAGCGCACACTGAAGCCGGCTCATGTTCATTTTCTCATCAACCAACACCCCCAAGTCCTTCTCCACAGGGCTGCTCTGAATCTCTTCTCTGCCCAACCTGTAGCTATGCCTGGAATTGCTCCGACCCAGGTATAGGACCTTGCTCTTGGCATGGTTAAACTTCATGAGGTTGGCATCAGACCATAACCCGAAGCATGTCTTTTGGGTTATAAACAATTCTGAAACACATTTTACCTCTATATTTGAATAAGGCGTTATCACATTGGTGTGGAGAAATAGTCAACTTGTTTTTAGTGTGATACCGTTCAAAAGAAACTGTGGGGCACTGATATAAGCATAGTCCTTGAAAGGAAACTGTAACATGGGGCACAGATATAAGCATAGTCCTTGACAGATGACAGAAATCAAGGGGTGCTAGTCTTTCTGTGTACCTGTTTTCTATCACATTCCTCTGGTCCTCCCCTCTTTGAAGAGATTTATACTGCTATTTATCAGCCCTGTATATTGCAGAACAGGGCCCCACTGGGCTGGGTGTTGGAAAAACCTAGCTCCAGGAAATCATCTCTGATTTGCAGCCTTTATTGTCTTTGTGGTGAAAAGGTAAGCAGGGAGGGAAAAGGGAAAACAAAGAAATGGATTGAGTAGCATGATGGCCACGAGTGTTATGGTACAAGTCTTTCATGTGTTTAGCAAAAGAGAAGCTAAGGGGAAAGAAAACCAAAGCATGTGAGTTGCAGAAAGGAGTGGAGGGAAATGAAATGGGACTGGGGAGGAGAGGTAAGCGCCAGGTGGAAAAAGAAATGGGAAAGAGCAGACTCTGTTGCTGGTCAATGCAGAACAGAGAGAGCTGGGGAGAGTTACGAGGGTTTCAAACCAGTGGCTGGGCAGGACGTTCCTCGTCTGAGAGTTAGTGTGGTGCAGAGAGCCAGCAAAAGTTGCTGGGAGAGCATGATCTCAGTCACATGTCCAGGCAAAGCAACTTCTCAGCCAGTATGTCCTATGTGGCAGTGTATGGTCTTTATGCCAAAGTAACACAAACCAATGAGCTTAATGGAGTTACTCATAGTAATAATATAATAAACGGAGTGTATTAACAGTCCTGTATAAAATGAATTGTCTAAACTATGGAGAGTGTTTGGCCACCAGGCTGCTGGAATCCATGGATGCCCAGCTCCTGGAGGTGTCATTAATGGTATTTGTGGGGCTAATGAGGTGTGAACCATGAAAGTGAGCACATTGTCAGTTGCTGTGAGAGTCTGGCACCAGCTACAGCCATTCTCAGTGCAAGTGTGGTACCACTACAATCATAATGAGGCAGATGGCCATGGGAATAGAGAGTATTCAGAACTAAAAGAGGCCTTTGAAAGACAAAATGTTGCCTGAATCCCTAGGGCTACAAGCAGGGATAAATCTTTGGTTTTGTTTCCAAGACATCAAATCTGTTCTAAATACATCTTTGGTTGCTATATCAGCTTCTATCATCACCTATTGCTCACAGGGTCAGGGTGAAGCAGATGAATTTGTAGCATCTAGGTAGACAGTCTCAAGAAAACAGCAGATGCATACACACCTAAAAGACCTGTTGTCAGGGCTGTGTGTGGGGCTGCTTTTCTGCTCATCTTTAGGGAAACAGGAAATGGGATTCATGTAGCAAGTGCTGAGTTTTGGGATGGGGCTATTAGTGGTCTGTGCAAAATGACATTCACCTACAAAAACAAACAGTGGAGACGCCTTTCTGCTTCAGCCAAACCCAACACTGTCTCTGGCTCCACATGTTGGTGACTGCTGAGTGTAAGAGACTTCAGCTACTTGTCCTGGCCCATTTGCTGACCATGTAGGGCTCAGAGAAACCAGCTCAAGGAGCTGATTCAGCCAAAAAATAACTTGCCAGAAAAAAAGTCTTGGGAATTATGGAGCTGGAGAAGAGCAGATGTGGTTAAGAGATGGAGCTACACCAGGTCAGCATTTCCTCCAAAGCAAGGCACAGGGAAACCCAGGCATTAACATGCAGCCTTAGAGGCACGTGCTGAGACCTACACCAGTGACTGTGCTTGTGAACACAAGTGACAGAGAGCACTGGCCAGACAAGAAAGCTTTCATTGTTGTGACAGCCCCAGAGGACTGAACTTTAAAAATCACATGCCTATTGCATTTCTTTCCTCTGCAAAGCCAGATCCATTTGATTAAGAGAACTCCAAACAGTGCTCCTGGTCTAGAAGTTTTGGAGTCAGCTCTTCTTTTTATCTTTTTACCAGCCTATTTCAGTTGAGACTGAGCTGGCTGGAAGTTAAACAAAAGCTAAGACCTTAAAGCTGAAACAGGTTGTAGGTTTAGCAGCTTGAATTTTCTAATGAATGCAGCCAGCCCTGTCTGACTTGGGGTCTAAACTGACTCCGGGCATGGAAACTCCCCAGTCTGAAGTCTTCACAGTTTAACCCTCTAGAGAAACTAGTAGAAACCAACTTACACATACTTTATAGTATAGAAGGATTTCTAGGAGGCCCTTTACTTTTAGACATGGATGGATCTCTGCAAAGTAAGACTATCCGTGCACAGACTGATGCTCAAATTTACTCACAGCTACTCATAATTCTGTTGGAGAAAAAAAAGTTTGGAGGAGAAGACTGAGGCTTTTTCTTCCTCCTATTCCTTCTCCATGTCATGTTCAGACTGTGCAGTGTTGTCACTTTCTTGCAGCCTGTGATTGGTAGATTTCACTTTCAGAGGGTTCAGCTTCTCCTTGCAATGGTCAAGCACTCCATACCCAGGTGTAGCAAGCTGCTGTTTCTAGTCTAACGACCTGTTCAAACATGACTTGCTGATAAGGCATGAGCATGCCCATAACACATGATACTTGGAATAGGTCACTGTTGAGATATTTTGCTGTGCTTTTATTAAACTGGCTGATGTCCTCAGTTTGAACTGTCTGGTTCTAGCAATAAAATTCAGCAGCTGTGAAGTCTATCAGGTGCTGAGGGACCTTTAAGCATAGGTTAAGCCCGATGTCTTTAGGTCTGAGACGTTCAGCTTCAGAGACTTCATGCTATAAAACTGCATTTGTTGGAAAATTTAAGCTGCTAAAGCCACAAATGTGTTCTAGTTTTAAGGTCTCAGCTTCAGCATTTGTTTAGTTTCCGGCCATCTTGCTCCAACTGAAATGGGCTTGTATTAAGTTTAAAACGACACAAATGACATCAGAGCTTCTGCACCATATCCTCAAAGCCATGGGGCTACCTATCTATGTCACGGGAGAGTTTAGGAGGTTAGTTAATAACAGCTTCTAAATATTTTCAGTTCTTCAGATAAAACTACATGTGTATGCCTGTATGTTGTTCCTACAGAGATTGCTTACTTAGGTTAGATCTTCCCTCTCACCTTCACACACACGGTAAACAGGAGGTCTATGTGTAAAAGAGACTTGCACAGGAGAACTGAAGGAGCCCTTTGGCTGTTCCCTGATATTTCTGAGGAACTGGGCAGATAAATGCAGCAGATGATTGAGCTAACTTGAAGTCTTGGGTTCAGAACAGACACAGAGGGAGAGAAGTGCCCGAAAAACTCCTCAGCTTACAATAAACTATTTTTTTTTTTGATCACCTGGTACTACAGAAAGGGACCAGACGTCCTCTGTTCTGAGCAACTTTTCTTAGTAACACTATCCTCTCTCCCTGTGGCAGCTCAACCATTTGTCACTGGATCAGATTCTTGTTAGGCAGCTGTTCTTATCTTGTATAACAGTGACCCAACAAATCTGAGCTATGTGCTCTATTGAAGAACAGATTTCACTTGATAGCTTGAAAATAGCCATGTCGCTTTCTATTTCTTTTCCCATTGCTTTATTATCTTTGTTCCTAGTGCTACCAGGACAGTGAGAGTCCCAGACCCAAGCTAGCATGGACACGTTAAGCTAATTATTTGCTTCATGGTTACACATGGAACAGTAATTGCCCTTAGCTGGGTTTAAGAAAGCAAAGGAGTCCAATTCTGTGGCAGCTCCACCCCAGCCAGTGATGAGGGAATTATTCTCCCCAATTTACCATAGCGAGAGCAAATGTTCCCTCCCACAGAGTTGCAACACAAGACGTGAATTGGCCTAGCTAACACTTGCGTTTCATTCAGGCTCTGCTTTGTGCCAATGCAGAACCTGAGGAGCAGAAAAACAAGGAACTGGTGTGAATGTTATTAGAGGTGCTAGGCTGGCCTTTGTAGATATCTTAACAATCTCAGTTCTTACCAGAACTGAGCTCTTACTGGGAGCATAGACAAACCATGAAGATATGCCAGGAAGAACTTATGTCCAAACTGACAGTGCTTGCGAAATAATTTAAATGGTCTTTTTTGATATATTTCTGCTGTTGCTCCTGTCTTGCTGGGTTGACGAAAACGGTTGTTGCTTCACAGGGATCAATAAACTATATTAACAAGCTTTCTGTTTTTTTCCTTATACTATATGTCAGCAAACTTGTGACCCTTCATGACTGCAAGTGTCTGGGTGGAAACTGTTACTGTTCTAAAGCAAGGGGCTGCTTGGTGAAGACAGACACTAACATCTAAGATCTAAGTGTACTGGAGTGAACAGGTATCTCTAACTTGCTCATTGTTGACCAAGATCCAGGCATAAACCTACAAAATATGTGTGTATATATACAGTTATGTGTTATACACATGTATTTACATAGGTGTACAAAAGCACACATACAGTGTTTATTTCAGCCTGCATAGTGTTACATGACAATAGGCAGTGAACAAAGACCGATGGCATAAATAAATGGAACGGCTCATATGAAAAATTTAAGCTACCTTGCAAGAAATGTGGCCAAGTGTATATTGATGGAAGGCCAGAAGGAAGCACTGCAACAGTGCTGCCTGTCCGCTTGCATAATGCAGGTCATGGGACTTGTCACAATAGCAACACACACCTTCTGGCTCTGGTTTAGATGGTTGCTGAAGGGAAATCTACTGTGTCTCTTGGTATGTTGTCCCAGTGCTGCCAAAAGTGAATCTGATTCAAAGTTAGGTTAGTGGGTTCTCTCCCTCCTGACTTCAAAGCTCTACAAAAGGGGTGTTTACATTCCGGCTTATATTCCTCCACCCCAGATTCTCTCTCTGGTCAGTGAAAAGATACAAGCACTTTTGGGGTATGATGTATCTTATCCAAAATTATACATCTAAAATGGGCACAGGTGATCTGTATCTTGTAAGATGTTGGGTGGGAAGCTTGGAAACTAGGCTATAGAATGGGAACAATGATTTCCAGAAAAGTTGTGGTTTGTCTGCAGATCCATAAAGGTGAATACTTTTGACAAAAATTTAAGCCATGTATGGACTTTTTGTATTATTAAAGCCTAAGTTAGTGATTCCTAAATTGAAGTTCATGGATCCTAATGATCTCTGAGGCCATGCTGAGTACCCTTTGTATTTCACTGGCACGTCAGATTTGCCAGCTGCAGTGTGATGTCTTGTCTTATCTGAGAAGATGCTATGATGCTGATCTGTGTGCTGGGAGTAGTTCACCTTCTTCATCCCCTTTGAACACTGACCCTTCACTCTGTGGCACAATCTCCAGTTGTGTAGGAAATCACATTGCTTTCTTCTCTGACATACCTCTCAGCCCATCAGAAATGATGGACTCTGCTACTACCCTCCTTGTGGTTCTGAAATGGTTTGAAATGGTTCATGGGGGAAAATGCCCAGGGAACTAGGTGTGTGGGATTGCTGTTTGGTGGTTGTCCTAGGACCAAGGCATAAGCTCTTGACAGGAGTGAGTTGAGCATCCTTAGCTGTTTGCAGCCCAAAGGCTTCTGCAAAACAGGCCTAATTATCACAGAGCAGTCACCTAGAGGCACTGAAAGGCATTGCTGTTTCCTCTAAAAAACAGGGTGTGGACAAGATACACTGCTAGATTTTTGGAGACAAAATTAAGAGGCCATCTACAATGTAAACAGTCCCAGAAGAGTTGGCAGAGTCACTGCTAGAAGCTAGTGAAAGTCAACCTAGCTTATGTTAGCCCACTGACTACATTAGTTTATTGTCTTGAAGTTTAATCCTCTGCAAAGGGTTTAATGATGTTGCAGATATTGCCTTTTTAGTTGTGTCTTTGGGTTCTGAGGGTGTAGTAGGCTAAAAGGATTTTGGAGATAAAGGAATAACCCTCTAGACCTGTCTGACTGGTTAAGCTTGGAGGCAGGACAACTATCTAAATGAAAAATATCCTTCTAAGGATATTTTATGATGGAAATTAAGTTGTTTAGTGGGAGGAAATGGATATTATCCTGTGGAAGCTATTGCCAAGGTCCTCTCATTATTCACAGAATCAACATATCCCTACCTCTAGGGAGAGGTACTCCACCAAGTAGGGTTATAATCCACAAGTTATTCTTCTGGCAAAAATAGGAAATTCAGAAATATCAAGAAAAATGTAGAGGGAATAGAGTATTTGCTCTTCAGGACAGGTGTTTTTGAACAGCTCAGGTGCTCTCTGTAGGAGGCTCCAGGCATGTCTCTGCTGGCAGAATCCAAAGCTCATGTCACCCTGAACACCTAAACAGCAGGGTGCTCTTGCCAGCTGGGAACTCCCAGTCAGGAGGGAAGCCACTGGAGTTGGACCTGTGCTGGTAAAGGGGACCATTCCCATAGTTCGGAAGAAGATAGAGGACTAGCAGGGAGAGCCTACTGGTTTGGGATAAGGACTCATACCATCTGGATCACTTCTAGCTCAAGATGTAGTGTTGATTGCCCCAGCGACATCCCAAAGCAGTAGATTTTAGCTCTGATGGGGAAATAATGGAAAAAGCAAACCAGACAATGAAAGAGGTCGTTCAGGGGTTCCAAGAATCTGCTTTGAAGTGCTTGTTGGTGTCTGGCAGCTAATACTTTGAAAGTCTACCTTCACTCAAAACAGAGTTTTAAGACCACCTTGATGCTGATTTTCAATCAAAGTAGCAGCTGGTAGTGCATGTTGGGAGAGGGAAAATGAAAAAAAAAAAATCTAAAAT
Organism: Pezoporus wallicus; assembly: GCF_028554395.1. Classification (NCBI taxonomy): domain Eukaryota; kingdom Metazoa; phylum Chordata; class Aves; order Psittaciformes; family Psittacidae; genus Pezoporus; species Pezoporus wallicus. The sequence continues at coordinate 1,981,715 of NW_026636323.1, read as the reverse complement.
GCACAAACCCGTCAGAAACTGAGGGCTTGCTGGTGGACATACTGCTCTACTGTGAATTTTGTGTCTGCCTGTAGATCAGAACAGGAAGCAAGGCTTTGAGAGCTTTTGTCAGAAAACCTCAAAACTTTTGATGGTATTATAAATGTCAAGTATATTTTAAAAAGGAGGAAAGTACCAGCCCCTGTTCTGCACAATACAATAGAGACTTTATAGTATTACAGAAAGCTGCATGTGAGAATTACAGAGAAGTTAAGGTCTGTGGTATTAATGCACTGTAATAACTGAGCTCTCAACACAATCAATTTATCCCTCTGTCAGTATATTGCCAGGCACATGCAGTATCACAGTGAACTGTGAAGTGTAGACTTGTCATTTAAAAAACACTTTAAAAGAATTGTTCCTCAAGTTCCAGTCCTCCTAAGTGAAAAGGTTAAAATAAAACAATCAAACCCAAGCTCTTATGCTTGATTGTACGTCAGGTAAGTTTAGCAGTAGAGAGCATTGTCTTTAGTTGCTGGTCTTGAAAAAATGAGAGAAACAGCTGTGATAGGAGCAGGGAGAGTGAAAAGGTAGGCTATTTCTGGGCTCTGCACAAGAGGTGAGCTGGTAATTGTTTCTATCCCAAAGATGTTTCAAATAAGCAGGGAAGTAAAAACTTCTGCCTCAGACCTGGATATGGGCTGAGGCAGAACATAAGAAGCTAAGATCACAATACGTTTGAACACACTGTAGGAAGCTCAGAATAAGAAGTGACCCTGAAAATACTTCAGCAATCTGCCACTCCTTTGCTGCTGGCCTTGTATCAGCCTTCTATGATTCTGTCTTAGATGAACTGAAGCAGAACCTATTATAATCCACCCAAAACTAAATTGTCTGTAGATAATTGGACAGTGGAGAAACCGAATTATAAAGTACAAATGTATCCATGGGAGAATACAAAAAACACATTAAGGAGTCCTGAACGAGTGTTCTATCTACTTTATTCAGCAGCATTTAAGAGCATTTTTTTTTGTTCTTCATTTCTTACCATAGATTGTTGTGGGGAAGATTTATGAGCTGGTAATATACATGGCCTGAAAGCACTATGTTATACCCTTCAGAATCTTTTTCTATTGTATACCAGATGGCCAATGTTGACTGTGCATAAAGATGGATATGTGAAATTAAAAAAAAATTCAAGTTGCCTGTGTAAGCTGAGAGAGAGACAGAATAAAAAAATGGTATGAACTACCAGAGCCCACTGGGGCTTTATTTTGTTGCTGTGAAACGTTTATCCAGTCTAATGAGTAGTAGGGGAGAAAGTATCCTGTTATCTTAAGGAGCATCTTGCTGTTCTAAAAACATTTATTTATGACCTCAAGAAGAAAACCCCCTTTGTCACCTTTTTCCAGTATTATCCTTTTGCACTAGCCTTGCTAGAACATGCCAGCTCTCCCAGTCCAGTAAATATGAGAACAATAAATGTGGTGAGGATAAAATTTCCTGAATCACTGGTAAGCACAAGGTTGGGTTGTTGCTTACAGCTGCCTCGTGTTCTCACCACAGGAATAAACGCCAGTCTGCATGGCAGACTGCAGCATGGCTCAGAACCCCAGTGCTCCTTTTCCTTGTATAAAGATTGCTTCTGGCTGCTGACTTTTTTCTGCTCATATCCCATTTTGGAAAAGAGTCATGTGGGATGTCTTCTTGATGGACTCAGTTACCTGCTCTGCCCTTCCTTCTTGGATTCTTGTGTCCCTCACCCCCCTTGGTGACCAAAACAGTGCCCAGAAGAGACTTGCCAGCCTCCTCTGACAGCTCTCTCAGAGCTTGCTTGTCTCTGTCTGCATTTGTAGTCATTTATAGTAGCAATCTTCCCAGGTCTAACCCAAAGCCTACTGCAGCCAGTATCAAGCTTGTGAGCTAGTGGGTCTATTCCTGCAGCTAAACTGAAGCATGTACATGACGGATCAGGGCCCAGGACTGGACATCTATGTATCAGAGGAAGGTGTCTGCAGGTCAGTAAGGATGGGATGCTGCAAGAGAATCAGTCAAAGGGATTGTTTAGATTGGTGTGAATTCAAATTCACTTCCCAGCTGACACCAATAGGACTTGATGGTGTACTCAGGTGTGTGCTCTGTGAACTGTGTCTTTTGTTGGTAGGGAAGGAAGAGCAGAATGTAGGAATAAAAAAAGGCATAATTTTCAGAAGCTATTTTTAAGCATTATAGAACTAGCCTTTTAAGTCCAAGAAGCTAAACTTCACAGAGATATTTTGATTTACACTTGTGGATTGAGATTTATCATGTCAGCAACTTGCACTTGGGTAGTATTACTTTCTTGACTGTCCTGAATCTTTAGGTTTTATTAGTCAGATCAGATTCCTGGTGCCTGGACTGGGATTTGTATAGACAAAGAATGAGGAAGATTGAAGTCTGGGTAATCATTATTATTTCAGCTCTGTTTTCATGCCTTCAGAGGTCATAAAAATCATCTCTTGCTGAAGATATTATTTTTCACACACTGAAAGGAAAGATTAAAGTAGGTTTTCTTTTTTTGTCCTGGACTTAGCTAAAGACTTTCAGGAAGTATATTTCCCTTTCTCAAAACAAAAACATGGGGTGGTTGAAATGCAGGGAATCATTTTCATATTGCTCATTTCCCACTGCAGCACAAACAATTGTACTTTGGAGCTCCCCAGATCATAGAGATTTTAATAATGTTAGAGATATGCTCAAGAGCCAGTCACCCTTGAGTTAAAAGGATGCAAACTTTGTCTAGCAAACATGGCATTTCCATAGGAGATTTGAATTGGTTTGCTTTTGTAGCGCTGTTGCAAAACAGGCACACAGAACCACCTCACAAGCAAAACAGAGGCATCAGAAAGACAATATACCTTCCTTCCTGAGGCACATATTTCAGGAGTTGGGGAAACACAGCTTCCTGTGCTCTCACATGGATTTAGGTAATGAAACTCTTGACAGATTCAGAAAGAATAGAGCATTACACAGTTGCTTGAAAATATTACGATGTTATTGTACAATGTGCTGTAGCATTAAACTGCCAGGTGTAGTGAAATCTTCTGTGTACATGTCATAGGAAACAATCATCCCCGAGGCTGTGACTGGTCTTTCCACAATGTGCTCAGGCTGGGATGGGAGGAACTGCAGAAGAGTGGCAGATGGAGGGGGGGAAGGTGTAGCAATAATGAACTAAAGTGATTAGAAATGGCTGGTTCATTTCTGTTCTTTTAAAGACGTGATTATAGGTGGGGCTGGTAGCTTTGATTATCATTAAAGTTACGTGATACCTGACAGCTCAGTATTCTGTTTTTAATTATTACTCACATTCTTGAGGCTGAACTATGTAGGCTGAATTTTCTCCCCAGTGTGCTGCCATAAAGTAAGTATAATAATATAGAAAAGCTTTTTCCCTCTGTCCAAAGGCGAGCTCAAAATAAAGTCAAACTTTAAAAAAAAAAAACCATAATTTTAGTGATTTTTCTTTTTTTTTTTTTTTTTTTAATGCTCTTCTTTCTATTCTTTGTAGCAGAGATTAAAAATGCAGTAGGAAATGGTTGCTTTTCTATTGAAGATGATTTTTTTGAATCCCTCTGAAAATCTCTCTTGACCAAGTAATAAGACACTGTTGGAAATGTGTAATCTGCGTTTTGCACAAATTTGGGCTGGAAACTTGCACGTCTTTGTAGAGTTCAAATCTCATGAAGATATTTTCATCGCTGGCCATCTTCCAGCCCTGTCAGTGTCCTCATGTGCATGCTCCATCCCTGCAAAGCATTTGAGTTTATGGTGGGCTAGAAAGCATCTTGTGTAGTAGTGTTTGGAACTATCGTGGGCTTAGCTGGGAACAGGGCTGGAAGTGAGAACAGGGTGGAGAACAGCTCTTCTGTTCAGGATCTTTTCCTGGTTCTCCAGTAGTATGGAGGAGAAAGCTGTCTTATTCAAATATGTGTGTGTGTGTGTAAAATAGAGGATCTCAGCAGGTAAAGGTGACAAGAAGGGAGAGAAATTTGAGAAGTTGAATGGGGCAAAATTCAGTTTAGGTGTATGAAGGATTTAGACAAGAGGGAGGTGAATGGAAAGGCAGCTGGGGTGAGAAAGAGGAGGCAGGGACTGACCGAGCAAGGAAAACTGGAAACAGTAAAGGGGGGGAGATGGTCTGAAATATAGACTAGGACCATGTAGCTTGAGCCAGCACTAACAAAGATAGAGACAGAAGCATTTTGGAAGGGTTTGGAGGAAATATTGGCCAGTCTATTCACACTCACCTTCAAATCCAGAATTCCTGATTTTTTTCAGCTCTCTTGCTACTGGCAGGTCATTTCTGTGCTATCGAGTCTGCATCATTTCCACTCAGTCACAGTCCTTTTAAACAAGGCTATGCTGCTCAAGAGGAAGGAAAGTTCTGCAAAATTTCAGCCTTCCACTGTCTTGAATTGCAAATGATAGAGACACTACCTGAAAGTTTATGGTGTGTAATTCTCTACCCAGCGTATGCTATACTATACAGATAGATGGGTCCATCTCCAAATTTCTTTCAGTCCAAAAGCAAGATGAAGTGAGAAGCTAATGCAATAAAAAGGATCAGGAAAGTACATGGCAGCCACGGCTACACGCATGGTGATGGCAGAGGTTGCACAGGCCAAGTCTGTTTTTTACGCAAAAAGAGACAAGCAGCTACCTTTTTTTTCCCCTTCCCCCCCGAGTTTCTGCAAACCTTTTCATGCCTGTGAGTTAGAGCTTGAAGCAGTAAAGACCACTCACAGGATGACCATGAGTCTCTGAGTCAGAGCAGAAGTTAAAACTTGATGCTTGAGGTCCATGTGGCCCTGGTGCAATAGAAATATTCATTGTCCAAGGCTGGATGTGTTCTTCCCCATACGAATGATGACAAGGGCGAGAGCATTTTCTCTTCAAACAGGAGACTGGCCTGGGACATGTTAGCTCCTTCTCAGGGTCCTGGTGAAATAACCACTAAGCAGGCATGCTCTGCTGCTTCTGCTTCAAAATAACCACCTTTTTTTTTTTTTTTTCCAAGCATGTGAAAACATGGAGAACCATTGCCACTCATGGTCATGCGGATTTGGCAGTATGATCTCTGAACACCTGAGGGTTTCTCAGTGCAAGATTATTGCAATATTGCAGTGATTTGGGAAAAGAGCAGAAAAGGCAGGCTTTGACTGGAAATGAATTCCTAGACCTCTTGAAATATTTTCATTACTGCTGATACATCGATGGAAAAGAGATGGGAATTTTTATCTTTCACCTGATTCATGTCAGAGCCTTGCTGGAAAGCAGAACACAACACAGATGTTATCAGGAGACTTGAGTTCATATTCACTTGAAATATTTGATGTACGTGACGCTGAGCAGTGTTGAACAAGCACTGCATCAGTGGCACTGCTTGTTGGGCTTGCCCAGAGCCTCTCAGCATCAGGCCTGAGACAGCTTTTGGATAAACAATTTGTCCTCACTTTGAGGGCATTACCATGCCATGTTTCCACGTCAACAGAAAAAAGACCTTGCTGAAAACCAGCTATTGAATTTGGGTTAATGGCAAAATCATGGCACTTTAAAGCACTTATAATTAAAAGATTGCCTCTGAACAAGCCAGCTAAGGTAAGGTAAAGCTGCACCAGTGATTTGCTGATGGGAATGTGAGTCTACAGAGGATGGGATACCTCTGATTTTAATGGGGGTTTCTGCTATCTAATTCTGCTGTAAAATGAGGGTCCCTGTTTAATTTTTCTTCTCCCATTTCCTTTTTGTCAGTTCAACAGAATTAGAACCAATGTGTAAAGTGCTTATATTACTAGGAACAACAGTAGGAAACCCTTTGTTAACCTTAATTTCCCATCTAATATTTCTCTCCAGCGTCAGCCAGTCTCCAAGGAGATAGGGCTGTTGACAATAACTCCAAATTGCTATGTAACTGTCAGATTGTGCAGCTTCTAAAGAGCAGTTTGTTAATTTTTCCCCTGCTCATTTGTTGGTGTTTTCATTCTTTCCCCAGAGATCGTGCAATATCCAGAACTTCTTGCATCTCTTAATTCACAAACCTGAGTTTCCTACCTAAGAAACAGTGTATTTCTATCAAGGACTAAATCTAGCAGGTTGATGAGATCTTATTGTAAAGCACTGAGAATCCTTCACTTTTTAGGAAGTCAAGGGAAGGTGAGAGCACTCAGTCCCACAGGACTTAAAAAGTTAGTTGCATGATTTAGATTTTGTCTTTTAAGACGGGGCTGCTGGTGACTTTCATTCTCCTGGCAAGATGGAGTGTCAAGACTTTGAAACCTGGGTATTTATTTTTCATTCAGGAATTTTGAGAAGGTGGTCTGCTTATACCCATTGCTGACATATGAAAGCAAAGCAGAGGCCCAAAATAAGAATAGGTCTTATCTCTGTGGCAGAAGAGCTTTTCTACCCCTTGGAAATGTGGCAGGTGAAAGAGGAGTAAAGCACAGGTCTAAATTGCCATTCAAGCTCCATCCAACTCCATGAAAAGAATGTAACTCCCCAGGAGATACATTTTATGTGAATTAAAGCACAGTCAGGGTTAGCATTTTTGTATTTTAGCTGCCCTTAGCCATTCATTAGATTTATGAAGGCTGGAAAATTCAAATGTAGGCTCTGGAACATCAACATACTCTTGACAAGGAGAAATAAAATACACAAGAATGTGAAAAGAAAAAGATGCAAGGTAAGGAAGAAAACAAAGTTGACATATTCCTTTGCTTCACTACTGAAGGAAAAATCTGAGGCAATTCATAGGGTGACTCAGAGCAGTAATGATTAGTGAAAGAAATAATTAGTTTATGATTAGCCTTTTTTTCCTGCGTGTTCTTATGTTTGGGTAAAGCATATTGTTCTTATAAATGTTGAGCGGACATTTATCACATCCTCTGTCATAATTATTAGTGACAAGTCAAGTCTGAATGAAAACAAATGGAAGAAGTAAGTGTTTATCTCACTATGAATTCTTTCTGATAATGTCTCACGAAATTCTTTCCACCTTCTACTTCTGGGAACTGAAAGAGCATTTTGGCTCAGGGACATACTGGGTGTATTACCATCATTAATTTAAAAGAGTATCCCCTTTATTTCCTCTAACAGTAGAGGCCAATTTCATTCCCAGGAACTTTGCACTTCTATTGTTTTCATTCATTTTTAAAATGGGAATTGCACTTTTTTTGGGTTGTACGATGTACCCATTTAGTCCTTCTTACCTACTTATGAAAAACCTAGAAGTCTTGCCCAAGTTACACTGGAAGAGTTAAGCCTGGATGAGTTTCACCCCAGTATGAACTGGTTTTCCAGAAGAGGAAAAGTAAGAGAGGAGCTAGGATTTCCTCTGGTGGGTACTCAATTTAGGAGGTGTGGGACGGTATTCTGAGGAGTACTCTAGTGCCCTAAAAGATGAGAAGAGATGAAGCCTCTGGCACTACTGTCATTGAAAACCTTTCCTGTTAGTGGTGCATTGATGTTGGGAGTAGTACTGGCTATCAGCAGAGGAAGGAAGCAAAGCTGTTCAACAGAGAATGGGATTAATGCAATTACCATGATTTTACTCCAACAAAGAGGCTAGACTGGGCTAAGACAAAGGATCCTGAACTGATACTTTATTTTGAAGCCAGACGACCCCGGGGGAACCCATCTCACAGAAAAGGGCTCAAAAATTGTGTGAAAGAGAGCTGTTAATTTTTCTTAATGCTTAGATAACATGCTCAAAGGATTTTATTTACCTTTTTTTTTTTTAATACTCTTTGAAGTTTTTCATTCGATACAGGCTATATCAACATTTCCCATGGGTTTAAGAAATACAGTACACATGCACAAGTTAGCGTGTCTGATAATGACTCATGGACTTGGTTGCTTTTTGTGCTGTTCTGTGAGAACCACTGGAGATTACTGTATGGAACACTGGGACACTGTAAGTGTTTGACTACAGGATATTAGGTCACTTCAAACTGATCATGTGAGCCCTCATGGGCTTTCACTGCCTCTTCATTGCAGGACTGCTCTCCAGAATATGCCGATTGGACTGGGAGAATGCAGAGACTGGGAAGAAGAAGCAATCTCAGAGGAACAGCTTCTGGTTTGGGCAACAAATGCCAAGCTGTTAAAGCCAGTCCGCTTTGAAGGGGAAGGACAATTTCACAGGCAGGCTTAAGAAAGCTGCTTTTCACCTACAAAATGTGCCAAAAAGTGTTTTATCTTTATCTGCTTCGAAATTTACCAATCAACATGAAGCAAATAACCAAATCAACACATTTCTGTGGTGATTGCTCTAAAACCAAGCACCTTAAACTCTCTGCAGTTCTAAAAGTCTCAGGATCTTGGTTTGGGCTTCTGAAAGTTGAATGCACCAATGGTAAAAAAAAGGCTTCTTTTCTCCTTAACATGTCAAGAAACATCCTTGGTGTCCTTTTAGACTGGCAATACTGACATCTGGATGCTTTGTTATAGGGTGGGGTTGTTGAGACATGGGGATAAGGAGAGTTGGGAGCCTGAGTGTAAAGTCTGAAACTTCAGAGAAATCACTGCAAGACTGTTACCTAGATGGCAGTTAGAGCAGATAAGGTAGAGATTACATACCCGGAACATGAACATAAAATATGAGTCCTGTCCAGCACAGTAGGCTGTTGTGTAGCAGCAGTGTCAGGTAGGTCAGGTAGTATGTGGGTGATTGTGGTTAGGCCCTATAACATGGCTGTGGTAGAAAGAACCACCTCTGGAACTTGGTAGCTTGTCTTTGCCTTGGGACTTCTGTATAACCCCATCACTCTCTGTTTTGGAGGGGACAGGTCAGAGATTCCTCTCCCTGCATTCATTTGCTCCCATATTCAGTACCTTCAAGGTATATCTTTGTGACTGGTCATGCAGCTTTGCCAAGCCAACTGCAGGACCTGTCTCTGGCTCATACGGAAACTCAGGGGACCCCTGAATGCTGGTGTGGAATAGGAGACATCCAGGTTGTCAGAGAGAGGTGCTAGCCATAGTCCCAAGCAAATAACGTGTACCTGGGTATGAACCTTTTGTCTTTAAAAGCCAGTTGCTATTTAGTTTGATTCATTTTTGAGAAGTTTCCTCAGCAGATGAATTGGGAAAAGAAAGAAAAACCTTCTAGTATTAGGCCACAGCCACTCTGGAAAAAAAACTGAAGGGAGAACTAATTGATGATGGACTATGTGAGGCTGAAATCAAAGGAGCAAAGAATTTGGTTGTAGCAACAAATGATCCTGGGTAAGTCTGTGGCATTGTAACAGTTTGAAATGGACAGATCCACGTTTCAGAGAATATATTATATAAAGGCCCTTAATCAAACAACTTTCCTGAGGTGAATGAACTGAGATGATTTTCAAGTCACACTCTTTAGTTTTCCAGTCCTCACAGAGCTGAAAATACAGTAAAAAATAGTTCTTTCTGTTTTTTTCACACAGTATTTCAGTATTTCCCTCCTGGTCTGAGCATAGGAAACAAAGAAGAATTGGAAAATAAATAGAATCAAGCATTTTTTTTTTTCTGGAGGATCAAAAGAGTTTGAGTTTCTGGACAGAGGTTTCAATTGTTTCTTATTTTATATGAGTTTATTTTCCTTCCACCCTGGCTCTGAAGACTGTGTACTTTCAAGATAACATTGTTCAAAATCTCATGAAATTTACACATAAACTGTCTTAAATGAAAGGGAATATTTAAATTTGGAGATGGTTGTAAAGTATTATGATCTAATTACAATAGCATTTTCGAAGGATAGCAAGTGTCTAATGAAATAGGCTGGATGTTATGGAAAATAAAAGTGGGCCAATAATCTAAAGCTAGCCAGCAAAATTAAACATTGGGGCTTTTCCTTTGGAAGGTTTTAAATCAATTTAGTGTTGGTGAAAAGCACCAGATTCATAGCAGAGGAAAATGATGCCTTTTATTTATTTACAGGCGAGGCTGGCATGCGCCAGTGACAGCATCTCTTCTTTAGACTGTTGCTGTACTTAGACACTCAGCTGAACTGACCACCAGGAAAAGCAGCTGAAAAGTCCTTCTGTCTCTCTTCCTTTCTGTCCTTTGAGCTTGCCAGCACCCTGACTACTCTTTACTTTTGAAAGTGGTTTTGATCATGTGGATCTATCCATCAGGAGCTAAGACGAGACAAACGATTCCTTGCATTCAAATCCAGGAACAGCTGTTAGTTAAAAAGAAATCTCAACTTTAAAAAAGCTTTTATTTGCATGCAAATTTGAGTGCCTGTGGATCAACGGATGGGCTGGGGACAGGGTTTCTTTTTATGGAAGATGCAGTTCACACCTACGTTTGTTCGCGACGTATCTCCACTGTGCTTCGGGAATCATGGGCAAGGACACCCTCCACAAATATCTACCCTCCAGTGAGGCAACATGGTGAGGGGGCTAGTGAAAGAAAGTGATGGTTTTCAAACTGCTTGTGAAGAGTATGGATTTTTAACAGCAATAAGTGCATCTTTTCTCAGTTCTTCAGAGCAGCTTTCTTTCAGGGCTGAGCCTTCAGAACTGGCTGATGCAGTAGGACCTGCAAGCTTTGTACAGTCCCTGTGGGACTTCTTGTGGCAGTCCTCAGGTGGTAAGTTAAGTTGGAAGATCAGGGACTTTTCCACAAGACATATTTTTTTTCAGGATGTTTTACCTCCTACTGAATGTAGAACTGGGCTAAACAAGGGATTTTTTTGTTGGATGTTCAGGGAAAACAGAGTCCTTTCAAAGGGCACCAGTTTCAGTGGTGGGGCTCTGTCACGTGGTGAGGAACACCTGGCTGCTTAGAAGCCTCTTTAAATCCCATCTCCTCTCTGAACACAGTTCAAAGCATCCTATGGCACATGGAGAAAGTGTTAAAGTATCAAGCATGTCTCATTTTGAGGAAGATCCCCCAGCCTTGTAGGCTCAGACTCCACATTCTTGACTCATAAGAAATCAGACCAGAGACGCTTAATGCCTTAATATGCCATACGGAGAATTGCGTGCCGTGGAGGGGAAAAAGGCAGTGCCTGTCTGCAGCTGCAGATGACGCAGTATTGAATCACCAGGACTAATGGGATCCACTGACTAACTGGGTGTTTCCAGAAGGCAGCCACTTGCCAAGGAGGTGAGGGAAGGGAAGGTGTCTGTCAGGATTTTGTCTCCCTCTGGCATGTGGTACCACAGGTACTGTAAAATTTGGCCTGAGGTAAGGCAGGGAAGTTGCTTGGAGCCAGTCTTGTGTCTGGGAGTCCAGAGCTTGTGTATTAAAACAAAGGCTGAAAAGGAAATGGTGATCTGGTTTGAAAATACAACACAATAAGGCATTGCGAGGAAAGATCGGAGGGGAAACTAGTGCTCAGAGGGCTGTTCTCAAATGTCAGAAATCAAATTCCTAGGGAAAGGACAAAAATAAACAGGAGGGTGATTGAGGTCCAGGACCTGTTGTGGCCTTGGTGTGGATCAGGGAAGAGAGGTCAGGTTTTGCGCTGCCTGCTGTAACTGCTGGTAGAGGGATCCCTGCTCCTTGGGGTTCCAGCCCCTTCCTGGGAGTTCTTGTATTGCAGCAACCCTGGTAAGGTCCCTGTGACTTGCAGCTTCAGGGAACTGCTTTCTCTCTTGAGCAGAAAGAAAGGTTCACTGCAGGCAGCCCCTGATTCCTGTGGGTGCCATTGCTGGCTTGTATGCTGCTCTTGGTCTGCTGGCCAGTCAGGGGAGGGCTGATGGACGGCAGCCTGCTGCCGAAGAGTTTCCATGCAGACATGTCACCTCTGGGTCTTTCAGGAGAGAGAGATGGCTTCCTGCAGAATTCAAAAGGAAAACATGAAAGTATTCCCCCTGCCTCTGAGAAGAAACTTGAAATGGCCAAAGGAAGAAGTACTTAGCACTCGCAAGAATGTTTGTCTCATTGAAAAACCCCAGAGACAGCAGCACTTTGCTGGTTTGTATAGAGGCTCTGCACTGGTAAAGGACTGCCCCACCAATCTAAATTAATTTGAGATCTTTGGGGCTGACTCCAAAGGTGATAAAGGCAGTCAGTTTTCATTTCCTTTCATTCTTTGATCTCTCCCCTGAGGCTGCCTTCAGTGGAATATAATGAATTGATTTTATTGTTATTCTTGATGATGACACAGCCCCAGTGGGAAAAGACCAGAAATCAGGAGAGGTTTTTTTTTCTGTTTTTTCTTCCCCCCCCCCCCCCCATGTTAATGTTAATTTACTGGAACTATGTTTTAGAGAGCCTGCATTGCTCTCTACTAATCTCTTTCATTCACATGGAAGCTGGGGCTTCTTTGTCAAGTGTCCATAGCTGAGTGAAGATGGACCACTAAAACTCTACAGCCACTGTTGTGACCCACTCCTCCCCCCCTTTTGAGGGAAAAATACAGAAAGTGGTTATCAAAGCCATATTTGTGTTTTTCTGTGATGGACAAAATTTACTTTTGTTGAGGAAAGAATGTATTAGAGCCTTGGGTGACACGGTTTAGTGTGAGGTGTCCCTGCCCAATGCAGGGGGCTGGAACTAGATGATCTTAAGGTCCTTTCCAACCCTAACTATTCTATGATTCTATGATTCTATGATTCTATGATTCTATTTGTGCACTGCCCATATATACCAATTAATCAAAAATGTAATTTGAAACAATCTTTACATCCATCTTTTTCCACACATCTTAAGGAAAATTTACATTACTTTTTCATATTTCATATTTTCATATGACAAGACATCACTTAATAACGTCTACCATTAGCCAGCTCTAAATCTTTGTCCCTCTGGACACCGGCTTTTGGCTGGATGACTTTGGCACTAAACCACAGCATCATAACCAGTGTCACTAGGCTGAATCTTCTGAGGTTGTCAGTGACATTAAAGAGCCTGGCAGCTCTTTGACAGCCATGGTAGAGGGAGGTTTACAGGACTGGTCTTTTTTTGAATCGTGGTTGCCGTCTCTACAGGCAGTTTGATTAGGAAGATTTTTTACAGTTTCTGCCTGTGAGACAGGATCTCTTTGAGCATACGGAAATGTCTCCTCCCAGTTTTCTGACTTCCCAAGAAAAAGAAATGTCTTGAAGTTGCCTTACACTTCTTTGAAATATGCCTGTGTTATGCCAGTGTATACAATGTATACAGTGTATACCTTTGAGTAGTAAACTTTCCAAGATGCATCCTCTAGTGTTTTGGTCATATGTTGAGTGATGAGGAGAACTGAAGAAGTCTGGAGGCTCCTTTTCTTTTTTTTTCTCCTTTTCTCTTTAATGTGACAGTGAGGTTTTGTAAATACTGAGGCCAGTGGGAAAAAAAACCCTACCAAAAAAGCCTCTTATCCCAAACCAAACCATTTTCTTCAATTTATCCAGTGCCTAGTTCCACAATTCTGTTACCTGACCTACTATAAGCTCAGGTATTTGCAGTAATGGTTACTCCAAGTTTGTCTACACAAGGAGAAATAAATGAGGGGATTACTCAATCCATAAATAATTGCTTAAATGATTTGAGCATTTAAGAAGTATTGAATTATTTAAATGGATAGGGATTATGTAACCTGCTCCTCCCACTACTTCACTCTGTGGTAGAAGGTTTGATATAGGTTTCATACTCCCATGTACTTGCCCAAGCTAATTCTTCATCTGGTAATGGCTTATAACCCTAACCAGCAATAAGCTTTACAGCCAGTCTTGCTTCCTCTGCCTTCACTTCAAGGATGCTTTCTGTAGCCCTCTAGATCTTTATATGCAAAGAAACATACTCCATTCTAAAAGTAAAACGAGAGGTATTGCCCTTGGGAAGGCCTAAATGGAGCCTCAGAGGAAGCTGGCATGAAACACCTTGTATGTTACTAAATGCATACCTAGGTGGGGCATTCTTGTGTTACGAATCTGCTGGTACTGCATGCAACCATCCTTTCAGAAACTGACTATGCCATATTTTGGAACAAATCTTACTTTTACCCCCCTTTCTGTTGAGAGGCTGTTACAGGGTCTCCTAGTCTCTGGCTTCCTTCTAATCACCAGTCTGAATATTGAGGCTTGATTTACATCCAAACCCAATCTATATCTTTGTCATAACATTGCCTTTCCACCTCAATAACTCTGTTCCTTGCCTTGTGCTTTAAGTGAAATGTACAGAAAGGAATCATAACTTTTCTTTTAAACTCAACTCACATGATAGACTCTTCATGTCACTCATTAGTGTAGCCTGATTTTGTACTTCAAAGTGAAGCTAAAGTTTCTTGGGCATGGATGGCTGAATTAGACGTGCAAACATCAGTTTTACACTCAGAAGGAAAAAAAAATCCCCATCCACACCAAATGTAGGAACTATTAGAAGCAGAGTAGAGTACACATAGCCTTTACACCACTGTTTAAGCCCATGACTTGACCATGCCTTGCATGCTCAGTGTAGTCCTGCTCTCTTTAGTTTAGAAAGGGTGTATTGAAACTAACAGTAGGGCTTCAGGGATGATCAGGGATATGGACTGGCTGAATATATATGGCCTGTTCAGCCTGGAAGAGACCACTTGGAAATGTGTGATAGAGGTTTACAAAATAGGGGAAAAGGTTGATGTGGATTGACTGTTCCTTGTTTAATTCCACACAAGGGTTAGGGGCCACATGACAAAATTATTGGGAACTAGGTTCAAAACAAAAAAAGGGTGAGATTCTTCATGTGATAAGCAGTAAATGTAAGGAGTCCTTGATGAAAGACACGGTGGATTCAAAGAATTTACACTGTCTCAAGGGTAGATTGAGAGTCATTTGGAAGAAAAATCCATTGTTGGTTGCTTAATAGTCAAACCACAGCTAGTGAAGGAAATCCCCTGAGCTGAAAATGTTTTGAGGCTATGAAAGTACCAGAAGGAAGTCTTACATGTGCTTGTCCTATTCTTATTCTTCCTGTTCTTACTCTGGCCATTGTTGAAGAAAGGGTAATGGGCTAGGAGGACCCTCGGTCTGAACTCGTACTGCAGTTTGTATGTTATTACCATTCTACATTGCAGCACTGCTTTATGCCATAACAACAATTACCTGTCTCCTTTGGAAAAACCTTGACTGACATATCCTAGGATCACATTTGCTTTTTCTTGTAGTTGCATCACTTGGTAGCTTAAGTCATACTATAATTAACTAATGCTCCCTGCTTCTTCTCCTCCTTAGTCATCTCCAGTTAATGAACTCTCAGCTTATGGTAGCAGTTGTCACTATTACTCCATGAAAATATGATCTTGTGTTGAGTATCTTGGAATTTCATCCCATTTTTGTGTCTTCAGCAATCTTGCTCCTCCAGTTCTTGGATTTGCAAGCCTCTCCAAACGAAACAGGACCGGTCTCCTTGATGCTACGAGCAAATAACAGCAGCACACTCTTTGTATGTCAAGGTCACTTGCAAAAACATTAAACAAGATGGGGCCAATACTGCTCCCTGAGTAATTCTATTAGTAGCTTCTCTACAGACTGGTACTTCCCCTTTCATCAGAATTCACTGCTGCTCGTTTTCACCTACTTCCTTCCCACTTCAAAGTTCTGCTATCTGGACCCTCACTTTGCAGGACCTGTGCATTTGCAGGACCTTCTGTGCTGGCTCTTCAAAGGCAGGCAGCACTGGCTTAACCTTGCTCAACTGAAATCAGTTGCAGTCTCCCTGTGCCATTGACTTTAGTGCTGGTGGAGATGAGCCAGCATTAATATAATGAAAATGTCATGCAGGTCTCTTTTTGAAAGAACAGATTTGCTTTTAGCCAAGTACTTGGTTTCTTCCTTGAAAACCAGGAAAAACTACAATAGGTTCAAATTATGCTTCTGTCCCATTTAGAAAAATGACACAGTGGCACTTAAAACCTTTGATTAAAACTTCATTTGCTTCTGAACTACTTTTTGCCTATGCAGCATTAATTGGCACGCTGTGAGTAAAGCCAGAAGACTTTCTATCTCATTGCTACAGTTGCATGTAATGTAAGGTAAATTAAAGGGATGATGCTGTATTCTTTTAAGTCAAGAAATGTTTCTAAGGAGAACACAAGACCCTTAAAAAAAGGGGGAGTAGAACTGAATTATTTTGCAGATGAAGATGAGGACAGCACTTGTAAAGATGTCATCTCCAGGGACTGAATTTCGTTTTGGATCGGAGTTGCAGAAACATCTAGCACCTGAAGGTGCACTTGGGTGTTGGAGATGATGGTTTCCAGGCACCTGATTTGACTGAGATGGGAACCTCTGCTGTGCTTGGTTATCTATTTTCTTCCTTCCAGCCTTCTGGGTACCTCTCTATGTTGTGAGAGATATTTGAAATTGTCCAGTAGGCCTGTGTAGGTCCTGTGCAGTTATTTCTGTGCACACCGAGTAGTGCTACTCAGGTTTGTGTCAGAGGAACAGTGTAGGCACTTCCAGATGCTAACCCAGGTTTTTCTGGATGAGCCTCTCCTGTGGGATTGCTCTTAGATAAATTGTAACCCATATTTAAGACTTGTTTTCTTAATGTTCAAAACAGGACCAAGAAGTAATTTCAACATAAAGAAGTTGGTTGATGTTGTTCTTTGTCCTGGGGGGATGCTCCTTGTTTCTTGAAAAGTAGCATTTTAACAGAAGAAAGTTTGGCAGACATGGGTCCTGCAGCCAGGTGCTCACTTCTCAGATCCTTATTTACAGGAACCAGCCAAAGAAAAATTGACTATGAAGTTGCCATGAGAAGTAACATGGGGCAGGACAAGTGCTTCAGTAAGAGACCAAACTGAACCCTTTAAAATTTCATGCGTCAGCTGCTTTTTTTGGCAGGAGTGTGTAACATAATTGTAGCTTTAAAAAGTGAGCTCAGTGGAAGTGTGGTTAAGGAGGTGAGTGTTCCAGAAGCTCTCTGTGCATGCATGAGCACAGCTGCAGGATGGTTGCCCTCCTGGCCAGCCCCTTGCTGTCTTGCTGGTGCTGCTCACTCTATGGATTCAACAGCATCGCCCAAGGGAAAACTCAATTACTTGGAACTTATCAAAAGGTTGCTTGGTTACTTAATCATTATAATGGCTCACTTGTAATTTCCTCCAACCTGTGGTATAGGTGCTTGCATTTTACAGAGGCTTGAACAATGATATTCACTTTGATTATAATTGGATAGACCTTCCTTTGGCATAACTGGACAGAATGCCACAGGACTTAGGATGTGCATCTTCAAGTAGCAGTGGAGGATCCATAGTTTAAACCATCTGCCTGCAGAGAAAGGGAATTTTTCTACTGTGTGCACTCAGTAACTGATTGCCCTGTGGCTGTTCATTGATTGAATACAAACCCGTCCCTCTGAGAACACTTGCATTTAATTTGCAGGAGTGTGATAGAAGCTTTTTAGTTACATTATCATTGCCACTGCTGATGTGCATGGAAAGAGCTGTAATTTTCCTGTCCCTAGTTTAAAAACAACTGTTTGGAGCATTTAGTGCTAGTGACACTGATTTCTAAACAATGTAGAAACAGCATTTCTTCCTCTCATGACATCTGGTCAAGGGTGATTTACGAGTCTTTCAGTGAGTGAATGAGAAGGAATTATCTTTTCCTCCTCTACTCATGGCAATGTCTTTTCCTCATTGCTAGAGGAAATTCCAGCATGGTGGCTATGTCTCTTTGAAGTGATACAATCCCTCAGTTAATACTTAGCACTTATCTCATGCTTTTGTGTTTGTAGATTTCCAAAGAGGGTAAATATTTTCACCTCTGTAAATTAGGCTGACAGAGACCTAGTCAAGTGATTTTTGCTGGAAAGAACACACTCTTCCTGACGTTTACGCACTTGCCATCATCTCCAGCTTATTATGAATCACAGCTCAGCTCTTTTTAAGTGAATTAAAGTGGATGGAGCTCAGCACCTTCCTTCTGAGGTCCTTTATTCTTAGCTATGGTGAAGCAACATCTAGTGGAAACAAGCTTTGCAAGCAGACACAAAACTCAGTCTTACATGTAAGGTAATACATGAGGTTTACGCATCAAGACAATTAGGAAATAAACGGAGAACTTTAGGAAGCGATGCAGTCTGTCAGCAGGCTTGAGCTGTAATCAGAGAAACAATGGCCACATGTGCCCTGTCCTGGTTAAGGTGTTCCCAAGGGCTGCCCCAGTGTCTCTTTTCTCCTTCTTCCTCTCTTTTTTCCTCCCCCTATCCTTTTCCTTCTCCCTTTCCCTCTCCTCTCCAGTGGATGGCTTTAAAAGAGACCTTTTGAGTCTCTGTGGCAGTCCCTCTGGTGATGTTTGCTGAGCTGTCAGAGGGCCTGGGTGGATCTGCGATCATGCTACCTGTGAAAGCTAATTCTTGCTTTGTATTGCGTGACACAGCTGAGGGGCTGGGATCCTGCTTGTTAGTGGTCTACCTTGTGGATTTTGCACTCTTAAGAAGTGTCCCTCAACATTTCCTTCTGTCTGTCACAGTCCCCTCTTCCCTCTGTATCCCACTGTGACACATGGGTAATCTCTGCAAAACCATACTGGCTGTAAAAGGCCCTCCCAAAACTGTGATCCTATGTATATCTCTTCCAAATGAAGAAGAGCGTATGGGATTTTTTTCAGGACTATGTGACTCCTGTAGGTGATGGGCTGCCTTGGCATGGTCTGAGCAGCTTGCTCAGGGTCTAACATGAGAGAGCTGTGCGTCATGAGAAACACCCTAAGAGCACCTGGAGGGGTGAAACCAAAGGTGGGCAGGCAAGTGAATGCTAAATGGGCACCTAAGTATGTGGATTTGAAGGTCAAGTGAATGCTTCCCTGGAAAAGTTTTCCTGACTTTCACCTGTCCAGGCACTTCGTACTTGTTCAGTAGCTTTTTAAACTGTTGTCAGTTGTGAGGAGCACAGCTGAACCCTCTATGGGTGTGTGAAGAATTTCCTTTCATTTGTTTGGAATCTTCTGGTTTCATAAAATGCTCCTAAGTTCTTTGAATATGAGGGCACAAAGGAAGAAAAGTTCCCTGTTTTCTCCATACCACTCAGGATTCAATACATGTCGTTATATATGATGTTATATTCTGCCTCAGTCCCTGTTTTTGAAATGTACTTGTCTCCTTGGCTAGTGCTTATACAGAAGTTGCTTCACTTTTTTTTTGTTTTATATCAGTCCTTCACACAACCCTTTCCAGTTCTGCTATATACTTTTTGAGATAAAATGGCCAAAATATGCCCAGTATTCAAGATGAAGATACGTGGTAGATACACCATGACTATGTCTTGCCTATGCTATTTTCCACAGGCCTGAAGGCATGGGGTTCCAGGGCTTTGAGATGTTCATGCCATGGTGTGCACTATATTGTACAGCATTGCGTGGTCTTTGTTGGCCCTGCCTCTCTCTTGCAGATGCCTGGGTGCATCACCTGTGTGCAGAGAGCACAAAATAAAAGTACTTGCAAGCTACTTGGTGTAGCAAGGGACATGCTCACTTGATAGGCTGAGGAGTCTCCAGAGACTGGATGAGTCGGTTCCCTCCAGGGATCAAGGCCTGGAAGGTGTTGCTGTGGGCATCATAACAGGAAAGTGCAGCACACCCAGGGATATCGTCTTGCTCTGAGCAATTGCCTTTGATATCATCAGAAGCCTGTAAATCACTGCGGGTGCTGCTCCTTTGCTTCCATTTAATCTGTTGGGTAAGACATATGAGAACTGTGCTTAGAAGTAGATAAAACAATTTTATCCCCTCCACTGATCGTGATGTAATGAAGCCAAATTCTTTGTTGTCCCTGGGTGAAATATAGTGCCCATTGATGTGGCTTGCTACAGAACAACTTCCTTATTCTTTCAGCTATTTAGAAGAGTATGCAGGGTTTGCTTTTATTTTGAAAGAGACAGGAAAAGAGTAAGAAAACATCTCATGCCCATGCAAAAGGCTGCGAGCTCATCTTGCTATCTTAGATTTTGCTTAGTAAAACAGACATTACTGTGCTCTGCAGCCATGGCCTTGGAGATGGGGACCTGACTCCCTGTGCCCTGGTCTCATTAAAATGCCATTTTCATAAACACTTGTAGTAATAACATAACCTAGGCACATCTTTTTTTCTGCAAAACACAGTATTAACTGGGAAAATAAGGATTCATGTTTGAAAGTAAAGTATGAGCTCTGTGTTGAATCAGATAAAACTACTCAAGGACATTGTAAGAATTATTGTTCCAGATTAGATCTATGGCAAATAGTTGTCAGCACTAGGATCATTAATGCCTATTGGTCCTATGCAGTAAAAAGCTTGTATATGCAGAACAGAACATGTCCTTCACATTTCCTAGTTATGCAAAAGAAGTATTTTACAGAAAGCTTTATTTTATCAATATTTTATTTGATTTTTTCAGGTCACTTTGTAGAGTCTATTTGACAGAAAACTTGCAGTTTCAGGTACTGAAGACTGTATGGCTATATGCACTCACTGGAGAATAGCTCCTAGCTGACACTACTACAATTGATTCTGCCGGTGTATTCCCTTGGATCACGTGCATGGTTAGTACAAACTCTTGGCTAATATGGATGGTGCTAGTCCTGACTCTAGGTCAGGTGGATCACAGTCCTTTTCTGTTTCTTTGTTTCTCAATCTGTAAAATGGGTCAAATACAAAATTTCTGTACAGGAGAGAGTTAGTGCTGTCGCTTGTATCAGCAGGAAACGGCTTTTTCTTGACAGTTAAATCCACCCAGCTGGGGCCATTCTTGGGTGACTCTCACAAAGCTGCTATGCTGAGCAGCTGGCTGAGGTAGAGAGTGTCCCTCAACCCTGGAGTCTGCTTTCTGCAACCTGGGGCAAGCAATGGTTGGTCATGCAAAGGTGCTGAAGACACATTTTCAATGTTTTATTTCTTCCAGCAGCACTGGATAAAGACCCATCCCATCCTCTATCACTGCAAGAAGTGGGGATTTCTGTGTGTGTGTAGCTTCAGCTGCACTTTGCCTGTCCAAAATAACCTGACACTTCTTTTTCCTACTATCTGATGTGTTCTGTAGACATTTCCATAGAAATACAGTGTGGCTCCTTTCACTAACACAGACCTTGAAATTCAAAGTGATAACCAGGAATAAGTGACTGGGAGCTGCACTTTATTTTTCACCCCAGATGACACCTGCAGACCATGCCCTTCCTGGGTGAGAGGCAGGAAGTCTTCATAACCCAGCATGCATGCTCACCCGCTCTGCACACTACTAGTGTCACTTTCCTAAAAACAAGTTGTAGGCTTGTTTTGTACAGAATCGGTGGGGAGGGTCTGGCCATAGGCTGTAAGCAGCAATCATGAGATGGGTTTGCTCACCGCATTGAGTTTTGTACCGGTGAGGTTAGCAGGCTTGCAGCCTCACCTCTAAGTTACGAAAGGTTTTGTACAGTCTCTTGTTGTATAAGTTTGCATCGGGGCTGATATTCACACAGATAGTGTACCCCACGTACAAGCAGATCCTTCAACAGATGTACTTCTTTTGTAACGGCTTCATCCCTACTGTTTTTCCCAAGCATGGGATTGGCCTCTCAAAGCAGTTTTGTTTCAGCATCATGCCTTTGTCTGACTAGACCTTTTAATCTGGCAGCATCAAACAGCTGAGGCCTTAATGGGGCCATGTTTAATTTTCTCCTATTGCTGCATCTCTTTGTGCTCCCTGACAGCAGCAAAGGTGCTTCCCTCATGTGTTTCCTCTGACAGAAGTGGCATATTTTTATTCACAAGAGATACAGACCCTCAACAACTCATGGAAATGCATCTTTTAATTTCCCTAGGTGGTGGTTCTCACAATGCTCTGTGCAGGAATTTCTGTTTCTACCATGGTAGAAACAAGACTACCAGGGTGGCAAAATCTGCTACTGAAGGCTGCTGCCATGCCCCCATTGCATAAAACCCTAAGGCAGTCACTGGCAATTTGGTGGGCTGGAGCACAGGACTGGAAACTGGGATCTGCAGCGGACTTCCCCTCTCCTGCTATTTCACAGGGCTACAAAGCAGGAATAATGTCTCATGGGGGGTGAGCCCAGCGCTGTCAAAGCTGCAAGAGCACAGACTGCTCTGGCAGAAACGTGCTGACCAGTAGAGCTTCTCAGGAGGCTCTTGCACCAGGCACAGATGCTGGACCACTCTGTTGTGAAGAGGTTGCTCCCACAGCCCCTCCCAGCCCCGTGGTTTGTGGCTTTTCAGGTCTGCTGGCAGCGAGGGGCGGAAATGTACGTGCTGCTCATCCTGCCTCCCCGGGGCTTGCAGACCTGGTCCTGAGATGTTAACAAAGTGTGTGTGCTCCAGACAGCACGCTAGGGGCTGGCCAGAAGGCCCCCACAGGCCTTTAGTGGCTGGTCTTGCTCACACAGTGCCTGTGTTTCAGCTCCTTCTAACTCCCTATCAAGAACACAGCTGTTTTTCAGAGACATGCCCTGGGAGTTCATGATGGCAAGAGTAGAGCTTGCCTTTCAAGTAGCTGGAGATGAAGTTAGTTTTGTCATGCAGGGAGACCTGGAAAGTGTGTCACAGACCATCCTGCCAATTGGCAGCGTTTGTTGCTGTTAGTTGCTGGTTGGTGTTAAACCATGACAGTCCTAGGATGCAATGTTAGGAGAGGCAAGGGTGTGATCTTAATGTCAGGATAGTTTCCTGCTCTACTGCCTCCCAGGTGATAGGGAATTTGTATTTACAATGCATTTACCTTCTCCTTTTCTAGGGAAGTTTACTGCTGCTGGGGATCTTTACCTGTGGATTTGCTGTGTGTTGGGGAGCAGCAGTAGGTGAGGGGTTCTGGCCATCACAGGGATATAGGGCTGTGCCTTGAGCACTGTTGGGACATAGGGCTGCTCAAAGGTAGGGCTTTTCTTCATGTGACTATGGCCTCCCACATGTCCACAAGCACCATATTTGGGCTCAGGCTCCTAGTTTTACAAGTGGATAGGAGATCTCTTCCTTTTACCTGTCCCTAGCAGAAAAAAACCTTCTGTGTGGAAAAATCTATAATGAGCAGGGTAAATTTCAGCATATGGTTTGGTGCAGATATAGTTTCATCCACAATTGTTGAGGAAAAAAAGGATTTGTTTACCTATTATTTTTATGTGACATCAGTGGCCAGAATCAGACTACAAAGATCAAGCAAGGAAAGAAAGAACAGTGGACAGGACTGGAGTCCTATTACATTGCCCGTCCCAATCATACTGAGGAAATATGGCGCTTTTGTAACAAGTGGTGCCTCTAATCTGCCCTGTCAGAAGAACGTGGTCATTAGTTTGTATCTAGCAGTGTGGGATCTGGGTCAAAATGGGTCTTCGAACTGGCCTGCCTCATGGCAGCAAAAAGAGGAAGCATCAAAAACCACAGGCAATAAAAGATGTTTTCCTAAAACTTGCTGATGTGAGCAATGGACTGAGATCTTCTCTCTGAGCTGGAAAGGAAACACCAACAGCTGATGAGATGGAAGAAAGGGAGGAGGTAGGTCATTTGACTGACACAGCATTTTGACTGAGCAGGTTGCTTCCACAGGGGTACTGTTTGCCATGATCACTGCACTGTACCATACTCCTGCTGTAGGAGTGAATGGGTATGTTTATGCTAAGATGCTTAGCATATTCTAGCAGCTCTTTATAAAGATCATTATCTATAATTAGGTAAGTGTGAGTAACTGTTATTGCTCTTGTGCTAAAAATTGCTGCAAGTGGAGCTGAGGAGGGAGAGGATTATAATTTAGACATCAGATAATTGGACTTAATTTGCTTAAGAGAACTACTAGTTGTGGCTACTTGAAACTGTAGGTCTTAAACTCAGAAATAAAATGCTTTTCTAAAAATACTGAGTGTTACTGTTCATATACGTGTCAGTATTTCCACTACAGATAAGTGGTTTTGTGACTGAAACTTAGCATATGAAAATGTCAGTCAGTGCACTGCTGAACATAATGGTTTTGATTTTGCCTTTTCTCACAGACGTTCTGCTGAACTATGATGAAGTTCATTGGTGTCTTTCAGACTGATCAGATTTCCAGGCAGGGTTTAGAAGTGCATTTGCTGCTCCTGTGGCCACATTGTGGTAGTGGTGGATTCAGCTGTGGTTCGTAAGTGCACCTATGAAGTTAGTGCCTGTTCCCTAAAGGCTAAAGTTCACCACTGTGCACAAGCTGGGCTCTAGGTCTAGATTTCACCCACTGTGAAAGGCTGTGCTGCCTTTACTTGCTTTGGAAAAGAATCACTAAGCAAATGTAACCATCCCCAGTGTCCTCTGCTGTATTGCAGTGGTACCCAGCTGCCTCTTCATTTCCTGAACCTGCTCTGGGACCAGCACTGCTCCTGCATGGGGTGGCTACCACAAGTGCTACAATGTGTGTGATGGAGGGTACTCAGGACTACATGGACTGTGGGCTTCAGTGAAGCCCAAACATG
The DNA here is from genome assembly GCF_028554395.1 of Pezoporus wallicus. Lineage (NCBI taxonomy): Eukaryota > Metazoa > Chordata > Aves > Psittaciformes > Psittacidae > Pezoporus > Pezoporus wallicus. The sequence goes on along the minus strand of NW_026636323.1, from coordinate 1,957,401 downwards.
CTGTAGACATCTGCACAAGGATAACTTTTGCCCTTACTCTCAGTATTGCAGGTCTGAAGCCTGTTCAAATGCCTTTTTGTAGAATCCTGATGTGCTTCTCACTTCCAGAGAAAATTGACCCAGCTCCCAAGCTTTTAAAGCAATTATTTTTAAATGCCTGTACTACATTCTCAGTTTTGTCACTGAAAATTTAGCTGGTTCTTTTATGCTTTCTGTTTTATTCTGACAAGTCTGGAGTGGGAAATTGACTGCTTGATTTAGTTGATATGTGAAATAAATAAATAAAAAAAGTCTATGCTGCTTTTACAGAGCTGACACGGTGTGATATTTGGGGCTTTGCACTATCTTCTGTGTGTGAGTCAGTGCTGACTAAATAGTTGTTCATTTTCTTAGGTTCCTGTGCTGGCGCATAACCACTGGTGCATGTGAGCAGTATGGGCTGATGGGCTCCATGGACAGGCCTGTGATAAATATCAGGGGTCCTCAGGGATGCTGGCCTGCTACGCGCTGAATCCTCTGCAAGCCTTGTGGCAAAGTTGCGCTTCTAACGCCAGAATGTGAGAAATCCCATTAACATGAACCTAGAGTTTTCATGGGGTATTAATCCAAGGGAGGGGCCTATATGGATGAAAGCTCTGTCACCAGATAAGCTTGCGAGATACGGCATGAAAGCCATGGAGAACAGTTCTTTACATGGGCTTTTCCACCCATTACCACAATTATGCATGAGGCCTTGAATCTAGAAGTATTTCAACTAAGTTGTCTTGGTGTCTTGAAAATCATGGCTATTTAACCTAGCAAATCAAATCCTAAGCATGCACATAGGATGGGTGCTAAGCTGTCTCCAGTCATGAGATGGATGCTCTCTGGTCAAACCTTAAGTGTGTGCTCAGAGCATATCTTTTCCAGCAGGCAGCAAGAATGGAACCGTGGCAGTCAAAAGCATCCTCCCTCAGGTTCAAATCCTTCTCTTTGATCTAAACAACAAGGTGAACTGCTGTCTGTGGAAAATCATGGGGTGAAGCTTTCTTAATCCTGCCAGTTGAACACTGTACAAATGGGTTATGAGGAGGATCTGATCCTCAACCTCTTGTATGTCAGATAACAGCCCTTTTGAGCAGATTATAGAGCCAACCACCAACTGACATGAGATAAGGAAAAAAGTAGTGAAATAGCTCTAGCTAGAAGCCCACTCCCTGGACTAGAAGCCCAAAATATCTGAAAAGCTTAAGAGATGTGTTTAGTCTATTCCAGCTCAGGTAGAAGACTCTCCTACAGATCACCAGGTAAGTAAGCAAGGGCATTCATGTGCAAAGATAGTTTACAAAATACTGTCTTCTGAGAAAACTATGCAAAAGTCTTCTGAGAATATGTTCTTGATAGCTCTCCTCCCCTCAGCCCCCAGTAAGTTTTAAAGATTAGATACCATTAGATAATAGTATCTAATTTCAATCAAGTTCATCAAATTGAAAGAAGTCTCAAGAATATCAGATTTCTTCAATAGGTCCTTACACTGTATAGCCTGGAGATCATTTATGGCTCCTAAACCCGTTTGTTTGTTCCACAAGAATAAGCTGATTGGTGGATGTCATGAGAGCTCAGCTGGACTGCTAGCAAGCGTGTGAATGCTAACAGGCTAGCAGACACGTACTGCTGATCCATTTAGCCTCTTAGGCTGTGTCTGTCCTGCTACTGCTGTGTTCATGTCTTTCTTACCTTGTTGACTTCTACAGAACAGCTCCTGGGTGTGAAGTAACATACATGCAGTATGCGTGGCAAGGGGAAAAAACGGAGGAGCAAGCATGGGAGCTAAGCTGTTAGATAACGGAAACAACACTTAAATACCTTAAGCACCATCTTTTTCCTTTGTGTCTTTGCTAACTTAAGTGAATCCCAAGTTGGCTGATTTCCAGGATCTCTTTCTTCAATCCATGTGCCTTGGGAATCACATGCACTTGGGGATGAGGTTTCTACCAGAGAGTGGGGTTCTGCGAGGTCAGACTTTACAAAAATACCTTTGAGGACACAGTCTGAAGTGAATGGTGCAGTGAAGGATGTGAATGCAAACATTTAATCTAGAAAAGATGCTGCATACTCTTTTTTTTGCAGCAATGATTTTGTAATGAGTCTTTATGCTCTGATTAGGTGTGTCTGTGGCAGGGAATGCTTCATCAGCCAGCCTGAGCTATTGCAGCCTGACAAAGAAATGACTGAAGACATAACTGTCTACTCCAGAACCACTGTGTGCTACCACCACTTGCGGAGGAGGGAGATACGAGTGAGTATCCTTCTGCAGTAGTTGGCTTTTTGGCTTGATTATTCTCCTTGGATACATATTCACTCAGCCGATCACAGCAACCCCAAAGAGATTAATTACATGTATTTTTAAATTCCCTAAGTGCACATTTACATAACTAGCATTTTTAAATATTCATAAATACATATTTGCTTGATAGATTGTAGCGGCATTATTTGCAGCTTCAAAAGGGACCTTCAAGTAATCAAACCAGAAATGTTAATCATTTCTTGAGGCTCAGACGTATGATCAGCATATTGTAGCACAATAAATACATTGAGGATCAGCTGGGGCATGGTAACTGAGTGCATGTTCCTATCCTATGGCACATGGGAGGAAATCTGACCCAGCTTAACCCCCTATCACTGTGGTTTAGGCAGCCCTTTTTGCATGTACTACAGACAGAAAGCAGACTCATAGATAACTGCTATGGATCAGCTCATTTGGGTTAAGTAGATCTTACATCTTTACTAGCTCCACTTTCCCAGTAACAAAAGCCTTGCAGGCATGCCACTGTGCACATTTTCGGGGAGGGTGTGTGTCCACATGGCACTCTGCACTCTCAGCCTCAAAGTGTTTGTCCATAGTTTTGAAAGTAAAGGCCAGGAAAGAATCCTGAGAACTGAAGCCATGAGACAGTTTAACTCATTCCCTAGCTCTCTTGTGAAGTCTTGCAATGATCTGTCTTGAAGATATAACCCCATCAGAGTCCTGGGAACAGCTCATATTGCCCACCGAGAGGGCACCAGGTGTGAGTACCTTCACATTATGCAGTCATTCAGTGTTGTGATCAAGGGCTATGTATCCTCAAACATACCCACATACCTTCTTGCCACCCTAGGAGTATGCAACATGGACTCTTGGTTCAATAACACTATGTCCCTGTGGCAGATCCAAGTCCTCACTGCTTCACGCATTTTCAGCCAAGAAAAGCATGAAAAATAGTAATATTCACTCGCTGCAACAGCATCCTCAGGGATCTGGTCACGGCACCAAGCCTCTCAGAGTTCAAGGAATGGCTAGATGAAGCTTTTAGTCATATGGTTTAGTTTTAGGTAGTCCTGCAAGGAGCAGGAAGTTGGATTTGATGAACCTTACAGGTCCCTTCCAACTTGAGATACTCTGTGAGTCTATGATACTGTTATTGGAGACCACAATAACAGAGATGCAGGGTCTATGCAAATACAGACATAGCCTGCCTGCCATCAAAGCACATTGTGTGTGTGGGCTGGTCTGCTCATCTGTCCCCTGCAGCAGCACAGACAGAGCAGCTGAAGCTGATGGCAGCTGATGGGGCTTGTATCTCAGACACTGGCTGACGCGTAATTCCCTATTCTCCACTTGGCCTGGCTGCATGCTTATTTGACTCTGGTTGCAGGGAAGTAGTCCTCATTGTCTGCAACTTGAGAGAAAGGGGAGTGTAACTTTTATTCACCCAAGCAGAGTAGGACCAGATGTCACAACCAGAAGGGCTTCCTCCCCCTGCTTTTCCTTTGCATTGCTATATGAAGAGTCTTTGCTGTATCAAAGCAGGAAACCTCAAAGCAGGGTGACAAGGAAGTTAACTCCTTCTGGGCCTGCCTGTGAGGTGGTGAGTCAGATGTGAAGGGTGGTCCCTTTGTAAGCAACTGAAAAGGAAAAAGAAAGATTACAGCAGTTGCCACTAGCTGCGTTTTGAGCTCAAGCTCCGGAAGAGAGGAGCATGAATTCATAACACACAAGAAACACCGAAGTTTGCACTTGCATGTAAAAGCTTGTGGCTGGGAGGTATGAGAAGTGAGGCCCTGGGATTCAGAAGTCCACTTGTGACACAGGTTTGATGGGAGCAAGGTGCTGGGGGAAGGCAGAGGGACAGTGGTTGTGGGGGAGGGAAGGAATAACCCAGAAAGAGGAAAGGAAGATGATTCACATTGCATCAGCATCCCTGAGCTCACAAAGGTCTCTGGCATCTGGGCTGTTGGTCCCATACCCACAAGTGCATTTTTGGGGACAGCAGTGACTGAGCATTTGCACATCTGCTGTGCTGCCCCGGCTGTAGGCTATGTGACACCCTGAGAAGCTGCCACCTCACAGAGTGTTTGCCTGGGAGGAGGAAGGCCACAAAAGGGGAACCAGTGACCTGAGCTTGTGTGTGATCCCTCCTCAGCAGACCACATCCCTGCAGCCCTGTTCTGCTGAGTCAGTGTGGGACACGTGCATTTAAGTTTTCTGCTGGGTGATATTGCATAAACTGTGACATCTCCACCAAATCAGATCCTCCCTGCCTTGGCAAGTGGGAAGTGAGGCTTTGAAAGCAAAGCCTGTTTGGCAGATTGCCGCAAAGCCAACCTTGTGTCCCAGTGCTTGTATTTTGAAACACTTCATAGCACCACATCTTAACAGAAGTGATCTCCTGACTTTAATCCTTCAGGGCAAATTAATTTGGGGAGGAAAGGTTGTTGGGGCTCACTAGTTGACAGCTGAATTCCTTGTTGAGAAATTATTGTAGTTTGGTCCATTGCAAATAAGAGCCAAAATGCACTTACAAGAACATAATTTTATTTAAAAATGGATACTCATTCATGGCTGGATACCAGCCCCTGGGCCCTAAAGCATCCCCTGTAGCCAGTAACTTATTTTGGAAACAGACAAATTCCAGCCAGTCAAACCAACAGTTTGATCACTGAGAAATACATCACCTTTTTGATAGTAGCTGAAATCCAACCTTAGCCGGGTATCTGTGAATAAATTTCTGTCAGGAACCTGTTAGCCTTTTGAACTTCACAAGAGGGAATGGTGGAAGATCCCAAGGCATCAAAGTTTTTGTCAATTGTCTTTCATTGCTGACAGTTTCTTTTTAGAAGGATAAAGCCACCTCTATTTTTAATTGGAGCTGTAAAGAAGACCTATCTCTGCAGTTCTGGATGAGTCAAGATTGTGGTGGCAATGAATGATTAATATTAATTCCTGCTTCAGTAGTACTGAAATAAGCACCTTATATCACACAGGGAAAGCAGCCTTACATGGAACAAGCCTCTATGACCTGTTTTCAGCATGGAGCAAAACGAAAAGGGAATAGGGACATGGATCATTGCTCTGTAAAGGTTTGGTATCTGCAGGAGAGGAATCTTTGAGTTCCCACTTGACTAGCTTACCTTTGGATGTACCTTTTATAAAGGCTGAACTCATAGGGGACCATAGAGCTCTGACCCACCCTGAAGTGTCAGACCTGTAGCTGGGCTGGTTTTCACCAAGGACTTACAAAAATGACTTAATGTCAGTTGCTCAGCATAACCTTTCAGGAAATTGTGACTTTTTTGGCCATTCTAAACCTTCTTTGGTTCCTGCCTGAGCAAATTTATTTCTGTCATTAGCAGGTAATCATGGTGCAATATGAAAGTGTATGTACTTACTCTTTATAAAATGAGCTATTAACTAGCCCTTAGGATAAGGAACTGACTCTGGATGACTTGATGGTGGGAAGGAAAAAGAGAGATAACTTTACTGGTTTCTTTTTCTTCTTTCCCCAGTTATTAGTGACACGAAAATTTTTGCTGTTCAATACATGAAAGACAGACCAATTGACAGTTGTAGGCTTATAATCTTTAGTTTTTCAAGCAAAAAAATTTAATATCTGCATCTAACCATAATTTCTAGGTCTGTTTATTGTTGAGAAACGGGATCTCATGGCAATGTATGGATTGGTTATACAAAATTTTTTCTTAATTACCAGTCATATCCAAACTAAGATGAAATAATTAGAATCATAGAATGGTTTGGGTTGGAAGGGACCTTCAAAGCTCATACAGTCCAACCCTCCTGCCATGGGCAGGGACATCTTCAACTAAATCAGGTTGCTCAGAACCACATCCAGCCTGGCCTTGAATGTCTCCAGGGATGGAGGCATCCAGGCATCCATCACTTCTCTGGGCAATCTGCGCCAGTATTTTACCATGCTCATTGTAAAAAATTCTAATTCTTATTTCTAATTTTTTTCAATCTTACAGACTCAGTGGTTTGAACAAAATAACATCTATGGAGAGGTAAGGACCCTCTGCTTTCACTGCATTCACATCTAGCTGCTATCCCTTTTTCTGTTTAAATGCAGTGGCTGGGATGGGGTGAAGGATGGTGATGACAGGTAAGGTGCTCCCAGACTTTGGTGCTGCACTGGTGCCTGATTGGAAAAGGCCTTTGGGGGTGCTCACTCCCCAGCCAGGCAGGAGCTGCTTCAAGGCCAGGCTGCTAGAGCCAGAGAGCAGCTCTCCTGCATGCAGGGCTGTGCTTCCGCCGGACCGGACCGCACCGCCCCGGGGCACACCAGGAGCTGCTGTCTTGGTAGCCCTCTGCGAGGTAAACACCAGAGCTGCTGCAGCCTGAAATACCAGCCTCGGGCGGGGGACAGAGAAAAGAGGTAGTCAAGCAGGCAGCTGAAAAACCACAGGCTGAACCATACCCATCCTGTGACTGCTTGCCCTTGGTTGTCTGGAAAGGCTGAGTTTAAGGAATTTAGAGGATTCTGCTGCAGCGTCTTCCAGGACTTAGCCTCAGCGCTGCATAATGAAGGGATCTAGAACAAGGAGTCTTGGCTGTAGCCAACCATAAGCCTTTTTTAATGATCACGTCTGCAATGTGTGAACACTACCAAAACGCTAAGTTCTCCTGCTAGAAAATGAGGTTCGATCTAAAACCCGGGATTATTTGTGCTTGGTCTTGACTTTGTTTTTTCAGGTCTTTGGTGAGGAATCTGCAGGAAAAGTCACATGCAGACGTGCATATGTGTGCAAACACACACAGAGCCAGAAAGTAGATGCTTAGCTTAGTATTAGCTCAGTTTTGCTCTAGGACCTACCCTGTTGACATATTCTAATCACAGCTACAGAAGTTAATTGATCACCTAGCCTGCCAAGATGGAGACTATATGTAGCTATATAGCCAGAACCAGATGGAGCTCCTCTGAATGCCTTTGTGGTTACAGCTGTCTTGCAGGAGAAGTAGTCGGAAATGCCCTCAAGCAGAAGGAGGGCTTCCCCAGAGGTTTCTTTATTCATGGGGTGCTCTCTGTGCAGGAGCTCCTGCATTGCCTTTCTCCACCTGAGTCCTGAGGAGACAGGATTGCAATCTTGTCCAAGCCCTGAAGAATCTCAAAGTGGTAAAAAGACCTTTCTGTGCTCTGGAGTCAAGCTCTAAACTTTCTTAGAGGTTATTTCTTAGAACAGGTTACAGGCCTCCTCACTTTCATAGGTTCCTGTGTCCCTCAGTTGCCATCACACATTACACAAGGCATCAAGTTGCTTAGCTTAGATGCCCAGTTTGCATTCCACAGTGCAGTAAGCCCTGATCGCATTCTATCATTGAATCATAGAATCATAGAATAGTTAGGGTTGGAAAGGACCTTAAGATCACCAAGTTCAAACCCCCCTGCCATGGGTAGGGACCCTCACACTAAACCGTATCACCCAAGGCTCTGTCCAACCTGGTCTTGAACACTGTCAGGGATGGAGCATTCACAACCTCCCTGGGCAACCCATTCCAGTGCCTCACCACCCTGACAGTAAAGAATTTACTCCTTACATCCAATCTAAACTTCCCCTGTTTAAGTTTTAACCCGTTACCCCTTGTCCACGTCTAATTTAGGAGCCTGGATGCTTCAAACTTCTCCTGTCAACAGTGGTGGAAGAGCGATACATCTCAGAGCAACATAGGTGGGCTGGAAATATCCAGTCTTCCTCCACTGACTAATGAGGTCACCAAGGGTAAAGGGGCACTTCAGTTATGTGCCTGAGACAGAGAGGGTGAATTCAGGCACAAGTCCTCTGGAAGTCCAGTATGGGACCACTGAAAACCACTGCAGTGTTCATCTGCTCTCACACTGGCTTGTTTCATGTGTGACCTGGTTCATTCTTGGGGTCATAGGATTTTCCTGTACATTGTAGCCTCCTTGCACGTGTTTGAGCCTTCATACAAGCACAGAGTTTCTGAATTTCTTGCCAGATAATAGAAGCCAAAAAGTAGGTGGCTCAGTGGGATCTCTCAGCCACCATTTGGATGAGGACCAAGTGAGTGTTAGGATCTGAATAGAATAAAATTTTAATGCAGGGTTTTGTGATTGAGATCTGGAGTTTCTGTTTGCTTCCTTTTTTTTTCTTTTCTTTTTTAACTCTCATTATCTGGTTTCCATGGAAAACTTATTCAATAGAGAAGGGAACAGCTTCAACATTTTTCTTACAAAAGTTAATGAAGAAAGATGCATCTCTCTCTCTCTCTTTAAAGTCAGTAATCTTAGGCATGAAAAACTGAATTAGCCAAAATGGACTGAGTGATGAGTTTCTTCTGGTCTCCATTTTCCTTCTTGGAATGTGCACATCAAGAAAGAACTGGTCAGAACACCATTGGAAATGCCTTTACTCCTGTGCCATGGAACAATTTCTCTCTTTTTTTTTTTTCCTTAGAAACAGCCATGAACGAAATAAGCAGGCATTCACAAGGCTGCCTGTCACTGAAGTGATTTGATTATGTTGCAGGGAGGGCCAGTTTCAATTGCAAACTCAGTAGGCCTTCTTGGAAGCTTCTTTTTGCTCATTGGCAAAAGAACTTGGAATATATATTTGGCCTAATCCAGTCTAATCTGATCTGTTTCACAATGCCATCTGGATCTCATCAGGAGCCGGATGCTTTCAGTATTTGATCTAGGCAATTCCACCCCCCCACCCCCCCCTTAATGTCTATTCTTTAAGAAGTAAGTATTTTGGAGAAGTGTTGGTCCCAGTTCATTCCTATTCATTGTGTGGAAGATATCCAGGAGCAGCCACTGAGATATTTATTGCCTCTAAGGAGCCAACAGCTAATTGAATCTGAATTGCTTGCTATCAGTTGTTGTCTTGGGAGGGGCTCAAAAATATTTCAGTATCTTTCAAGAATGGTATATCCTTGACCAAATGTTAGGCCTAATCCTGGTGGATTTGGATGACAGCACAGCATTATCTCAAAGCAGTTCTCAGTGACTGATATGTCTTCCAGTAGATGATCCTACATACTGGAAAGAAAAACTTTGTAATGATAAGATTAGTCATGCTCTGGCACAGGTTGCCTAGGGAGATGATGAAATCTCCATCACTGGAGGTTTTTAAGAACAGGTTAGGCAAGCAGCTGCCAAGAACAGTTGACCTATGGTCCATTCTGCCTTTGGGCACCCCTAGATGACCTCCTGAAAGCCCTTTGAATATTTTGATCACTGAGCTTAGAGCTGAACAGCAAACTAATCGATGAGAAATTACAACCCAGAAATTGGAACAATTCTTTTTGTTTGTGCAAGAGTTAAAAGTACAAACAGAATAAAAAGCACACTTTGTATGTGACACTCTGTTATAAAAAATATCTGAATTATCAAAGAAAGAGGGATCTACAAAGACAGATACCTAGGAAGATAGGAGCAAATGTAGAGAATCCTCATTCCAGAAAAAAATGGGGAAAGCCTAATTACTGTCTAGAGATTTCATTTATAGGACATAAGGGAGAGACATGAAGTCAGAGCACGTGTTTTGAGGTGGCATGTTAAAGTATATTTAGGTTACATAGGGATACCTGTACTTCGCCACTTACCCAGACCTTTCAGGTGTAGAGGGCTGCATGTTCCAGAGCCTTAGACCCATCATATAAGACAGAGCATGATGGAGACAAAATCTATTTCACAGCTTCTTATATAGGAGCCTCCCATTCCAAATGTATGACAGAAATAAAACATTATATTGCATTCTAAGAGGCTTTGGCAATGTAAGGGCATCGAAGTGTGATACTGAAATATAGAACTGAGACTGTTTATATGTCAGCTGAGGTAAAGTTCACCTTGTGCAGAAACCCAGGGGTCCCTTGTGCTAGAATATGTTCCCCTCTAGGTTCCAGGGCATAGGATAACTCTCACCTTTGTCCTTTGGCACCACAGCTTTGAATGAAGGCTCACCGTGCATGTGTTCCATGTACATCTTTGAGGTATTTGGCAGTGGGCTTAAAGTCTCATTCAGGAATGTGCTGGACGTATTTCCAGGATGCTGTATTAATAATGTGTTTTTAAGTAGCAAACATTAACCACTGGACTAATCCTACAGCCAGAATTGATGTTAATTGTTTAATTGGTGAAGATATTAATAGATTACTGCATTTATACTATAAACAACAAATGTGCCTTGCTTTGCAACCTACAATTGAAATTAAAAGGAGGAAAGTACATTTCAAACCATATATCATGACAATCATCATAAGCCATATGTCATGACAATCTTTAGAGTGAATTAGATTTCTTCTCTTATCTGAAGAGTAAACCTCCAAAAGCACAGTGCCTCAGTTTTCCCAACAGGCCCTGCTCTGGCTCCAGCTGAGTGGCCCTCCCTGCACTGCTGATTCAAGTATCCTGATTCTAGTGCAGATAGGAATGTGATCTGGTTTGCTACTCATTTGCATGGGCAAAAAACTCTCTGTTAGCATTTCTGATGGTGTCTCATTGGACAGATTTGTCATTCTTTTTCATATTGCTGCTTTCTTTTGTGGTACAAATTCCAGAAGTTCTTAAATCTAAAATGCCTATTTTGAGAGGCCAGATTCATGACCAAACAAAATGTATAAGCCTTTGTTTGAAAGTTAGAATTGAAATAAGAAGCCAGAAGCAAAAAAGAAATTATGATTTTTGTTACCTCTTGGATCTGGGCACAGAACTGTGGTGTATGATGTGCACAACATCTATTTCACTTTATTTTGCATGAGGTGACGGTCCCATCCCTTTTGTTTCACTCAGCAGGTGTAATGGCTCATCTGCAAAGTAGAACAGGAATTTTCCGTCAGATTTTCCTTTTTCCTCTCCTCAACAGAGATTTTGATAATTTAAAAAATTGATTATTGGATTTATTTTAAACCACTAATAATTCAATTGGAAAATAATTTTCCATTTCAATAATTCGCCTTCCTTCCACTTCTCTGCAGTCCCATCTTCTCAGATGCATAAAGTCTACTCTGCCTTGCTAACCTCTCCTCCAAACCTACCTTTCCCTGAGTGTAGCAGTCAGTAGTATCTACTCACACTGCCTTCTTTTTCTGCAGTGGTCCTTGAATTCCTGTTCTGGCAAACCCCTTTGTGGGCCTGGCCCTAGATCCCACAGGAAGGTGGGAGACGGGACTGGTCCATGGGCTGGCTCCAGCAACCACACCCTGCTTGCCCCTGGCTCCCCATGGCTCGGTTAATCCTTATGGTCCTCAGGCACCTGGCAGAAAGAGGGTAAAAGGGGTGTTGGGTGAAGCCTGGATAATTCTTCTTTCCCCTGCTTATCCATTACAAGGACCACTGAACTAAAAAATCCTTTGCTATAGTTGCTGTTTCATTTTGACATCTAAGGTCCTTGGTTTTCTGTACAGAATGCATAATCTCTTTTTATTTTTCACTTCTGTTTAAGTTGGAGGCACTTAAAATATTTCTCCCAGCATGCTGGTGACCCTCTTTTTATTTTGTTAGGAAGCACTTCCATAGACTGACAATGTCATCTGTATTGTGCTGATTTATCAGGTTCTTTCCTTGGCTCTTACCCAGTCTTTATTCAGGCTTCCCATTAACTCCCTGAAATCCATGTGAGGTAACATTGTTTTCTCTTTCTTATCCTTTTATGTACTTTTATACCTTTGAGGACTGCTTGTACAATGAAATAGCTCTGATTAGGCCAGTCTAATTGACTACATAAATCTCAGAACTGTGTAGCAGCAGGTCCGATGGGAATTTAGCTAATTAATGAGTAAAAGGATGTCAGGGCTTAGCATGAAGTGGATAACACATCTTAATAAATTGATGTGTAATGCAGAAGAAGCATTGCTGCAGCACTGAAAAAAAAATATTTTAGGTGCTTCACTCTCTTTTGAGTAGTGTAAAGAGGTAAGACAAAGGGTAATATCACACATTCTTACTGGCTCATGAGCAGGGTGCTCTGATCCCTGCTTCAGAGTAGACCAGTGGCCCCTAATTATAGGCTGGACTTTGTCTCATGAATCTTTATTATCAGTTAATTTGTGCACCAGCATTTTGATGTCATTTGTCTGGTGCAAATACAATTCTTACTACTGTAAGATTTAGACCAGAAGCATCTTGGGTGTTAAAGAGGAAACTGATTTTCTTTCATATGAAGGAAATTTGAAGTTCAGCATTATCAAAGATAAGGATGTTTTTCCACTCAGTTTTATATCCCACTTGTCATAATCAATGTGATAATGGGGGTAAGAGGTGATAAATTTGTTTTACAATCTGTTGCTGTTGTAAACAAATGATCCAGTAATGCAATTCACAAAGGCCATTCAAACGAAATCAAATGCTTTTATAGGTTATGCATAATCATTGCTTTTAATTAGCAAGCAGAGCTGGGCCATACTTAAGGCTTAGATCAATTGGATTACTTCCTCCAGCTCCTCTTCCATATTAAATGCCAGGTCTTTAGAATGTGTTGTATCTTAAACCCACCTCTATAGTTTGAAATGAATCTGCCAGTGTCCATTAGGTTTCTTGCTGTCTTTCATACCTTTTAAATGCAAGCCTTTTCTACAGCCTGCAAAGCTTTGACACAAGGAATATCTACTGAACCTTGCTAAGGGGACGTTTTGGGGTAGCAATAAAGACTTATGGGAGTGGGCACTGTAGCAAAAGAACAAGAAGGAAATAAGAACATTAAGAAGCAGAGAGGTAATGAAGCTGAAGCTTTAGAGGGTAGGCAAGGAAAGAAAGTTTATTGCAAGGACAAAAATGTAAACAAGAAACACGTCATGCAAGGGCTGTGTGTGAATGCATGGAGTCAGAAAAGATGGATTTGTAGGTTGGGTGTGTGCTCTGCCATACAGGTCTTGGAGCTGATTAGCTCAGGTACCTAATATGTCTGTCACTTGGTTTTCTATCTATAAACCATGGATGATAAAACCCTTTCTAACTCAACAGGATATTTCGTGACTCATTTGTGCTATTTAGAAACAGGGTGTGGAACAAGGGCCACCAGTGTGGCAGGAAGAAGGGAAGAAAAAATCAAGACTAAACAGAAAAAAATTGGAGGGTGAAGCTTCAGGAAGACTGAATTAAGCCAGAACAGGGCTGCTTCAGCACCTTTATTAGCAATTTTTCTTCCAAAGATACTTCACGTACTCGGTGTGCCTGCCTGCAGTGGCAGCTGCTTTTGGGGAGAGGGAGGGTGGGAAAGTCAAGGCATTCAGCAGTTCAGCTTTGCTTTACAATACACCAAAGTCTTGTTGAAAGCAAAGGTACTTAAAAGAGTCTCAAGGCTATGGGTCTCCCTCAAGGATCTTACGGATTTAACTATTTGCAGCAGTAAACCCTTGTTTCTTTTCACTACCAGCAACCAACACAAGTTACAGTTGTTGTTTGCCTCTTTCAAACCCCCTGGCTTTCCTTTCAGCTGACACTGAAGATTAGCTTCAAGCTCTAAGCTTGTAAATTCTTTGAGGAAAAGCCTTAATGAGGATCTGATCCCTTCAAACTCTGATCTAATTACTGTTAGAGCAATGTTTCTATTTTGGATGCCGCAAACAGATCAAGTTTGCATGTTTGAAGGTGGCACTGTTCAGTGGACAAGAAGCAAACCCCACCCTGTAGGTTAAATAAATTTTCATACATAAATAAAAACATGAATAGCACCTATGTAAAGCAGCTGGCACTATTTCAGAGGAAGTTTGGGACCTGAGCCTGGGGAACTACAGGAATACAGAAAGGTTTTTTTTCCCCCTTGCTGTATGTTTACTGGTTGAATGGCAGCAGATGAGACATGAGGCCACAGTGGTGTGTGTTAATTTTTTAAGTGTATCAGTAGGGAAGAAGGGCAAAGAGGACTGAAAACTACAGATCCAGCCATGAAGGGTGCTCTGGAGTGCACAGTGTTACTCAGAGCATGACTGAAACCTCACAGGCTCTAACTCAGTAACAGAAAAGAAAGGTAAGGCTCAGTCCTACAGGCCGACACTTTCACTTGATCTATTGCCTCTTTCAATTGCTTCAGTGTTTTGTGTGCTTTTATCATGTGTTTTTATCGCTGTTGTTGTTGAATCAATGTGCTGAGCTCCAGACAGTGCACGAAGATTGCCTCCCCACTGTTGTCACATGCACTGGGCAGCTTTGCCCATTGTGGTGCATATGCATGCATGTCCCTGAGCATGTAACTGTGGCAGAGAGGACCCATCCAAGCTGCAGATGTGGATACGGTCAATTCACAGTCTTTGCCGGAATCCCCCTATGCTTTCTTCAAGAGGTGGAATAACTTTGCTCACTTTCCTGGCTGTAAAACTGTCACTCATTGCATGGATCCCTGTGCTGGTGTTTGACTTGGCTGGCAGCCTTTGGAGTATGAAATGCTACCACTGGCAAGCCAGGTGTGAAGTGACTTTGCTATGTTCTGCTTAATGGGGTGTTACTTTAACTTCAAACCCTCGTGGTGACCACTTCTAGGTTAACACCCTTCAGTAACTAACCAAAACACAAACATTAAGCAGGAGAAATGGTAAAATGCTATTACGAGCCATGGTTTTGTCCAGTTAGCAGACTCTGCTTTAGGCTTGACTCAAAAGTGGCTTGTCTATATAAGGATGCATTAGTCATTTTCTTTTTTTTTTTTTTTTTTTTGTCTGTAAAAACAACAGATGTGATGCTCTGTGGTCAGCATAGACAAGAGTGATTCATGGCTAGGCATATTTAAACCTCCAGGAGAAAACTATCCATCTGAGACCCTCTCCACCTCTTCCTCCTCATTTCAGACAACTAGAGCCAAAAGCACCTGTCACATGATACATCTTGAAATTCATTAACCATTCTTTCCATATGTCTTAGTTTTGAGGTGGCCAGGAGACATCAGCTGTTCCTGCCTACTCTCTTGGGCCTGCATGGACTTTAGCAATGCTAGGACAGTGATAGAGGAGAAATTCTTGTGCAGCAATGATGTGGGTGAGCAAAGGAGCTGTTATGGCTGAGCAAAGATTAACTCATACATGCTAAGCTGGTCTTGTGTAAGGTGGCAGGTTTTGACTCCAATATCTGTCCTACAACCATCACCGGAGCACTTTACTAATGCTGAAACCAGTGCTTTCCACTGAGGATGTGAGAGAGGGATGGGCTTAGAAAGTAAGGAAAAGGGGTTGTGGACATGGAGTATGGAAGAGGTCAGCAATCAGTGCTCCTTCTGAGAAGTAATTGCAGGAGGAGCTAGGAAGCAGGACTTGAGGGACTGTGACTGTGTGTGGAGTGGTAGGGGTTTGGGAAATGAGAGAATCAGAACTCTATAATGCATGGGGTAGGGTTCCTGGCTTGAGGAGCTGGCATTTGAAGGGGAGCAAGAAGAGGGCTTCCACCAGAATAGGCAGGAGAGACAAAAAGGCTGTTACCCCATGAGCATTTTGGTGGCAACACTGAGGCCACTTGGCTACCCCTAATCCATAACTAAATCTGTGTGGAATTGCCTGGAGCCCTAAGGAAAGTCCTCTGCCCAGGCTGAGCACACCACCAGGTACTGTGCAAGGAGCTTAGTCTTCCTTGTGAAGCAGGACTGGAAAGCTAGGGCTGCATGTATTACTGCCCTCCTATCAGTACAGCTGTCAGGTCTGTTCTTTTTCCATTTCAGTAGTACCTGGCTATCCAGTGGCTTTTGAGACCTGCACCCCCAAGGAGTGGCCTGCTAAAGAGTCTGCTGAATGGTGGCTTGTGGCTGAAGGTGACATCTCCAGAGGAAACTATACTGATGACCTGAGCACCACTGAGAAAAGAAAAAAACAAGAAGTAAAGAAAAACAATAAGTAAGAAATAGGTGGAGAACATAGCACAGTTAAATTCAATGTAGGTAAAAATAAGCCAATCCTCTAGAGGTGATGTAAGGTCTCCTCCCACAGAAAGGAGAAACTGGTGGAGCAGTACGCTTGAAAAACTAGGATGGAGGACAGGTAATGGAGATGAGACAGCTCTGACAAGCCTTGTCTGACAACTGATCAGATGTGAGATTAGGTACTGCAATGAGGAGCGCAAACAAGACAGGCCAATGAACTTTTCCAGCTCAAGAGCCAGAAGCAGTACATCAGAAAGAAGGAAATCACTGGTTTTTCACTCTTGACTTCTTGCATAGAGTAGACTGAACTCATCCTGTGCTACAAAATACAAATGTATACATGCACAAAGCACGTTACAAGAACTCCAAGGCTGGAAAATTCACCTCTTCCTTGTTAGATCAAGACTGAAGGTTCCTTCTGGGTTTTTAACTTAATCAAAATTTCTTAGGTTAGTCTCTTGGCATAGTCTAAGGACTCAGAAGCACTGCTTACTTCAGTGTACAGGATCATCATATTCTTCTATTTTGTTCTGTGGCAGACCTGGCTTGTTCCATATCTCTTTCTCCATGTCCAGCCAGCTTCATTCTCACATTTTCAGCAATCCTATCTCATGTTCCAGTTTCCTTATTCGGCAGGTCCTTCAATGACTTTCCACTGCAAGTTCTCCAGTTGGTTTAAGAACCTGAATGTGCTCAAGCCCATGGGACCTGATGAAATCCATCCGTGGGTCCTCAAGGAGCTGGCAAATGAAGTTGCTAAGACACCGTCCATCATATTTGAAAAATCATGGCAGTCAGGTGAAGTTCCTGATGACTGGAAAAAGGGAAATATAACCCCCATTTTCAAGAAGGGGAAAATGGATGACCCGGGGAATTACAGACCAGTCAGTCTCACCTCTGTGCCTGGCAAAATCTTGGAGCAGATTCTCCTGGAAGACATGCTAAGGCACATGAAAAACAACAAGGTGCTTGGTGACAGCCAGCATGGCTTCACTAAGGGGAAATCCTGCCTGACCAATTTGGTGGCCTTCTATGATGGGGCTACGGAACTGATGGACAGGGGTAGAGCAGCTGACGTCATCTACTGGGACTTGTGCAAAGCATTTGACACTGTCCCACACAACATCCTTGCCTCTAAATTGGAGAGACATCAATTTGATGGATGGACCACTCAGTGGATAAAGAACTGGCTGGATGGCCGCACGCAAAGAGTTGTGGTCAATGGCTCAATGTCCAGCTGGAGACCAGTAACGAGTGGTGTCCCTCAGGGATCGGTGTTGGGACTGGTCTTGTTTAACATCGCTGACAAGGACAGTGGGATTGAGTGCGCCCTCAGCAAGTTTGCCGATGGCACCAAGCTGTGTGGTTCGGTTGAGACGCTGGAGGGAAGGAATGCCATCCAGAGGGACCTTGACACGCTTGTTGAGGTGGGCTGATGCCAACCTCCTGAAGTTTAACCATGCCAAGTGCAAGGTCCTACACCTGGGTCGGAGAAATGGAGAAATCCCAGGCACAGCTACAGGTTGGGCAGAGAAGAGATTCAGAGCAGCCCTGCGGAGAAAGACTTGGGGGTGCTGGTTGATGAGAAAATTAACATGAGCCGACAGTGTGTGCTCACAGCCCAGAAAGCCAACCGTATCCTGGGCTGCATCAAAAGGAGCGTGACCAGCAGGTCAAAGGAGGTGATCCTGCCCCTCTACTCTGCTCTTGTGAGACGTCACTTGCAGTATTGTGTGCAGTTCTGGTGTCCTCAACATGAAAAGGACATGGAACTGTTGGAACAAGTCCGGAGAAGGGCCACGAGGATGATCAGGGGACTGGAGCACCTCCTGTATGAAGACAGGCTGAGGAAGTTGGGGCTGTTCAGCCTGGGGAAGAGAAGGCTGCTTGGAGACCTCATAGCAGCCTTCCAGTATCTGAAGGGGGCCTATAGGGATGCTGGGGAGGGACTCTTCATCAGGGACTGTAGTGATAGGACAAGTTGAACAGGTTAAAACTTAAACAGGGGAAGTTTAGATTGGATATAAGGAGGAAGTTCTTTACTGTAAGGGGGGTGAGGCACTGGAATGGGTTGCCCAGGGAGGTTGTGAATGCTCCATCCCTGGCAGTGTTCAAGGCCAGGTTGGAGAGAACCTTGGATGGCATGGTTTGGTGTGAGGTGTCCCTGCCCATGGCAGGGGGTTGGAACTAGATGATCTTAAGGTCCTTTCCAACCCTATCTGTTCTATAATTCTGTGGTTTTGACTGGAACCAGTCATTCCCACTTGGCAATGCAGAACTTTGTTTTGCCATTAATTTCTCTTTGCTGCTGAGTTCTTCCCTTTCATCATTTCCTATCTTCACTTGTGCTCCTGGTCGTCTATCTCTCCAGACTGCCCCCATGGGCTTATCTCCTTCTGGAGCTGCTTGTCTAATATCAGTGGTTTGCCGAGTGTGAATCTGCCCAGTTAGGCCCAGTTCTCATGTGCAACATGTCTTTTGTCCTTTGCCTTTCCCTCAGCCATCCAATCATGTGAAGTGAGGGGCTCTCCCCATCTTTCTCCAGTCTCAGGCATTTTTTTTCGTCATTCTCTCGCTTTTGGTAGTCCTTCCTATTTCCCTGCACGCTTTCAATTTCTGTCATTAAGACATGGGAACATTTGTTACAGCCTTGCAAAGGAAAGTGCAGGACTTTTTAAACTGGAGAAAACAACAGGTGAAGCAAAGACATCAATCCTCCCCTTTGCTCAAGGTGGGAGGAATTCTCACAATGCATTGACCCCTCCAATGCTGCTCAGAATCTCTGGATTCCTTGTGATCTGTTTCCATCTGGGCAAACTATAAGCAAGGATTCAGGATCCTGGTGTAGTGTGGAGTTCATGCAGACTGTCTGCTCATCACGAGGTCAGACAAAGGGATGCACATCTGCACGTTTGCTTCTCGCAGAAACCAGCCATGTCGGAGGCACGGACTGTATGGTCAGTGAAGCATCATGTGGCATTAGAGTTGCTGCTTCTGAAATGAAAAAGCCCAGCCGATCACAATGCTGTTCCTGCCCTGCTACCCAGAGCCTCCCCTCTGTGTGGAGCAGGCAAGGTCCATCTATTTTCACTTGCTCCCACAACCCTGTCTACTCTATTACTGCTTACCCTGCAGCCCTGCTGCTTTTGGACTGGCACAACTGGTTGTTCACTCATTGACTGAAAGTATCAGTGTTCTCCTCTGCCTCTCTCTTTCCATGTTTACATTGGGGTCATGTTATATCTTGTGGCAATGTTGAGGGAAGAACTGGGTAAACTAATGATCCCAGGACAAAGCATATGGCACTGCATCTATTCTGGGAGGCTGAGACCCAGACCCATGTGAGATCCAGCACTGAAGATCTTGTCTATTTTTGCACATATTATTTCCAGTTGTTGCTAAAGTAGTTAGGGTATAAACCAATCTTCTTTTAAGGTTAATATTTCAGTTGCTGTTCTTGTTTTTAATAGTTCCAAAAGAAAATTCATTATACATTTGTAGAAGGTAAAGAACCACGATTTGGTCTTTCTCAATTGCAAAAGCTGAAAAGTGGGATCAGAGGCACATTTCATTTATTTTTAGATGTACAGAACTTAGTTTAACTGACCAGAAATGGAGATGATCACATAAGAACTGTTTACTTTCTGACTCTATGCCGGTAACGCAGCAAGGTGGCCCTCAGCACCTTGAGTAAGCTCTCTGAATTGCTCTGAAAAGATTTTGTGTCTGTCAGACTTTACTGATTTTACTGAACTTAGCTAAAATTCCACTTTATCTGCATGTAGTCCTTCAAGCAGTATCCCATCTGCTTTTTGGAGAGCCTCACATGAGCTATGCCTACATACCACTTCCAAACTGTATACTCAAGCAAGCTGAGAGCTGAACAAGTTGCTTGCTACCCAAGGCTGGAGGGCTGGCTTTTCATCCAGCCAACAGAAATGTAGGGGCTGTGTTTTCTAACTGAAAGTGCCTTATGTGGACTCTGTGGCTATTTATCTCCATGGGCTCTGTGGGGAGCCAATTCAAAGTGCTCCTGCTCCCCTGAGCTTTGGCTTTTGGAGGTGTTATTTCAGGTTGTCTGAATATAGCCCTAAGCAAGTGTTTATTATATCAGCAAGTAGTAAATGGTTGGAATTAATAATGGTACTAAGTATGAGTTTTTATAAGTTTTCAGAAGTCCACTATTACCTTAGTACTGTTGGAGTTTGAAAAAATACATTAAAAATATGCAAATGTGGCCATACTTTCAGTCAGGCTTTCTGAGAGAGTGGGCAAAGAATGAAGACAAAGACAGGGTACTCATGTCAGTGTTGTCTGAGAGACAAACAACAGGGCAGATGTATCAGATATTATCTGCTTAACAACCAGAATGTTTGCTAGGTATCAAGAATGATGAATATACAACCATCAGTTAGGTTAATCATTTTTATTTAGCAGCAAGAAAGCTCACTGTGCTGTTCCATGTCAATAGGCTACTGATGGAACAAAAAGTGAGTTCTGTTTTCATACATGGTTGATGACATCTCCTGCGCTCGTCTAGAGAAACAGAAACAGCAACAACAGGAGGCAGCTGGAGGCTGGAGTGAGCACCAGGGCTGCCAGTGACGGGAAGGTCTGAGCAGGTCTTCACATCATGGAGCTCCTGGCAGTCAGCACAGGACACACACACGTGCCTGCTGTGCAAGGCCACCCCGAAGAGCAGCACTCTTTCCTCCTATTCAGGGACCTCCACAACACAGCTCCTGAGCCAGTCCTGAGGGCCGGTGGCTGGGAGTCAAACACAGGCCATGAACCATCCTTGTGGTGTAAGTGACTGAGTTTCTGTGCCTGGCAAAGTTCCCCGTTATATAGGTGCAGCCTGCTCGTGACTGTTGGAAGGGCTGCAAAAGACCTCTTTGCCAAAGGACAAAGGAAGCTCAGAGAGCACCTCTCTCTTATGTGAAACATCTATATGAACCAGACTTAGACCTTCCTGACAACTGGAGTTATTCAGGTCTGAGTTTTACTTTAGGCCGCTCTCAGTGTTGACTTTTCTTGCATTTGGACTGTCTAGGTCAATACTAGATTTTTAAACCCCTGAAAGCACCTTTTTTTAGTTAGCAAAGGAGACAGTTTTGATTTATTTTTGGGAAAAATGGTCATATAAAGGTGGGTTTAAATCTGCCTATCCAGATACTGTCCTTTGGCACTACTGCAAATATATTAATGCTTGGTATACTTTTGTCAGCCCTTCTTATGACCTGTTAGCAAACGAGCTGCTCTTTCACAAACTAAAATTGATTTGTTCAGTAAATAAAGATGATGGATCTGTTTCCTGTATTTCAGCTTAAAATGCTAGAGATTTCAGGTCTCTCAATTTTAAAAAGTCAGCTTTAGTTTCATTGTGCTTATTATTACCTTACTCTTACAATTATTGGTACTAATTATCAGTAAGAATATTAATGTAATAGTGGTATAATCAGTAACACTAGTAGATTTATTGAAATATATCAATATTTTAAGTATCCTATTTTATTTTCAGAGCATTTGGAGGCTCCAAGTGGGTCGGGACTCACTGCATGGAGTATTATGTAGACAAACAGGAAATTCAGATTTCTGCTACAAAAATCTTGTGATCTTCACTTAGGCTTTGTTTGGCAAAATCTATTAGCTTATAACAAACTATAATCATGAAGTTTTTCTCAACTAGGGTAACATATTTATCTTAAAACCCATCTTACTATATTTGAGTCAGGATAAGTACCATGTAGAGGACAACTCTAAGCTGTTCCTTTGTAATGAGGGCCAAGTGTTTTCACACAACCAGTAAGTGTGGTAGTGTTGATGAAGCCCTGGCAGAAGGGTCCAGCATCACCCACCTTTGCAGCTGGAAGTGCAGCAGAGCAGAGGAATCAAGCTTTGTCTTTGCTGTCAGGTGAAGCAGCAGCATCTGTAGAACACTGCTGCAATGCCTCCACTTCCCTGAGCTCCACAGGAGCAGAAGAAAAGTCTGATTCTGCTCTCTGAAGTCATCTTCAGTTCTATCTGCTTTCAAGTACTGCAGGTTTGGATTGCACATTCCCTCTTGCTGAACTTGCCCTTGAGAGATACACAAAATGATGGGGGAGCAATGTGCCACACTTCAACTGGTAGCTGTGGTTATTGCTCCTTCTGCTTTCTTATGGGACCTGAATGTTCCAACAGTCACCAGGTCACTGAGCATTTTCAGATGGTTTCTTTCAAATTTCTTATGTTCAGGCTGTTCAACTTTGCACGAAGTGATTAACTGGAACAGTGAAAGCTGTCTGGATCCCTCCATCCCTGCTTAAATGCTGTGATATTCAGTCTGTAGGGTTAGTATCTGGGCCATGTTTCCTCCCATGAAGCACCAAACTGTTTCACAGCGAGGAGCATCTCTACCAGGGACTGAGGGAGACTTTCCCATAGCTCTCCCAGGAGTATTGGAATGCACTGCACATCCTGGCCCCAAACCCGAACACAGCACCCAGCTGCAGGTCACTACATCCGTGCAGTGTTTTCATTAGTTTCATTAACTCTGTGCCACTCCACCAGTGCATCTTGGCTGTTTAGAAACAATCCACGAATCTCACAACATCTACCAATGGTATATAAGTGCTCAGCCTTGTTTGCTTCCTGGTCTCTCCTCCATTTGTTTTGCCACATGCCATGTAGTAACTACATATAAGAGTTGATCTAATAAAAGCAGTCTCTATCTCTGCTTAAGTGGAGATTAAATATACAATGTGTATCTAACCCTTACTTGGGTAGCATTTATCCCATATTTGTTGGAATAATACCAGATTCTCCCTTGAACAAAGGAATTTGTGGTGCATCTGAGTGTTTCTGTTGACAATCTGACAGTCACTATGTCATCCCTCCTACAGTCCCACTGCACTAACCCGTTCTGGTAGCCCAAGCCTCTTTTATGTCCTCTCTGAACTGCCTGCATTGCCGTTTGGCACATTTATCAATAAAACTGCTTGATTCCTTGAATTTGAGTTTCACAGACTAGATTCACGCTGCTATTCCTGAAAGTATATTTTCCTGAGATAAATTGTGGAAAATGATAGCAGAGAAATGTCAAATTTAGAAGAAAGTGGGTGGAAACCTGAATTTTGTCACCAATTTACTGCTTCAGCTGGCACTAAATGGGAGTTTTCAGCTCCCTGCTCCCTCCCTCACCTCCTCCATGGCAGAAGTGTGACTGTGCCTAAATATGATGCCATGACGGGGTCACGGTGAACTCCTCTTCCTACGGTCCAGGTGGAACACAGTGTACGGAAGCGCTGTTGCACAAACATAAGTGCTTTAACACTTGCAAATGTTACACCCAGCTACGGTTACAGGGGAAGGGTTTCCATGATGAACTCCTGGTCTTCTGACATAGTTGCAACAATCTATATGCATGCTGAGGCTGAGGCAGGGGAGTTTGGGAGTATTTTGGGAAAAGCTGCTTCCTCTCACACACCTCACTAAGCCTTGCACACAGGGATGCTGTGGTGTGGGGCTGCCCTTTGCTAAGCAGCAGCAGCCCAGACCTGTAACCTCAGTGCCTGCTCTGATTCCTCGCTGAGGAGAAGAATGTTTTGCTCTAAGGCAAAGGTTTTGTGTGTGGTTCGGAGAGAATGTGAAAGCCAATTTGGGAGTATTATATAAGCAGAAATAGAGATATGCCAGGCCTTGCAGTTTGAGGGGATGATGTGAGTGAGGCTTGCAGCCTGCTGAAAACCGGTAAGCGCAGGCACGCCAAGTGCACAGCCGCCCTGAAAGAGAAACTTGGCAAGATGCCCTTCTACAGTTTGTGGTCCTGATGCAGCAGCCTGACTGGTGCCATCGGGTGGGGATTACCAGCTCCCAGGAGAGGTCTGGTGGCTATTCTCTCTGCAAGGCACTCATTCCACATGCCAAAAACGAATGTCCTCCAACTATTTAATCACAAGTCACACCTTGGGGCCTCTTATCAGCTCCTTCTAACATTGGTCCAGGGTGCACTCTACCTACCCTTCTTTGTTGCCTCCTGAAGGGCATGTCTTGTTTCTCTCACCACCCGGGCAGGCTAAGATAAGTGCCTCAGTCAATGTTATAACTCATTTTCTGCCATACAGCCTTGACAGGGCTGTAAGGGTCATGGTAACAACCCAGACCTCATGGCAAGGCACATGCTATTAACTAGACATGATACCTCTATTTGATGTGCATGGAAAAGTCTGGCCTGACATGCTCCATGAGTTGCCCATCCTGACCACTGCTAGTTAAACCTCAGCTATGACATCTGGTTTTGGAGACCGGGCTTCAAGGCAAAAGTAGGTGTGTGGAAGGCCATGCTAGTAGCCAGTAGTCTAGGAATCCCGTGCTGTGAAGAAAATCTGAATGACAGGGGTGATTTAATGGAAAGAAGAGTATTGGGAAGTAGTAAAAATGATAATAACCTTCAGATATCTGCAAGACTTATGCATACTGGAAGGAAGCCATCTGTTTTCCATGTGGGGAAGATAGGTAGGGTTTAAACAGCAGCAAGGAATGCTGAGGTTAGATCAGCAGTGGGGATAGTGAAATACTGCAGGAGATTGTGTGGATAAACTGTAGATGCCCAGCTCTTGGTATAGGTGGGATGCTCAGAAGTACGCAGACAGGGGTGACCTTACTTTGGACAAACTCAGTGACTGGCCCTATACTGCTGTGTGAGAAAAATGGCCAATACAAGAGTAAGTGTAGGGTGTCATAGGTGTGGGAAGTGAACAGAAAGTAGACCAGGGTGGAGAACCAGAACACAGGGAGCAGGTTCACACGCTCACATACAAGAAGTGCTCCTTAGAAGTACATGAGGATATCTTCCTAGCTTTTCAAAGTCTTTTTCTTCATGTTATCCTCGCACACTTAACAAGTTTTAGGAACATCACTGTGGGTTCTGTGAAAAAGGCATGTTGCAAGACACACTGTGTGGATACTGAGCTGAACTTCCCCAAAATGTGGGTTGTGTGGACTCAGTGTTTCAGCTTACTCACATCTACTGAAACAGGGCCAGGAATAAATCAGATAAAGACCCAGTGTGGGCAATTTTTGACCTTGATTACAGAAGATTTGTCATGGTTGTCTATGAAGTCCATCTCATTGTGAGAGCAGAATTTGTCTATTGGGAAGCAGGGGTAGAAGGTTTTAGAAGCAGTCATCTGAGCTTTGGAGATGAATGAAATTTATGAGTAAACTATGCTATGCTGTGTTTTAGTAGTTGTGAACAGCAGTGTGAACAGCTCCACTACTATAGAAGTTGCTGGAGACTGTCCTCATAACCATGGCAGAATTTCCTCACCTGCCTCAAGTGTTATACTGATGCAGAGGGATGTAGGGAAGGAAAAAAAACACAGCCAGAGCCATCCATTTCCAAGAGGAATGCTGGGGATGTAAGTGCTATTTCATCAATATTGAAAAGTTCCTTTGGCCTTTTCTCTGAGAACTTTTGCATCCCTCCCACTGTGACATGGATTCAAAATGTGGCAGAAGGGTGGTCTTGCATTACGTACCTTGCATTAAATACCTCCACATATGTGTGAAAATCAGTGGTACTTGCAAAACTCCCATCCTTCCATAAATAGCTAATTCAGCAAGGCATCGTGACTTACATCCAGCAACAGGGATTCCCCCACAGTCTGACTGCTGCCTACCCTGACATGTCCATGTCCAAACACAGACACTGGGACCAGTGAGTGGACTTCTCTTTCAGTCTCAGTACTGCACTGGGGAAGCAGGGCAAGTTTTGGGAGAGCTGAGTGAGAGGGATGGCTGGGGAAACTTGGCCTGGGTGAGAAGGGATTGAAGAAAGGGAAGATTTAGGAGGAATCACTGCATGCCTGAGAAGATGGTGTTGTGGGGTGGCTGAGGTTGGAAAAAGGGTCACAGAAAAGGGCTTGGGAGCTAGAAGGGAAGACAAATATGAGCTGTGGCTCTCATTGCTTAAGAAGAATGTGCTTTCTCTCTCTCTCTCTTCCTTTGCTTCATAAAAATAAGTATAAATAAATACATTCCCTGGATATGTGCACAGGAAATTAAGGAGCTAAAATAAGTGCAGTTACCCCTCCCCCCCCAGAGTGGGAGAGACTTTTACTATTTTGTTAAAGGACAATAATATTAATAATCAAAACCCAGTATTTATATAACATTGTACTTAAAGAAGATTTATCAGAGCACAGTAGGTATCATTATTGCTGGCCTGAAGAAGAGAGACTTGCTAAAGGTCACTAGGGATGGAATTAATCTCACATAATCATACACATTCACCTAAACCAGACACCTACACTCCCTTATCAGGCAATTGAGAGCAATTGGTACTTGATGAATTGACTCACTTGACCTATTTTAGACACCTCCTCTAAGGTGAGGTGAATCTCATCTTAGAAAAGCTGTTTCTCTGCATACCAAGGGCAGCCCCTGGGTGACTATCTCAGCTGGTAATGTCTCCTCTGTAGAGGTTTACAGTCAGGTGAAATGAATGCCATCCCTCAGTCAGGGCTGGTGCCAAAGACATGGCAAAATGTTGTACTGGGCACCATGCTGGTTGAGATGAAACCTGGTGGCTTCAACACACCGGCCTTGCAGAAGGTGGCAAGTGTCTGTCCCACCTGGCGGGAGGATGCCATTCAGGAGCAGGGACAAACACTTTCCACATCAGGCTTTTCCTCAAGAGCACATGAGGTCCAGGTGTGCATGTCCCCTCTCCTGGTTTCCTTGTCCAGCACTGTCTTGAGCTGCTTCTTGTCCAGCATGAGACAACCAAAATTGCAGAACAATCCTGTACTTCCACCTCTGAGTACAAACAGACTGCCAAACTGGCTTTCTTTTCCACTCCAGGCCCCAGGTGGTACGGCACCAAATTGAAAGTGTAGGAAAACTGGAGTCAGCAATGCAGGATGGGATGGTTCCCTCCAGGAGGGCCTGAGTCCTTTTTTTTCAGTAAGATCTCTATCTCTCTAAGCAATCACCTCTTGGCTAGTGGATTGCCTACATTGCTCACTTCAATTCAGTGGGGAGTTCAGAGCAGGTTTCAAACAGAACCACATTGACCTCATTCCTAATTCAGTAGAATTACTACATCGAGTCAAGACCATTCAGAAGAGTAAAGATTCTTGGTTCAAACACTTCCAAATAACTTTACAACCTACCAGCTCCAGAAATACCATCCACAACTGGAGAACAGTGCTTGCTTTCCCTCTCCATCTCTGTATGCATAGGGGGAAAAGGGAAGTGGAGGCCAGTGTGCAGTCCTGTACTCCTTGTTATTCTTACATTTGTTTGATATTTTCCATTAATTCCTGTGTTTAATGTTTCAGCGCCTTTGTTTTCCTTTCCTCTCTTTTGGGGAGGCTGATGCTGAGGACTATGTTATTATTAGGTTTGGCTTTACTTGATTAATTTTTTTCTTCTCTGCCTCTGTGTTATTGGGATTTGTTTTTTTCCTGCCTCTGCAGTGTAATGTTGTATTTGTTTTTACAGTCAGCACCTTGCTGTGCAGTTGCTTGAAGGAGAAGGAGGGCAGGCACGCTCCTTGGCTCTTGTTTTGTGAGACTTTTGTAGTGCCCCTCTGTGTTAGTAACCTGGCCTACCTCTGTCTCCTGGCCTTTTCCTCTTCTTCCATCCACTTTGGATGGATGTGAGCTAGTCCTGTTTCTAGGACTGTGTTGGTGTTAAGACCTTCTGGTCAGTTTGGATTGATTAAGAATAATGGTTGCAGAGGGAAATGTTTGTCAGAAATACTGAAAACTGCCACCACCACCACCACCCCAGAGCAGTTTATAAGGACTAGAAACAGCTTTGATGCTGGGGATGCAAAAAATCTGTGACATTTTCTCATTATTCACTCCAGCTGAGCTGATTTATGAGCAAATACAGCCAGGTAGAAGATGTATTTTAGGAGTTAAGCTAGTGAATTTGCCCAGCTAAGTTCCCAGTGTTGCAGCTTTGGTCTTTTGTGGCTTGAGGGTAGTGCTGATGGCTGCATCTCTCACACCAACCAGGAACCACGACCACCCCAGCTCCACCCAAAACTGACTTTTTTGGCTCTGCATTCATTTCACTCAACAGAACAACATGTTCCCTTCTCCAGCCAAGCCCTTGGGTCTTTGTTCAGCCAGACTTCCACCAACGGCAGTACAAGTCTCTTTGCATAGAGAGTGGGTGATAGAGCCTCCCACTTGCAAATCTCTCTCTGGATCAGTGCCAGCCTCCTCCATAAATCACGGTTCTCCTCCTCCCCACTCCTGGAAAAGCAGCCTCTCTTCTGACTGCCTGAGTGCTGCTGGGGGCTGAGCCTGCCCTGAGCATTCAAACAAGTTGCATCAGTGCTGGTACAACCCTGCTTGTCATTAGCAGCAGGGGGACTGCCAAGGTCAGCTACCTCTAGGCGCTTCGAGTGCTGTGCTGTCTAGACCAGCTTTGAGCAGAGCCAGGATGGAGGGGAAAGAAATTATTGCTGCTGAAGCAGAACTTCCTGGATTTGCAAATCCACCTACCTATGTGTATGATCCTAATCATCATAATATCCTTATAATTAAATCCTATTCTAACTTATAACTCCTTGCCCTGCTTGATTTCTCTTCTTTGCCTATCAGTTATCATTTGGCTGTATAAAGTATCTGGGAAGCCAGTTTTTAGAAGGTGAAGTGTATATTGTCTCCTGAAGGGAGGGAGCTCTGGGAGGCAGGACAGCAGCCAGCTCTTTCCCGGCAGCCCTGGGAATGCCAACGTGGAACTGCCAGTTGGTGGGTGGGCATAGTGCTGCTGCCTCCTTATGCTGGGTCCAGCCTGTGTGCAAATCTGGGTGAAGGGAGGAAGCTGAGCATGATCGATTTTCCCTCTGTGCCACAGTCAAACCCATCTCTCTCTCCATCTCCTTTCTAATAGCAAGCTGGCATCTGTGCTTTGGTGCATCAGAGGGATATAAAGCCAAAGCAAACAACGATATTCAGAAAAAGTTCTTTGCATGGTGAGTGTGAGTGGCACAGATTTCTCTCCCATTTGTCCCAAGCTGTATGTGTCAGATGTGATTTCCATATGGCATCTTTATCTCTCAGTACACCCACACTGGATGTATGCACTGGTATACCAGTGGCTGTGCCGAGCCACAGATAAATGTTTAGCATTCCTTAGTCAACTGGAAACTCTGTGTGTGTATGGGGTGTGCGTGGGGGTGAAGCCCAAGAAATACAAAAACAGGCATATGGCATTTTTTAACTCATTTCACAGATAAAAAGGAGAAATAAATACAAGGCAACACTCTAAAATAGCATGACCATCTTTGAAGTAAACCCACTCGTGACAGAAACCAAAGTGGAGGCTGCTGCATCAGCCTACAGCTCCAAGCACTGCACCTTGTCCCTCTATTTTTAGGTGCTCCCATGTATACCAAGATTTCAGGTTGTGCTTCCTCAGATGGAAGCTCTTGAACCTGCAGCTCTTCCTGCTGCACTCGGACTTGTGGCATGACAGTTTAGACACCCCAAAATGCACCTTATCGTCCTTCCAAAGAATGCGATGTCTCTGGTTTGGTTTCCTGAGCAGATTTTACTGAGATAAGCACAAGGCTAGCACTCTTGCCTGCTGTGTAGATACCTAGATCTCAATCAGATGCCTAAACCCAAACATCTAGTGCCCTTCAAGTCACCCTCATGTGCCTGGCATGGCCTCTGGCTGCCTCTCCAGTTGCATATCGTTATCCATGTTGATGCCACAGATGCTGTAGGCAGCTGGAAGTAGCACTGTTCACCTGTGCTTAGCCAAATGAATAGAGCTCTCAGCCTTGAAATAGCAACTTGTGCTGGTGAAGAGGCTGAAGCAAATCAGGCAAATGCTCCAGTCAAGTGATCATGTTTTATACTGAAGGCCGGCGCAAACAAGGCAGCAGAAGGCCACTGAAGAGGCAGGACTGGTCCCTTACATGACAGTGTTTCTCCATATCATAGATGATGAAATTCTGGATAGGCATGCTGGTAGTCACAGCATTGCAGAGCTACCTCCCTTTGCCCTCCCCACTTGGAAATACCTTAATCACATGCCCTAGTAAGATGCCTCATGGTGTGGTCTTGGATCAAGCAAATTGAAATGTGGGAAAATCCCTTTCTCCACAGGTATGGAAGGAACCTGGAGAGACTTCTTACAGATAATTAATTGAAAGTAGCCTGAGAAAGGGTGGGGGAATTACAGGATGAGAGCACCTCTGAGGGGTTCGTGGGACTCTCAGTTCACTGTGGCAGTGGCACTGGCTGTGGATGCCACAGCACTGCTTGCACAGTTCTCGGGCATCTGCAGCCAGTGTCACCACCAGTAAACAGCAGGAAGGTCAGACTTTCTTGCTGGGTGGTTATGCAATAAACCATAGAATCATAGAATCAGCTAGATTGGAAAAGACCTTCAAAATCATCCGGTCCAACCTTTATTACAGGACTGCCAAGTCCACCAGTAAACCATATCACTGAGGGCCTCGTCCAGCCACTATTCCCCACACCTGGAGCATTGCATGGGGTTGTTGTGGCCCAAATGAAGGACCTGGCACTTTGCCTTGTTGAACCTCATGCAACTGGCCACAGCCCATCCCTCCAGCCTGTCCAGATCCCTCTGCAGAGCCTTCCTATCCTCCAGAAGATCTACACTCCCAGCCAACTTGCAAATTTACTGAGGGTGCACTCAATCCCCTCATCCAGACCACCCATGAAGATATTAAGCAGCACTTAATACTGAGCCCTGAGGGACATCTCTAGTGATCGGTCACCAACTAGATGTGATACCATCTGCCACCACTCTTCAGGCTCTGCCATCCAGCCAGTTTTTAACCCAGCAAAGAACACACCTATGCAGGCCATAAGCAGCCTGTTTCTCTAGGAGAATGCTGAGAGAGACAGTGTCAAATGCTTTACTAAAGTTCAAATGAACAACATCTACAGCCTTTCCCTCATCAACCAGGTGGGTCACCTTGTTATAGAAGAGGATCAGGTTAGTCAAGCAGGACCTGCTCTTCATGAGCCCATTCTGACTGGGCTTGATCTCCTGGTTTTCTCTCATGTGCTGGGAAATGGTAGGGTCTGTGAAATGCTCTTCTGACCAATGTATCAGCAACACTTTCTTAAACAGCCCAGCATGAGGCACAGCTGCTGCTGTGGAGAGCAAACCTAAAGACCAGCTGTATATTTTTGGGCAGTGTGAACCATGGTCTGTGGAAGATTCCTGTCTTTTTGAAAGGAGGCTCTTCAGCCTGGGTCTTCCCCTTGAATGGGAAACAATGGCCTTTTCTAAGCTCCTTTTGCTCCTGGTTGCCCAAAGACCTTTATAATACTTTAGGGGGTACTTGAGCCAGCCTGTGTTTTACTGGCTCAGGGCTAGCAGGGGGGAGAACCCTTTGAACAATGGCCTTTTATCCTAACAAATATTAAATTAATTTTATTCTTTTGGGATAGGTGAAGCTGTTGGTGTTTGTTCAATGGACTTGAAATAGCAAAGGAAAATCTTTTCTGCTTTTGGCCTAGAGTTGTTTTTCTAGGCAGAGAGTTTGAGGTTCAGATATGAGATGCCTATGTGAGGAAGTATGCAACCCATGTAATAAAGCACTGGCCTGTGCTATGATAAATACAAAATGATTAAGAGGTGAGAGGAAATAAACTCTAACACCTCTCTTTATTTTGAAATGCCTTGGGGAAAAAAATAGACATAGTAAGACACAAGTGTCTTGGGGGAAATGGGGCAAGGTGCCAAAACTTACATGCTTTCCACCATCTGAGTAGGGTAGTGCTGTGCTTTAAACCCTAGCCAGACAGGTTGTTCACTCACTCCCAGTGAGTGGTGCCGGGCTGAGAGCAATCGAGGGCCCACCCCCCCAGGGCTCTCCCCTTTCCCGCTCCCGGAGGAACGGGGAGGAGGATTGAAAGAGTGCAACTCCCATGGGTTGAGACAAGAACAGTCCAGCAACCAATGTACAACACAAATCACCACCACTACTATCAACTACAACAATGATAAGGGAAAATAACAAGGGAAGAGAATACAATACCACCAGCCAAGAAACGAGTCCAACCCAGAAGCCCCTCCTGTCCTTCCGGGTAACTCCCAGTTACCCCCGCCCCGGGCATGATGTGCTGTGGTATGGAATACCTCTTTGGCTAGCCTGGGTCAGGCGTTCCATCTCTGCTTCTTCCTGGCTTCCCCTCCTCCCTGGCAGAGCATGAGCCTCACAAATTCCTTGGTCAGGGCAAACATCACTTAGCAACAACCGAAAACTTCGGTATCACCAGCACTGTTCCCAGGCTGGAAGTCAAAACACAGCACTGCACCAGCTACCACGAAGGAGAAAAATGACTGCTACTGCTGAACCCAGGACAGGTAGCAAGCTCCCAGAAGCTTGCTGACCTGGGCATGTTTTTCCTCATGTGTTTTGGAAGTTGGAGAGGAAACGAAAGAATGCACAAGAGATGAAGGATACGTGAGTGAGCTTGGGCTCTGATATCGGTGAAACCCCTGGGCCCAGGCTGCCTTGTTCCTGGCTGCCAGTGAGGGCTAGAGTTGAGCACAGCCAGCCACATGGGAGCTGCTAACACTGTCAGTGCATGTGTTTCCTTCTGCATGTGGTCCAAATACTGTTCAGACTGCCAGTGTCCCTACTCAACTGGCTTAACCCTGCAGCCTGAGAGGAGGAAACTTTTAACTGGCAATGTGGTCATGTAACCAGGAGCAGATCAGTGTGTGTGAGTGTGATTATACAGTACTGCAAAAGCAGAATGAAGATGGAAACATGTCCACTTCTTAATTCAGGGCTGTTTTGAAAGGGCTGCAGTGAAGTACAGGGCTAAGTGTTCATGTTTGCTTGTTGGGAGCAGTGCAATGCATGCAGTTGGAGACAACCCTACAGTGATTTGGGTGACAGCACAACTGCTCACCTGTGGCCATGCAGTGTGCTGCATGTCACTTGGAGCAGTTCTGTTACAATAGGGTAGCACCTGCTGGTCATGGATTGGGAAGGACTCCCAGTGTATATACGACCAGAATATGAAATTACTAACCCAAACAGTTTTCTTTGGTTAATGTAACCAAAACCAATGTGTTAAAAACTTCAAATTCAAAGTACTGAAGCATTAACTAATTGTTGGTACTCTGTAAACCAGCATGACTTCAAATGCGTCGATGAATTGATGGTCCCATATGGACCTCTTTGTTGATGAAATGTCTAAATGCTTTTTCTCATTTTGTGTTATGTGATTTGGTCTGCTGCAAGCAGCTGAAACATTTGAAAATCTCAAAGCAAACTCAAGGCTCAGATGCAATATCACTCAATGGTGACATAACAAGTTACTGCAAGTCATTGAAAGTAACTGTCCATGAGTGTACTTTCCACCTTTGACAAATACAAGGTATTTTGATTATCTGGCCTTGGCTCACAATGAAATAGAATTCAATCAGGTGACTTTGCATGTGCCATTGGCCATATGTGCCAGTTTAACTGATAACACAGTGGTTATGACTTGATATTGGGCCTGAGCCCAAGAAAGTTTTACTCTTTATATGAAAAAGTAGATGATTCCTTTATTTTTATGCCCAGGTTTGTTCACTAAGTGTGAAAACATTGGTGAACCTGTGGGGAAAGTTGCTTCTGAGTTTTGAGTTAGTAAGGATTGTCTAAGCAATGTTCCCTCATGAAGGTTACAGAACGTAATCTAAACTTTAATGTATCCTGAAATGTTTTCTTGAAGGGTCTGATCTTTGGAAAAATGTGCTGCTGGCAGCTTGGTATTGAGCTCAAACCCATTCATTAAAAAAAAAAACCAAAACAATAGACAAACACTTGACATCACGGTAATTTCTCAAAGAGTGGTATTCCTGGTGGGAATTCTTCTCACATGCTGGCAATTCTGTATTTTGGTTGGAGCGGCTCCAGGACAGACGAGTTAATGCCCTGTGTAGTCTGCTTTCATATTGAGCAAGCCCTGCTGAGATGCCAGAAAATAATTGTGATTTAAACTGATAAGCTTGCAAAAGACAGCTGACTCATCTAGTGCCACGGAACAATGATTCCCACTATGATACACCTGAAAGTGTTGAACCTGTACAAGCTCAGTCCCCCACCCTTCTCCTGGAAGTGTTGGGGAATCACCAGATGCTTCTGCTTGGCTGGGGAGAGCTGCCACCTTTATTTCACAAGTCCTTCCTTCTAATGGTTGGGCCCATGCAGATGAAGATGGTCCAAAACTCAGACTTGGTGCTCTGTTATAGGGTCAGATGGTACAAAACAGTCCAGCAAACTCCATACCTTCTTTGGATGAGAACAGGATCATGGTATGTGACATTGTTTAATTTTAGGTTTTATCAAGGCTTAGAGTTGCATTTGGGGGTCAAACATGTTGAAGGACTTAATTCAGGATATGTCCTGTTGAAGATACTAGCTTCCTGCTTTGAAACTAGACACAGAAAATACTGCTCTCACCTTGCTCTCCACTAGGAAAAGAGCAAAATGGGAAAACATTGGTTTGGATCTTGCTTGAAGCACAGCCTGAAGCTCTCTACCTGCCAATGCCCCTGCCTTTTTCTTCATCTGACCAAAGCAGACTAACTGCTCCCATGACAGAGGACAGATGGACAATGTCTAGGGTCACGATCAAAGTTGGGCTTTGGTTTGCAAATGACCAAAGTGGACACTGGTGGTATCTTGCTTCAGTATGTGCAGCTTGGTGGATGTGACAAGATTCAGCAGCTTTAATGTTCCTGTGCTTTGGCATCTCCTCAGAAGAGGAGGACACACCGGTCAGGCTTTTCATCAGGTGTAGTCGGGCTGTGGTGTCCTCACCAGGATCTCGCGTGCTGCAGCTTAGTCTCATCCCTTTCTCTGGAAGTGTTGCTAAAATGGAGGGCCAGTGAAGTCTCTTCATTCCCCATAAATGTGACAGCATCTTCTTATCTTATGTTCTGGGACTTCATCTGGAGTCTTGGCACTTGGAAAGGAAGAAAAGCAAGGCTGTATGTTGAGGCATGTCATAAAAAGGGTTTCATAAAAAGCCCTCTCTGGGGCTACCTTTTGCAGAAAGTATGTAAAGATTTGGACTCTCCATTTTAGGCAAAAGAGCAGCAGCTTCGGACATGACCTTTGGGAGTTTTCCCTGTGGAATTATGGGTACAGGTAAATCACAGTCTTCAACAGAATTAATCTTTTGGGAAAACCTGGAGATTTTCTGCTAGAGATGTTGCTGGCTCTTTTCCTAATTACATGTGCATTTAAGTGCTTTCCCCTCACAGCTTCATAATCCACAGTGAAGCTAGCAGCAGTTAGTGCTGGAGGAGGCCAAAAGTCGAATGTCTGTGAGAGAAAAAGCTACAAAAATGACAGAAGAAGGAATTTTTACTTGGAAAATATTCTGTGATTGAAAATTTTTTGCCTGCAAATTTTTGCACTGAATTGCAATGCAGCTTGTCTTATGGACAGAAAATATCATACAGTTTTGTGCTTGAATATAATTTTTCTCCACCTGGCAAGAACAGCACCTGCCTCATAAAGACCTAATGGGTGATTGCCAGGCTCCCTGCATCTTCCCTGACAGCATCTGGCTATCACCAGTTAGCTGCTCTGGTGAATTGCTTGCAGGCTGCTGCAGGGCAGACCATGCACCAAGGGTTGCTCTATCTACGTGTCTCAATAGTGAGAGCAATGGGAAGAGAAAAGGGGAAACTACCCCAAAAAAGCAGAGCCTGAAATCACATAGAACTGATATAAGTCGAGTTCTCCGAAGATGTAGTGAGGGTTTGTAAAGGAAGCAGGCGGGGGAGATAACCACCTGGGCACATACACAGGGCAGGAAGCTGCTGTGGCCCCAGACTGTGCAGCTTCTACAAGGCACTCCAGCTTGGTTAGTCCCCAGCCGAGGTAATCCACCTATGAAAATCAAGAATGGACTATATCTATAATGACCTGTTGAAAGGGAGAAAAAAGGCTCCATTTTGTAACATATCTGAGTCATGTGCACATGAAGGTATAAGAATATTGACACTTTTTGGACCCAAAGTCTCCTGGCTGTGATGTAAGCTGCAGAGTGATTTTCCTTTTCTTTGTTGTATGCTTTTACCTCTAACAAAGCCCCAGCACTTTCTGCATAAAATGATTATTTTCTAAGTACTTTGTTGGAAATGCAGGACACCCTGTCATTTTATCTAAGGGAAAACTCAAAATTGTATACTCTGTAGTCATCTCTGGTCTTGTTTCACTTGTTAAGTCTGAAAAGTAAGGTGTTCCCACAGTTCATACACATGGCAGGATCCTCTGACAACTTCTGTCATGGATTTTGTTTACGCAAGGAGAGAGAGCAATATTTCTAGTGTCTGAGGGGCTTGGGAGCGTTGTCTTTTCTGCAGAGGATGAGAACAATGCTGCTGCCAAACTCTGACCCAATAAATTCACCTCCTAGGTAACAGATATAAATTCAGAGCCAAACCCAGTCTAAAGTCATTTGGGACAATGACTAAACTTATGCAGAACAGTGTGTTGACACCTGAAAGTGGATGAACAAAGCCATCCATCTACGTCTTGAGCTTTGATGCTGCCACAGCATGACTGGCACACTGTGTGGTATGGTGCAGAAGACCCCCATCAGCCCATGGCATTGGGATGTGACCCTCCAAGGACCTTTTGGCTGCAGGCCCTGATGGGACACATCCTTTGGCCTCTACCAGCTTCACCTGCCTGGTTTAAGAGTCATGGAGCCAGATGGAGCTTCTCTGCAAGCAGTGAATGGCTTGCCTTTCCTTGAGGTAGCTTGGCATTAGGGTTATAAATGACGGTGGGTGACATACAAAGGATTTCAACTGGCTGTCTCTGCCTCTGTGACAAGCAGTAGCTACTAGATGAAAAACATTTTGTCTCTATCTGTTCTGAGTATATTATAATGTATACATACTTGAGGCTTATAGTTCAGTTTTGTTCAGGATATTGGAACATCTGTTTAAAAAATGCACAAGAAGGGGGGAATATCTGCTTCAATGTTAACACTGAACATACTGGGGGAATATGCACACAGAATTTAATTATCTGAAGATTAGGATGCAAGGGAGGTTCTGAGAGGCTTAAATACCACTGTTTGGATTCACTTGCTGATCTGCTACCAAATGCACTAAAGAAAACTGGAATAGAATAAAAAGGGGACTTGCCCAATTGCCTGTGCTTATAGACAGAACTGCAGGTCCCTGTGCTTCAAGAAGTAGATGTCTGTCTTTGAGACATCTTCAAAGATTTTGAAAGAATACATTAGGTCATTGTTTCACGGTAATGGGGTGCAGAAGTGGTTGGAGATTACAGATAAGGAGGCCACATCAATAAAAAGACATCTGATTGCATATTCTTTCAGTCTCTTGTTGGTGTCCCTAATTGAGCTAAGCAATGGGGTTTATGTGTCACTCTGTACACAGAACACTAACATTCAGCCAAAGCTGAGGAAACCCAGACTTTAGGGGATCAAACAGTTTCCTGACAGGTTCCTAAAACACTGCTGGCTTCTGACTGTTTTCACCAATGAACATAATTCAACTCATTGGCCTGTAGAAACTCAGCTCTCAGATGGAAGAAGGTCCTCTTCCCTGGAAGATTTCCTTTTGGTATTGTGCTCCTGTGTAGGAGAAGCCCTCTTATGACTAACAGTGGTCAATAGAAAAGTTTGATTTTGAGATGCCTGTGGACCATAATCCAGCCCCAGCTGCTGTTTCTGGAGGGTTTGTTCCCATTTTTCTGAACCACCAGTTCCTCCAGAGAGGACTAACACTAATACCCCACTCTTCCTTCATGCTCTCCACATTAGGGCTTGCATGTTTCAATCCACTCTGGGAGTGGGAAAGCCAATGTTTTGGACATTCAGGGTATAATTGGAATCAGCTGATGACAACAAGATTCTGGAGTTGTTTTTTTTAATCAGTTAGGACTCTGCCTTTGAAGGCAGGTGTTTTTTGTGTCTGTGTCATTCTTGAGTCATTTTTATGTCATGGCGCGCTCATTTCAGGGTATTTCTTCACCAGAAAAAAATCACTGACAATGCTGAGAACAGCACAGTGCTCTCCATGATCAGGACCAAGGGTGGGATTTCACAGGCACCTACCCATTATCTCTGCAGTTAGCATGGAGGGGGAGCAAGCTTAAAGTCTGGACTCCCAGGAGTTGTGTGATATAAATATGTATCTACCTGTTTCTTCCTTCTTCCATCTTCAAAGGCTGATGGAGCCATGTGCTGTTTTGTTGTCATAGAAATGCTCTTGAAGGGTGCAGCATAGGTGGGAAGAGAAGGCAAAACACTGGAGCCCAAAATGTGGAACTTGGTGCTTCCACTCAAGCATTGTGAATGTGTTAGCCTGTGTTCAAAGAACATGAGAAGCTTCTGTAGACTGAAGGCTGCCAGAGAGAGACAGTGACCAGTGAAACAGGGCTGCTTTCGCCTGCACTGGAGCTGGTGGGTCCTCTTCCTCCTGTTGCTCTTCAGGGAAGGGTGTTACAAGCTGAACAAGAACTGTGCAGCTACCCAGCAGTACCCACGCTGCGTGTTAAGGGAGGTGAGGGCAGGTTAGGAAAGGGATCCCAACCTGTGTAGAACTGGATGTCTGATATCTGCACTTCATGCCATGTCACTTTAAAGCCTGGTGGAGCTGGACAGACCAATTCCTGGAAGCAGGCAAGTCCTCAGTGCCAGGTCAGCTGCAAGAAAGGCCTACAACTAAAAAATGGAAAAGGTGGTAGAAACAGCTGGTGTGCTGCATTGAATTCCTTCTCATGAAGCCTCTTTCCACATGCTCTGGGTTTTCTGATGAATTAAATTCAATTGAATTGATCATCCATTATAACCACTTAAACCATTAACATTTGCTTTAGCAATAAAGGAAAAATTAGCAGTAAAATCTCTTCCTCCTTTTCTTAACAGAGGTAATTTGTTTTTCTGGGAAATCTTAGTGATCTGTACTGGAAAAAAAACCAGGAGCAAATTGTGCAAGACATCCCAAAAGGAACACCGATCCAAGCTTTCTGACACACCATGTGCTCAGTGGCTGCAACATATTTTACACAAAAGCTATTCGAAAAACACTCAGCCTTTTTAAAAATAGCATTTTCCCACTGTTTTTTTCATCTGCCTTACTTTCTAAAAGCCAAATATTTCCCCCCTCCGCCGCTAACTATTTCAGGCAAGAAATAATAATTTAAGGCCAATAAAAATATTAGCTCAAAGTATCTATCAAAGCTTCATATGTATATAATAAGAATAGGCTTTTAAGGACTACTAGATTTGTCACCTGAAAAAGTGTCTTTCGTTCTGAAAAGCATTACTGGTTTGTGAGAAATTCCTTCTAATTAAAATCGACTTGTAATTCATTTAAAGAATATCTATCGTATTCGGGGAATTTCTAGGAGGAAAATGAGTTGTAAAGCAAAGAATTTGCATCTTTCACTCATGTCTTATGTCATCTCTAAGTAAGATCTCACATTTCATCCTAGGGCTGAGTAGTATCTTGTGCATAGTGGATTACTGGATGCTGAGGTCTGCCTGACTTCTGTGGCATTGAGAGATGAAATAGAACAAAGGAAATCTTTAGCAGGTGTTTATTTTGCTGTATATTTGTATTAAATATCAGCGATGTGAACTGTCCAGTCTAAATTTTAGTACGAATACTGTGTATTATTGTTCAGAGAGCAGGTTAAATGGCTTAGCACATGTTGCATTACTACGCAGTATCTGCCTTTTGCCACCATAACCACAAAGTGTATACGTAGAAATCAATGAATCTGCACAAACATTTCTGTTGATTTCTTATATCAACATGTAAGCACATATTTATCTATAATTAAAAAATCCATGTATATGTGTTTACTTATAAATGTACACAACACATATCTATAATATAAATTAAATAAATATAAGAACTTCATAACTGGTAATATGTTTACCTATGCCATCACTATTGCTTGAGCCCAACATGCTTGCATACTTTTTAATAAGCTTACCTTTCTTCACCATTTCTACTTTAAAAACCCTCAGAAAACATGTTTGGGAAGTTCTACTGAAGCACAGCCTATTGCGTAAGAGAAACAACTCCTGGCTGAAACCAAGTTTCTGGTGTGTGTTGTTGAACTGGGAATTACATCGCAGTGAGTGGTGACCAGAACTTCACATTCCAAGCATAGCAAACCTTCCCATTGGTGGCAAAGAGGCTAAGGAAAAACCAAGAGGGAATCGGGGGAAATAGCTTCAAACTAGAACAAATTGCTGGATGACTCTCTTGTCAAAAGGTTACATTCTTTCCTTAGGCAAACCTGCACGGCTCTGCTGAGGTCAGAAGAAAGAGTATGAGGAAGAGGAAGGCATACTGAGGAAATAATCCTTCCTGTATGACCTCTGGGCGCTGCTGTTTGACCTAAGTGGAGCACAAAAGAAGGGAAGGACTGGAAGGGAACACACAGCACTCTCAAGTGGAGAATCTTCTGAGACACTTTCAGCCTCATTTCTATAGAAATGCTGGTTGGAAGGGACCTCTCAGGCTCATCCAGTACAGCTGCCTACTTAAAGCAGGAATATCAGTGGTATTAGATTAGGTTTGCTGTGGCTTTATCCAGCCAAACCTTGAAGACTAAGGTCTAAAATGGAGACCCCAAAATTTATCTTGGTAGCCTCTTCCAGTGCTGCATGCCCTTCCTAGTTGATAAAGCCTACCTAATGTCCTTCTTGAACAACCCAAGCTGTGATTTTTGTTTGTGGCTCTTACCTATACAATCTGTGACTAGTAAGAATAGTTTTGCTATTTTGCTTGGTAGATATCCTTCAAGCAGGCTATTAGATTGTCCCTTAGCCCTCTCTTGAAAATGGCTGTTTTAGATGACTGCAGAAGGCAGTTGTAGAATCACTCTTGGCTGTTGGCTATGTGGTAATCATTCCCCCCAGCAGGTGTTTGCTGTAGCTGAACCTTTCTGAGGTCGTGCTCGTAAGGCAAAGCTGAATCACTGGAAGATTACAAATGTAAGAACAGTCATAAAATTAAAGATATGGAAAATGAATCTGTTGTTAAGTGCTGTGAGAAGATTTGCTGCTCTATATCAAAATACATGTGCTACAAGTATGGACATACCAGGTTCAGCACAGATTACTATGTCCGCTGTCTCACCTAATAGGCTGCACTTTTCTAGTATACTTTGGGCTACACTTATATCTAATCTTATCATTCTCTTGCATCTGGGTAAATTGGCACACAGTAATCTACGTCCATGCTCTTAAACTTTCTTACCCTACAGTTGGAGATTGCATCCAAATTCCCTGTTGGTAATGGCTAATCCTAACTCCCACAGTCAGGCCACGGAGAAAGGTATTTTGCAGGGGCATGAGCTGTGCCAGGGACTGTTTTAGCAAAGCCAAATTAAGTTCTGATGCTTGCGAGCTCCATGGCACTGTTTAGACATGAATGCTTAGACACAGTCTCAGCATCTAGTTTTGTTCACAGAAATGTCCTTTGTCTTTCACGCTGTCTTAACAGAGGAATTTTTTTCATAAAAGATTGAAGTCTCCTTTTTGGACTTATTAAAAGCCAAGGTCTGACAGGATGATTGGTGGTTTGAATGTGGATCCTTTTTAGTGGAGATATCTCCTTTGTGTTATGAAGAGCTTTAATCCTGACCCAAGCAGAGTTGCAATTAAACTGAACCCACCTACCCCATGGGTGTGCATGCAAATGGAAGAGAAGGATGGCTGGCCTCAAGAAAAGGGGCCATAGCAGCTGATTTCTTCATGAAGTCCTACTGAAGGTGTGTCAGTTGGCAAAAGGTAAGTCATTAATGACAGTAATCTGATTTACCAGTGTCTTCTCCAAACTGGTCATCTGTATTCCCTTTGCAACCAGGAAATATATACATATATACATCTCCAGGGGATGGTTCATCATCCTCTAAGGGGTGTCTAATAGAGACAGAATGAATTGCCCTCTGACAGTGCCTATTTCTCTCCATCATCTGCAGAAAGTTTTTTTAAGTTACATGCTTAAACTAGCTGCTTAACCTAGAGTTAGGTGAAGCAGATCTCTCCCAGTAGAGCTAGATGAATACCAAAGGAAATATTTGCAAACAAAGATTTGCAAACGTGCTTTGGCTTTTGAACCCCTTTTATCTGGTTTCCATAAACAGTATTTCAAGTCATATTTTATATGTGAATATTTTACCAGCAAATGCATTATTGTGGTGCAAATACTTGTGTGATACCTGCCAAACTGCAGGTGAAAGCTTGGCAGTTGATGAAGTTTGCAAGCCATGCTGCTCACTAAAAGAATTGGTTTCAACCCTACCCCCTGAAGAACTCTGGAATTTTTACTATCCAAGTCAGGGAGGAGGAAAACCATCATGCGTCTCTGAAGACCAGCCACTTTCTGCAACTTGCCCTTAGTAAATTCTTAAGTCACTACCCATGGTGAACAAGCTGACATTTGTTTATGGAAAATATTTACTGGTTTAATGTGGGTAACATGCTAGTTTCTAAAAACCTAAGTCCTTTTTCTGATTGTTATTGAAGCAAAAGAAGCTAGTTTAGACAAGCATGCAAGTGTGTCACCTCACTCTTGTTCTTGCTAACCTTGATTTTGTCTGAATTAGTTACTGAAAAAAGATGACTATTTCCTTGTCTTCTGAGCCATCTGTCTTTACTCCTCCAGTGAGTATTTTTATTAACACATTTTATGTTATTCTGTTTTATTTTATTGCATTTTGTGCAATTCAAAGCTAGAGAGTCTAAATCTGTCAAAAAGAATGTTCTCTGTAAAATGGATCATTACATTTTCAAAATTTAGTATCTCCACCATCCAAATGCAGTCTGAAATTTAAAGCAAGCCTCTATACTTTGGATTAATAAATACAATTTTCTGAATGGATGTCAGTGCTGAGATGATAAACTAGGAAATATGACTGCTTCCAGTACTATCACTACTGCTACCATTGCTTATGTACTTGACTGGAACTAGCTGACATAAACATCTATCTCTGTTTTCATTATGTCCTTTGTCCTTATTGTGTTGATGGAAATAGGTCATGAACAGAGAGCTCTGCTTGTAAATGACATTACAATTACCAGTATTAGAATCAGTTTGGAAAAGGGATTTCATTTCCCTTGTAGGAAAAAAACCCAAAACAAAACAGGAAAAAAAAGAGTAGTCTTTGGACTTCTGAACAGTTTTAGGTTGCTGTTGAAAAACCAAAACCCAAATACCAGCATATTCTTGCTCTGAGTTGTCAAAACTTCACTTCTTTCTCCTTCCTTTCTGCAATCAATCTTTCTTTCTTTTTGGGAATTACGTACATTTTCCAGGTAAGATCTGATAGGCTTTGAGGAAAACCTTCTCAGTACGTTTTCTTAGACTTGTCAAGTTTTATTTCAATGAAAAATAAAGTAAAAAAAACCCATTAGCATGAGTACTTAAAAATAAGTATTACTGTTTTATAAGAAGCACTGATCTTGCTTCCCATTTGTTCTTAAACTGTTCATACTGAAAGCTGTTTTCTAGCAAATTGAAACTGTGCTACCTTCCTCAGACTCATATTTCTTCCATGTCCTTCTTGTTCCCCTTCTTTTTCCCTTCTGGTTAACTTGCTGCCTGGCCATTTCCCACTCATTCAAAAGATGTTAGTCCTTAAAAGCAGTTGAAAAATCTCAGGTTAATCAATCTTCTAGTAAGTATAGCACGCAGAGCTCCTGTGTCTCATCAGCTTCAGTGTCACCTGCCAGCTCCCCCTTGCCGAGACTATACTGAACAAGGACCTCCAGCTGTGAGGAGGTTCATGCCCT
Source organism: Pezoporus wallicus (assembly GCF_028554395.1). Classification (NCBI taxonomy): domain Eukaryota; kingdom Metazoa; phylum Chordata; class Aves; order Psittaciformes; family Psittacidae; genus Pezoporus; species Pezoporus wallicus. The sequence goes on along the minus strand of NW_026636323.1, from coordinate 1,913,491 downwards.
ACCAGGTCTCAGCAGCCCAATGTTCCTTGTCTCCTGAGCTGAAGCTTGTCTGGCATTGTTTCTCCCTGGCCCCATCCCTGCACTGCCCACCTCCTTGTTGGTCCTGATTCCTTTATCCCTGGGGACTTCACCCTCATTGTGTGGACAGAAGGCTTGCTCTGTGGATCCATGTGCTCCATGTGGATCTAGTGTTTGAAATGCCATAGCAGTAGTTCTCAAACCACAGGATGAGAAACCTAGTGGTTGAGTAGCCCAAGGATTAAGTAAAATCTTAAACAAGTCTGAGAACTGTTGACAGAGGTCATTGTAGTCTTCCAACAATTAATCTGCACTTGAGGCAGATAAAAAACCATAATACACTAATGCTTTTATTTTTTGCCAACTTTTTCCTTCTACTAGTATGCGTGATCTCTGCTTGGAAAAGAATACAAGCAACAAACCAAACCAAAACCCCAAACACCAACAAGCCACGTTCAGAATAGCAGTTGTGCAATGTTGAAGGCTTTAGTGGCAGTCCCTGTTTAGACAGTTCTGTTCCCAGCCACTCCCTTCTTTCACCAAAGTTTATCTTTCATTTTGCCATTTTCCTCTCTAAAAGCCAAAAGCAGGAAAAAAAAAAAAAGAAGGCAGTTTAACCTGGATTATGTCATTCATCCAGGGCATCACACTGTTTTACAAACAGTTGTGCTGGCACAACTGAGAGGTCAGTGACCTTCAGTGCAAAGGCAAGAGAAGGGAGAGTGGAATTTCTTAAGCTGCCAAAACCAAATTATTGTGAAACTGCACTGTCACATTCCATAAACACTTTCTTCCAAACCTTATAAGACTATTGCAAATGGTGAAAATCCATGGAGAAAGCCCCTTCAGATCAGGCTGAATACTTTTGAAGGTCTGATGGTAGCTACAAATCCTTGTGGGAGCCACTCACAAGACTAAGCCATAGGTAGTCAGTCATTCAGTGCTGTATTAAGACAACATGAGTTCTGAGCTCCTCTGAGAAGAGCCATGGCTCACACAGACTAGTTCAACTCCTTCAAAACTGAAAAGACTGAATTATATTCTTAAATACACATAAGACCACCCAAGCGAGGTAATCCCAATAGTTAGAACTGTGCAAATGAGGCCAACATCTGACCACAAGGGCATAAGAACTGCCAGCATATCCAATTAGCAGGATAAAAGTAACTGCCCTCCTGGCTCACTAATTATTTTCAGTACACACGGTGTGATGAAAACCCTTCCAAAAATCAAATCTGTCTTACAGCAGTTTGACTTACAGGCAGTGCAGAATGGAATGTTACTAAGTGCATTGCAATTAATTATGCTCTCAAATGCACTGACTAAATTTGGCTGTGCAATTAGACAAATAGCTGAAAAAAGGTTATATTTTGTAATTACACATTAGAATAGATGAATACTGCTTCTGCCTTAGCTGCTTTCTCCTGTGCCATGGCAGGCATCTTGTTATTGAAGCCCTGTCTGTTGCAGATAAAATGCTTGTACAAATGCAGTTTCCATGTCCATTTAAATGCACAAGTGCCATTTTAATGCATTCAGCATAAGATCTTCCTTTAATTTATACATGTATCTGCCTTGAATATCAAAGAGGATGACATTTCGACAAAACAACGACCGAACAGTAACATCAAAGAGCCTAGCTTGGCAGCCTCCACTCTTGTCAGGGAATATTGACTCAAGCGGTGGATGTCATTGATTTCAGTCTAGGTGTGCCAAAGTGACCCCTGCATGCTGAGCAAGTGGGTAAGGGTGAATGACACATGCATAAAATACTGCCTTTTCTTTTTCTGTTTTCAGATTACACTTCCATTTATTCTGTAATTCCTGAACATAGCCAATCTTAAAAAACAGCTCACACACGTTCAACAAATAACTGTGAAAATGTAATTTGAAATTATTGGTTTAGCTCACACAGGTTAAAGCACTCAGAGTAGGAGGGCAAAAGGGAGACCTCAGAAATGGGAAATTATGTCACTATCACTAGACCTTTATTGATGGATTCCCACAAGAACCATTAATTTTCTTACTTCTTTTTAATATTCAGAAAGTGAACATCTTAACTAGCTTTAATCTGAGTGGTAGCAGCGGGGGATTGACACAAATACATTTACTGTCACCCTGGTAACCTTCTGTCTTGGAAGAGCTCAGCCACTCATGAAGACCAGTTGTCTGAAGGTGAATTTGAGCAAGGCAACAGTATTGGTGAGCAGAGGGAGTGCATTTCATAGCCTTGGTGAAGGTTCAGCTGGAGGAAGGGGCTTGTTGGAAACTGATCACATCTGCCTGTAAAATGCATTTGAAACTCTGCTTACACAAAGCAGCAGCAGTGAATAACTGGTGAAACACTGGAAGTCTTGCCCAGAGAGGTGGTAGATGCCCCATCCCTGGAAACATTCAAGGTCAGGTTGCATGGGTCTCTGAGCAATGTGATCTAGTTGAAGATGTACCTGCTCATTGCTGGAAAGTTGCATTAAAGACCTTTAAAGGTCCCTTCCAATCCAAACCATTCTATAATTCTTGAACCTTTTGCACGGACTTGACCTGCCTCAAAGCCCACATCCCACCATTGTCAATAATAAACTCACTTCAGTTATCCATGCTTTCACCATGTCTTGGGTGGACTGTGGTAATTCAGATGGTCCGGGAAGAAAGCCCTCTGCACCTAGCTCTTTGCAGAACAGAGCAGTAGGTCTCTGCAACAACACAGGCTTTGCTGAGCAGCTTTCACCTTCTCTCCATGTTCTCCACTGGCTTTGCTTAGATCATCAAATCAAACTCAAAATCATCTGCTGAGGCCCAGAAGGGTGCTGGGATCGCTGACTACTACAGACTGCCTAATTCCTACTGCCTCCAAGCATGGGATTAATTTTTCCTCCCTTTAGCTTTCAAACAGTCATGCATCCTGTGTAAGCCAATTCTCTGTAATCAGTGGGTAGAAGAGTAGAAGAAGAGGCATCTCCTCTTTGTTGCCTAAAGAAGTTTGTCTCTCTCTATGGGCAGCTGGGAAATCTTAGATCCCCTGCTCAGATGAGGTACTAAGCTTTTAGATGGATCAAGTGAGGAGAAAGGACTAATTCCTAACACAAGTCAGTGTGAATGAGGGGCCTAAACTTGCCCTTTCTGAATATTCTTGAAGGCTATTTGAATTGCTGGAGTTCCTAGGTAGTCTCCCTAGTCACAGATTTCACTCTGCTGGAATAATGGAATTCCTGGCCATTGAAACAAGCTTCAGCCTGTTATCTGAACATCTGTAATGAGCTCCTCCAGGAATTAAGGCATGTCACAAGTCATACCTCCTTCTGCTCCAAGTGTAAGGTCCATTTCTTTGCTAGTTTATTTCTTTGGCGGTCCCTATCATAAATGCACAGCAGCATGCCAACTGAAAAAATGAAACAGCTCTCATAAAATTACCTGTGCAAAACCAACCAAACAACAAGACAGAAACCTCCAAGCTCAGAAAACAAAAAATCAGAGGTTACTAGTGTGAGACTTTCCACTCCATGCACTTCACCTGCAAAGGGGATGAAAGAGAAAACACCTCAAGACTGGTGCTAGTGACACTGATGAAGGTCTGATGGGGAGTTCTATACATGCAAGGGAAAATCCCATAAAAATGGAAGAGGTACTGAAGTCAGAAAGAGGCTTGATGTCTTTCCAAGAAGGATGAACTGACCCAGAATTAATCTGAATTTGCACAAGTAGCTGCAGAGAATGGTTTTCTCTACTTCCAGGACTGGGAGCTGTCCCAAGATCTTTCTTCCCAGCAATTTTGACTGAAATGTGTTTCTTTTTTCTCAATTTTCCATCTTTATTCTGAAGCTTAAAGGAGATCTGTTTGATTCCATAGCTGTGGAATACATTTCCAGGATGAAAGACCTGGAAATGCATGAAAAAAACATTCTGGGTGCAATGGTAAGAGTTTACCATTCTTTATTCAACTGCAAAGAAACTGGAATGTTTCTAATACTATGATGAGCAGAAAGCTCTGGCTGTTTAACTGCCGTGGATCACTTCACTTTAAAAATGGAGAGATTTGGACCATTTCCCAGATGTTGCATTGTCACTTCTGAATGACACATTGGAAGAGGAAGTCAAATGAGGAAGCAGGTTCAGGAATGGTGAGTGTGTAGTGGGTCCCGCTCTCTTGCAGGGAGCAGACAGGAATCTAGCAGCTGGCTGGGGGTGGAAGTGTGGGGGGTGTAGTCAGCATGTTGATTTTCGGTGCCTAACTTAGATGCCTACTTCTCTTTTGCCTATATAAGGAGTAGAGTCTGGCAGGCATAGAGCGTGGGGAGCCCGAATTGCCCATCACTGTCTTACTAGTTGTCATGGCAACAAAGGCAGGCACCTAGAGGAGATGGTCGGAATGTGGTCCTGACTGATTTGCAAATACATGCCACAGCTTGTGTGCAAGTGAGACAGCTGTACTACTGTACATATCCCAGCTCGGAGTTCACACTCCTGCTTGCCGACGACTGGAAGGAGCTGTGGTTTGAAGCTGCCCTTTGAAAGCCTCAAAAAAAAAAATCTTTGTATCTCCATCTGGTTTTGCTCTTTGTGTTTTGGGCAAACTTGGGTATGGAAGACGCATGGTGCTGCAAGAGGCAAACTCTCCATCTGCACTCCTCTGAAACTGAATCACAGATGGGAGGGAAATGAAACTGCTTTATTCATGGGACACACTCCTACATGGAGAGATACCCTTATGAAGCCAGCACTGCATCCCATGCCTTACTTTGTAAATTACAAGATACGCTTTAAGCTCCTTATGGAATTGATCAGTTAATTAATCAGTTTATCTGCCTTTGCCCTACATTTAAATCTAAGTCTTTGTGGCAATTCCAGTCAAATCTCTTAAGCTCTGCTCAAAAAATCAGTAAGTGAAAGAACCAGTAGCCTGTAAATTTTCTCTCCACGAATAAGGTCCGTTTCAGTTATTGAACCATTTGTGTTATTTGAAGATGCTCTTGCACCTGCAGAGGCTAAGTCCACTCTTGATTATTGGAACAATTGTGCAAGTGAATGAATTGGGTAATCTCACAGTGATGCAAACTATGTAGTTTACTATGAAGGCATTAGCAAAGAGTTGAAGGCATTCAGAATTAACTTCAGTAATGAGCTGGGATTTCAAATCTAAATACTTGGTTTCTAGCTGCATTGCAAACTCATCCCCAGAATCCACGCTGTATTACTCACCACCTTTTGCAGCCTTTAGCAATAGTAATAGATTTTTTTAGTACATTCAGAGAAAAAAACAACAGAATTAGATTTCAAGCACAGCTAGCTTGAGTTAAGATCCTAACATATGGAAGCTGCTAAAATCCAAGATTTTTGTTTTGTGCAAATGTATATTCAAGAAACAGCTCTGAAATTCAGAGCAGAGGGTCAGGTCAGGATTGCTGGGGTAAGTGTTGAACTCTGGGTTGTGCTTGTAAACCAGAGATTGGATTAAATCCTGTGTGGAGCCTGCATGGTTCTAGCAGATGCTGTAGACATTGCCTTGCTGCTTGCTTCAGACCTGACTGTCTTCTCACCTTGATTGAAGCCTATACTTGAACTGCATTCATCTGAACCAAAAATCTATAGTCTCTGGTTGCAAAGCCAAAAATGCAATGGGTCAGTCTTTCAGAATAGATTTTCCAGCTGCTAATTTGTAGATTATCACTTTCAAAGCCCTACAATGCTTCACGGATCAGGCGGAGGTATTACTGAGATGCAGTTGTTCAACAGTATTTGCAACAAGTTATGTCTCTCAGTTCAGGAAACTGGGAATGAAATTGTTCAGGCTAGCACACGTAGAACTTTATGAGCTTGTGAGACATTTTTGTCTCTTTCTTGCTTATAGATACCAGGTTTGATGCTAGTGATTTGGCTCATTAATAGCTGATTTACATTTCCCAGACAGAAAATTGCTATCTGACACAAATTTATAAAAGAGCTTCATATTGTGAAATTCTCCAGCACAGTGAATCCTTTGTGATTTTAACGTAAGGAGTTCGTGATTAAAATTTTAATATACTCATAATCCTGGGATGCTTATGAAAATGTTATTTCCTGCATCTTAGAGTTCATCGTGGTGGATGGATTTGAGTGCCATCAATAGGATCCTATCTACTCTGAAAACTAAACACAACAGAAAATCCCTCAAAGCAAGGGAAGAAGCTGAAGGATTCTTGATCTCTGCTGAAGCATGAAGACTAGCATACTACACTGTATTAGTTAGCACTGTGAGCTGGATTGTCAGAACAGGCTCTGCACTCCACTGTAGAAGCTAACAATGGGAGAGGTAAAGGTGGGTGTAAAGCTCCCTGAGAAGGCAAGGTTTGCTGGATATTGCCAAGCTTAACTGGGCAATCAGTTGGCTTGCTGCTTACATCTCTAGCAGCTGCTAACTCTGAGCAGGGCTTATGCCAGTAGCTGGGGCTAATGGGTGGCCTTGCTGCACAGCGTTGCTCTCAGTAGGCAGGTTAAGAGGGGTTAGTATGGGAGTTGTCACTGGAGGTGATCCTTCCCAAGGAAATTTCTCCAGCAGAGAGATCCAAAGATCTAGCTCTGCCTTTGCATTGCTGAAGCCATCCTAATGCTCTGGGAAATTGGGAATAAAGACCAATTTAAGAAATTGAGTGCTGTTATTTAATCTGTGATGCCTTTTTTTCTACTCATCCATAGCTCTGTAGGGGTCCTGTTGGGATTGGCTTAAATTTGTCCTTACTGGGAAACTGTAGGAGAGCTTTCTGTCCACAGCTTATATTCTGTAAGTATGTGACACTGAAAATCTCAAATGACATGTCTCACCATAAGCCATGTTGTCCTGCCTGTTATGGAAATGGTTGAACATAACTATTCGAACACTTTTTCTAGTGCATGCTCGGTGTTATTATTAACCATGGATTGCCTGGAGGTGTTGGTCAGGATTGTTGATTGCAAAGTCACTGTTGCATTTATACATGCATATAAATACATGCAAACTGACCAGCCTCCTGTTGCCTTGTCTGGCCAGGTCTATGCTACTAAACCAAACGGTGAAGGCACAGGCTTTAACATGGTCTTGTGACTGTCCATGCTATTGAACCTTTTACAGGTTTGGCTGGATTTCAATGGTGGGATCTCCATCAGTGCCTGTACATGGGTCACAGGACAGCAGAGATTGCTATGGGTGAAGTCTTTGGGGAAAGGTGTTTATCTTGATGAAAGCAAGTCTGCTCTATGCCACAGAAAAAAATATGGACTCAGAGATCAATATGATCAGACCAAAGCCGTTTATTGCAAAGCCTTAACTCCTTATATACTATTGCTTACATGCACTTACAGTGATTTGGCATATTATGATTGGATACATGTCTTGAAGACCCTTAGTGACTAACATATAATTGGTTAAGCACAGGTGTGAGAACTTGACCTCGAAAGCTTGCCAACAGTCCACAGTTCTCATAACTCAGTGAATTCCAGCTTCTTCTTATCTTGCTTGCTTAAGCTTCCTCGGGCCTTTCATGGCCTTGCTGTATCTTTCAGGATTATTCAGAGTTTATGTACCAATTATCCATTCTCCCGTGAGAACAGTCTCCACAGCTCTATCATTAGCTTTTAGAGCAACAGACAAATCCTGGGCCCTTTTTTTCACTAGTAGAGCTGTGGTCTTTGAGTTCACATCCTTCAGAATAGTTTTAAAGCTGCATTTAGACAACTGTGGCCAATGTCGAGGCCCTGCTCCTCTGTAACAGCCATAACCAGCAGAAATATTTTGATAAAACTGGTCTCGTAGGAAATGTATTACTTTTTCTTTCCATTTTCTCAAATAAAAAAATGCCTGTCACGTTTCAGTGGAAAATACATCTCCCTGAAGTTTGAAGTCTAGTTCAAATTACAGTCAAGCACTAAGATCAAAATCCCTTCTTTTCACTCCTTTACCCACTCCTTTCTGCAATGGCAGATGGCAACAGCATAAGCAGAGATGTAACCATGAAAGCTTTTCAGGTTTTGCTTCTTGGTGAAACTTGTCAAGAGTAGTTCTTCAGGTAATGACTAGTGTAGGACCACCCTGCAGAGCTGTAGAGTCACCTCAAGGAAGGCCACAAGAAATGCTACTCAGACGTAGAAATAACTAACACGAACGGGGAAGGGACTGCCCTGACCCACTCTCAAATCAAGTGAACTGCAGCAGGGGGGTGCACAGGATAGAGCTAAGCTGATGCAATTGCTGATCAGCTAAGAAACATATACCTGAAGTGTCATTTCGCAAGGCCTGTGGACTTTCTACCATAAAGATGAATGTAAAAAAAGATTTTAATCTTGAAAAAGCAGTTGGGCAGAAGATGAAGTATTTTGACATGGCTGCTTACACATGCAAATGTTGGTATTTTCATCAAGTGGGGGCTTTTTAACAGCGCTGTTGAGACATCTTAATGAAGTAAAATGGAAAAATAATAATCTTCAGTTTGGAAGCTTGTGGCATCTACACTACGAAATGGTACTACATTTTATCTATTGATCACATTTGAAGATCCTAGATGTGGTTCTAGTTAAGTTCCAAGTATGATGAAAATGATCCAAGAACATCATTTTCAAGTTACATTATTGTGGTCATGTCACTTTCCAAAGTATCACTAGATTGTTCCTTTATTTTTTTCATTTGCCAGAGAGGTAGGAGACTGTTCTGCTGCCTGGAAAAATGCCTGCCTAGAACTGGAGGTCCAGATCTTTAACAAGAGTAACTTGGCAAGACCCCCTTCATTGTAATGGAGCAATGCCGGTTTTTGTCAGTTCAGTATCTGGCCCATCAGATTTTCAACTGTTATCACCACAGGCAGAATTCAAATTGACACAGCGTGGGCTAACATGATTGAATACAGAGCAGGCTGCCTGGTTTCCTAAATTATTTTAATAACAGAAAGAATGTAGCTGGAATGCCAGGCTAAGATCTCTACCTGGATAAGGGCCCAGATTTTATTTATCTTTTTATTTTAGGGTTTTTCTTTTTTGTTTGTTTGTTTTTTTTCAATAAGCCCATTCCAAAGTCATTACTTTTCCATTGTCATGACATAGTCCTCAGGACAAAAGTCTCAGATTCCCCTTGGAACTGCAAAATCCCACAGCTTCAGGTAGAAAGTATTGAAGTGAATAGATCTTATAGGATAAGGGGATTACAGGAACAGAGATGGAACATACCCATCTCCAGAACTAAATTCAGCTCTGAGATGTATCTACACCAGGTACTGCATTTCCAGGGCCTTTGGTGGGTCACTGCTGCTGTGAAACTCCCAAAGTCACCTGGCATCCTGGAGCCCACTGACTCCCAGGGATCTCACTGGTCTCAGGCTGAAATTTGTCTGTCTGGGCTTGCTTTGAAGTGCTCGCTGCGCAGCCATGGCTGCCTGATGACACTGGGGAGAGCTGGGAATGCACAGCTCTGCCTGTGGGAGCTGAGCCATGGCACTGCTGAACACTTGCTGCAGGGGCCTGGGTGCAGCGTGAGGTGGATGGCACAAGGAAGGTGGGCTCTCCTCACAGATCGGTGTGCACTCAAATAGTGTTTTCCTGGTAGGATAGAAAGAATGTCATCTCATCTGAGCTTCACCAGCTGGCAGAGATCCTATGACACATGAGCACAAGCTGGGCCTCTGCTCCTCAGCATGGCTTTGGACAGGGTGGGTTGAAATGTCTGTAGGAACAGTGATAATTTACACGTAACTAAATTTGACCATCGAAGGAGCCAAGTTAAAAACAAAAACATAACGATTCGATTTCTCTCCTTAGGGAAAAGAGTTGTGTTTTTTCCCACTTGAAAGAATTCAGACATTTTACTTTCATCTGCCCTTGTGTCTGAACAAAGCTAGCTGATTACTCGATACCTCGGCTCTGATTTGGGGTGTATTTTTTATTCCTCTTAGAGATTCAGGAGGTAGTAAAAAGCCTCATTGTAATTCAGTAATTAGTATGTCTCCTTCTTCTTTTGACCAGGAATGCAAGGGTATCCTTTTCTGTGAATGTCATTTTCTCTCTGTGCTCTTGTACTTTAATTTCCAAGATGTGAAAACAGGAATAGAAGATGAATTAGGTATTGAAATGAGAGGATATGAACATGACTCTCTTCTCCTACAGAAATTTTTCTTTCAAAAAGAAAAAACTTCTGTAGTTAAGCAAAATTGAATAAAGGGCTTTATTAACTGATTGTGATGAATAAAATGTTTTTATCCTGCAAGAACTTTACTCAGGAGAGCAAACTTAGTTTAAAGTAAATTCAAAGCATTAGTGCACTTACTTTCCCTGTGTATTTTCTCTTCTCCCACCTACCATCCAAGCAATCTGGCTTTAATTCTCAAGTTATTAATCTAGGTTTTGTGGTTTTGGCAGATAAATAACTATTTTATTATGCCTAACCCAGCACTGCCTTGATGCTTAAGATATTACCAGTACCCAACTATTAAGCTAGAAAGGCAATGTTTGGTATCTGGATGAAGGGGTCTTAGGTGAGATGAGCTGGTCTAACTCTGCTTTCAGATATACAGGGATTAGTTAGGAAAAAAAAAAAAGATGTATTTCTTCTTGATGAAAGAGGGGACTTATACATTGCTCTCATTTGTCTTCTTGGATTGTTTCTTTTCTTTTCTTTTAAAGGCATATTTATATTCTGCATTACCTGATGGCACAGAGGGTTCTGATTCATCGAAGCTTCATCAGTACAGTGTTTTTCTACCTCCTGCCCAAATATGGTTGAGCTGTTCCGAGGTTAAAAGCATGAGTGCTAAAATGCTACTGATAGTGTGGGAGAGGGACATATGCTTGCTTGTCCTCTGCACTGGCCTCCTACACTGCGGTACATATGGGAGGAATTCACCTAGCTCAAAGGGTTGATTTTGGGATTTCTAAAGGATTGCATAATTTCTAAGTAATTCTTCACTTCCCAGAATCACAGTGAGTCCCTTCTGGTGCTGATAGTGTTGCCTTTGCAACAGAGAGCATCTCTGTGAAGGAGTTGGGCTATCCTCAGGGGTACCCCAAACAATGTAGAACTCAGCCCAGAATGACCGCAAACCTCTCTGTTTCCTAGCACTTACAAATGGCATGTCTTTGCCCTCCCATCATCCAGGAGCAACACAGGTCTGTGTTTTTTAATTCCCAAGAACCAGGCTGGGACCTGACAGATGTTCATCAGTTCTCTATTTTTCTCCTTTGAAAGGTGATCATACATGGTATGAAGACCTGAGCAGACAATGGGAAAACGTACGATCACCACTTGCCTCAGCTGCAAGTCCCTTGGACGCCTCTGTTAATGATGGATGCCTGGATGCCAGGAACTCTGCTGCTCATCCTAAGTTCAGTGTTTGTCTTGCTCATCCAAGGGCTTCCTGTGATGTCTTCCTTGGTAGTCAGGGCAGAGAGCAATTCACACCAATGCCGCTCAGTAAACACGCTTAATGGAAAAAACTAAGAGACTTTTTCTTTTGTTGGAAATTTTTTGTGAATTATTTTTGTTTAGGAAAACATGATATCATTCTGATGGTAAGAAAACAAACTGGCAGGCCAGCTTTCTGTTACTCCTAAAATATCACCTCCTATTTTTCATTAAAGAGTAGAAAAGAAGAAAGTGGAGAAATACAATAGCCAAGACCAAACCCTATGTCTGCTTCTTACCTTTTGCTGCTTTTTCTGCCCTTTGGCAAGCGCTTGGGAAAAAAAAAAAAGAGAAAGAGGGTGTGCAACAGAGCATGCTTTCCCCTTAAGGCATGAAAAATAAGAAATTGAAAAAGGAGATTTTATTTCTTTTCTGATTTCAAGATTACTGTTTTGGGAAAATTTCTGTTAAATAAACCCCCTATTTTTCAGTGAAGACATTCAAACAGTCTGGCTCACCACATTTCATGGCTCAGCCTGCTCAGACCACAAATTATAGATGTCATAACAAATGTCAAAAATACAGTGGAACATAATAAATTATACATGCACAGACACAAAGGCAGTCACTCATATATACACACACATTCATGTGTTTATATAATCATTTGTGTATGTATGAATATATGTGTATAAATATATCTCTGCATGTGCATGTATATGTGTTTGTGTGAAGATGTAACACGGATGTGTCAATGCTTTCAAGCCAAGGAGCTCCCTGAGAGGTTCTGCTTCAGGAGTGTTTCCTTTGTCTGTTGAGAAGATCCCTTTCCATGCAGTGTTTACCTGTGGTAACCCCTGTTTTTACTGTCTCTGTCAAATGCTTTTCCCAGAAAAAAATCTACCCAGCAGCACTGTGAGATTTGGCACATTTGTTATTTGTGCAAGGAAAGCTGGGAAGCTTTGCCTGCGTCACAAGAGAGTGGCAATACAGCCTGGAAAATCACGCTTGGGGTGTAATACAAAAACTCAGTCCTTAGAAGAGACCCTTTCAGGCAAGAGTAGGAACACTTTACACCTGCCAGTACATTTCATCAGGCCTTGTGGTGACCATTCGAAGGAGGGATGGTGGCTAAGAAGCAAAGTCCTCACCATGAGCAATGCCTCAAAAGTTGGAATAGTGTGTTGTGCAACTTTGCACAGCAGTCAGGCAGAGACACTAAAGCGGAACTGCTCATTTAGTGGGAAAATAAATCTGAGTTGAATTGTCCAGATTTATGTTTTGGCTGTGTTAGCAGAGCTAACCAACGCCCATACAAAACCTCTTGAAAAAAAGATCTTCAGGTCTTGCATGCGGGGTGGTCCCTCACGCTGCTGCCAGTACCAGTTCAGCAGTGGTTCAGTGGGTCAGTTGCTGAGGTGAGTAGCTCGAGAGAGGACGCCTTCCACACCGGAGCGGGCCGAAGCTCAGCGCCCAGGAGCCTCAACTCAGAGCAGCGAGAGCCCCCCAGGGAGCCTCAAGTCCTCGACAGGACCTTTCCAGGAGCCGGCAGCTCAGCTGATGCGAGCAGGGACTCACAGGGGGCGGTTTACTTTTCCCTCTTTCAGGTTGTCATGGTTTAAACCCAGCCATGCAGCTCGTTCACTCACTTCCCCCCCTTCTTGTCCTCCCCCTACTCCCGGAGGGATGGAGAGGAGAACTGGAAAGAATGCAACTCCCACTGGCTGAGATAAGAACAGTTTAGTAACTAAGGTATAACACAAATCACTACTGCTACCACCAGTAATAATAATGATAAAGGAAATAACAAGGGAAGAGAACACAACACCTCAGCACCAGCTGACTGATAACTCCCCCCCCACCCCCCAGCCCGACCAAACACTGACCGATGCCTAGTCCAACCCCGCAGTCCTCGCCCTTCTGGGTAACTCTCAGTTACATCCTGGGCATGACGTGCTGTGGTATGGAATACCTCTTTGGCTATGCGTCAGGTGTCCTGTCCCTGCTTCTTCCCGGCTTCCCCTCCTCCCTGGCAGAGCATGAGGCTTAGAAAGTCCTTGGGCAGACCAAACATTTGAGCAGTAACTAAAAACATCGGTGCTATCAGCACCGTTCCCAGGCCGAAAGTCAAAAACTCAGCACTGCTTCAGCTACTAAGAAAGAGAAAAAAATGACTGCTACTGATGAACCTAGGACGCAGGTAAATGTGCATAACCAACTTAATTTATAAATTGTATAAACCTAAACAGGCTTAGGTCTCCATTATCCCTTCATAATTTCTTTGGTCAGGCTTGTCACACCACTGCTTAGTCTTAGAGAACATTTCTTATGCATCCTCCTCATATTTGGTTTTCCTCTTCAACAGGCTTCTGTCTTTGAGAAGCCAGGTAGAGTCTTGGATATCTCCTACTCACAAAGAATTTATCGAGGAACCTTGCTCTGTGTACAGTTCTTGTTACAGCACCCTGTTGCTGCTGACAGCAGGCTACAGCAAAGGTGTGAAACTATCTACCATTTATTAAGAGATCCCAGCAGAAATTATTTTCCTGTTTGCATACAATGTGTGTCTTGCCCTCTGACTTTCCTATTGCATCAGAGCTGTCAGTGAAATGTGGAGCAAACTATGTGTTATAAGGTTCATGGTCCAGCCACATCACGAATGACATTCCCACACAGACTCATGCCCTTCAGAATGCAAAACTGACAATACCAATCTGTTTTAAATCTCTAAAAATACAAGTATTAGAGACCTTATAAGAAATCTTAAAAAACTTAATTTTCAGCACACAAGCAATGCTTCCTGCCTGACCTCAAAGCAATATAAATGGAGCAGGGAGTTCCTCAGAGGTTATTCAGCAAAGGAATATTTACAAGATTTCTCTCTACTTAGCCTAAGCTACTCAGTAGCCCTTTTGATTGAGTAAAACTATTCATTGTGTGGGACAGAGTTGTAGTGTTAATTAAAAGCACCACCCATTCCAGCCGACTTTACAGACTTGGCACATCCAGCATATGTAGTAAAATGTGTGAATCCCAAGTGTGACCCAGCACATATGTCAAACCCCAAACGGGTCCTCAGTGCGAAGGTCTGTAAGTATTTTTGTGGGTTTGTGAGACTCTACAACCTGATCATTCTGATATAAAACCTAAATTAAATGCTCTACGAGCCAGTAGTATTAATAAAGTACCTTCAGATCAAGTGAAAACTCTCCCTATTGACCTAGCAAGATGACTATGCCATGTATGATTGTGGATAAATAACAGCATTGCCTCTTCGCCAGTACCTGACTCTGTACTCTGGGGTTTTGATTTATTAAGAGCAGGGGATGAAAAGTACTCTCGTAGGGTTTGTACATTACCTTCCTGGACTGGATCTCTGGGTGCTAGTGAAGCATAGCTGGGAAACTGCATGTCCTTGCAAGAGGCCCTCCAAGGCACAGGGCTGTCACTGGTGTCTGCATGTGCTGGTGTTTCAGCAGATGCAACTACTCTGTGAAATGTGGGATACAGACAAAAGCCAGAGTAGACACCACCTTCCCAAAATAAGTCAGAAAGGTAGATATAGTGCAAAAGCTAGTGAGATGCCTTCTAGGGGCAACTGGGAGTCATAGGAGACCCACAGCTGATTTGCCAGCAGAGCTGGACAGGATATTTTGTCAGGATATTCTTTAGAAAGGAGGGAGGGAAAGGCTGCCTTCTCCGGCGGCTGCTGGGAAGAGCCCTGCCCTTACTGCAAGGCAGGAGGCAGAGCCCAGAGAACAGGGAGCTGAGTGTATGGCCAGAGGGTGTCCTCAGTCCCTTCAAGCTGCTGGCCTCTCTGCTCAGCCATGCACTGCACATAGGTGTGACCTGCCTGAAGAAGGGCTCCCCCGTTCATCACCTTGCCGAGCCAGCAGGAGGCCAGGCAGTGCAGCATCTCTGAGGGAAGCCCCCCTCCTGCACGAAGCAGCTCCAGGGAAGATGGGGCACCTGTGAGCCAGGATGTCCCGAGGCCCTTTGTGCACTGCTCGGGAAAGGAGGGCAGGCAAGCCTTGCAGACGAGCCTGCTTCACTCCTCCTCAGTGCCAGCGGGAGGGCTTTCCCGGGGCTGTGATTCTGCTCTCCCAGAGACCCTGCGCTGCAGAAGCTGGAGCTGGACCACTGGGGCTGCTCCTTCAAGCCCCATTCCCCTGTCCCGTCCTTTGCAGCCCAGACCATGAGTATCTTTTTCCTAAGGGAGAAAGTTCCCTTCCCCACTAGTGGTGCAAGCTATGGAACCATCGTTGGAAGAATGTT
This sequence comes from Pezoporus wallicus, assembly GCF_028554395.1. Lineage (NCBI taxonomy): Eukaryota > Metazoa > Chordata > Aves > Psittaciformes > Psittacidae > Pezoporus > Pezoporus wallicus. The sequence goes on along the minus strand of NW_026636323.1, from coordinate 1,897,866 downwards.
TGCAAGGAACGTACTCAAGTCCAACTGCACACATCCTTGTTTTATTATTTTTCCTAAAGTATCTCTAGGGCCTTCAGGTGGTGGTGTGGCTCGCCATCGTCCCATGAACCTGTACTCGGTACACACACGTGTACTCTGGATTTCCCCAGTTGCTCTGCACCTGGAATTTGATGTAACGAAAGGTCCCGGGAAGCTCCTTCTGTAAAAAAATGAGGGGACCCATCATTACACAGGTGGCCAGAGCCACAACACATCACTGGGGCTCCTGACGAAAGGAGGAAGCAAGGGCAACCACATGTCCCCTTGCAAGGGCCATGGAGGAGCCCTCTGTGCTTGGAAAGCAAAGGCCCTGAAGCCTTGCTGAGCAGAGCATTGGGAACCGGAGGAGCACTGCTGCCGGTGCAGCCGTGGGATGTGAGGAGGGTCTCACTGAAGGTAAGATGTCTGCCTCCCTCACTCCCACCATCTGCTCTAGTGGGACTGTTTCCCTTCCCGGTCCCCTTCCCACTGCTGCCTTCTCTGTGCTGCCTGAAGAAAAAGGAAAGCCCTTAAGGTGGGACAGCTGTCTCTGGCAGCAAAGCAAAGCCCCATTTGGTCTCCTCTTGCCATCCTCCCCACAGGAGCGAGGAGCATGGGAGAGCAGGGGCTGGCTGGGGTGATACTCTGCACTGTTTCCTCCAGGGACTTGCAGACAACCCTGCCTTCTTCCCAGGCATTCTGCCACAGCTTTTGCAGTACCTGCACATGGAACGTCTGAGCGATCCCCTTGTGCACGTCGTAGGTAAATGTTCCCAAGAGAGTTTCTGCCGTTGCCTCATCCACTCCCTTGAAGACAAGAGACAAAAGAGACAAAGGGAGTGGGTCAGGCTCCAGCAGGGCACCAGGAAAAGGGCATGCTGAGGCTGAACCCAGGAACCCTTCCCCACCTCCCTGGGCTCCAGCAGTAGTCTAGCACAGCTTAGGGTGATTGTGGGTCAGGGTGCTTTGAGCACATGCTCCAGGATCTTTGGGCATGAAGCAGAGAAGAAGCTCCCAGAGGCACAGGACCCCCACATACCCATAGGGGATGGGGTGCTGAGAGGAGGTGCCACAAGAAGCACATCTCAGGTATGTCTTTTCTCTTGGGCCAGCCCCCCCTGAGAAGCACAAGGCAAAGACTTACAAAGACAGTAAACTCTCTGGGGGCGCTGCTGACTTCCCCAGAGGGAGACACTGCCTCGGAGATGTGCCAGACGGTGAAAGCTGTTGGCCAGATGTGCACAGGCAGCCGGATGACCACATGGCCCTGAGATCCGTGGAAAGGCCAGCAGTTGCCAGGGGTAACACTGGGCTGAAACCAGAAAGCCATGACCATCAGCAGTAAATGCTGTGCACTTGGTCTGCCAACCTGAAAGCAAAGAGCTGAACCACAGGTCAGGCCTTCCCTTGTCATACCTGCAAGATTGTCACTGGAGGGTTTGCAAATAAGAAGGTGAATAGAGAAAGCAGCCAGGTCATCATGCCTTCCCCACCGTAACTCTTGGATGTCCTCTCCTCATCGATGCTGGCACCTGACATGAAGGTGGACAGAAGTTGACTAAGACAGCGCAGAGATTAGGAGGAGCAGCAGTGCATTACCATGTATTTCTCAGGCTTGAAAGCAGAGCTTAGCAGAGCCCGGGGCAGTGCCAGAGCCCGGGGCAGTGCTATACATAGAAGGATGGCAGGGATACTTTCTGTCTACATACCTATGGCTTCCAGAGCCCAGTCAGGCATCAGGACATAGTTCTCAAGCACCTTCTTAATTGCCACCTCTGTCAACTGCAGAATTTCCTGGGGAAAAAGTGGGAACGGCAAGATGGCAGTGAACACAAAGGCACATGGGGCAGTTCTGCATGAACACCGAGTCCTGGCACAGAGCCGAGGAGCATCTCTGTGTCGGACAACCCTAGGCAAGAGCTGTCGAAAAAAGTGATGACTTTGAGAGTGCCGAGAGGAAGCAACAGGAGGGTGCCCAGAAAGGCAGCGAGGTCTGTGATCCAGCCCCAGCAGATTTACCTCTATTTGCTCCTCTTGGACAGCATGGTCTTTGAGGACCTCTCTCACAATATTCAGTACTCTTCCCCTAGCAGCATACACCTGAGGCACCTTCTGCTTGAAGTCCTGATTCACCTGGGCCTGTGAATTGCTGGAAGCAAAGGAAAAGCAGGTCTTGACCAGCAGCTGCCAGCCCCTGTGGGCAGGCTCCAAATGCCATGCAGAGAAGAGTCCCATGGGCTTGGGTCACCCCGCATCCCCCAGCCCCATTCCTTCCTCCGGCTTACAGATGGCTCCCTTCCACCACCCATAGGGAGGATCAAGATCCCTGGACACAAGGCAAGGGCAGGCAGCACGAGGCCGTCTGAGACAGCTCCACAGGGTGTGCCCCTTAGGAAGAAAGCACTCTTACCCCAGTAGTTCCTGCTCAGCTCCGTGAGGCCTGGACGTCTGCAAAATTAACATACCGCATAAGCGTGAGGATCACTGCCAGGGCTTCCCAAAGGAGACTACCCTAGGTAGAGCTGGAAGAACATCCTGCTGCTTTGAGTCACTTTGGAGAAACCCTGACCCAAAGGTTGGGTTCCCTAACCAGCCACGTTCAGCAGAGAAGCTTTTGGGTCTCCATCTGAACCCCACAGCCCTCCAAGAGGTATGCAAGCAGCAAAGGCACCTTCTGGCACAGTGCTCCCCTCTTCAGCCTGCCACCCTGTGGAGGTCACTGAGGAGGAGCCCCACTCTGAACCCCATCAAGCCACTGAGGAGACTGGAGGATGAGCACAGGTGCCTCCCCCCAACACCGCCCCAGTGGTGATGGGTATTTCTGGCCAGGCGCCCCATGTTCTCAGGGAAGGCAGGAGGGCAGAGCCATGGCCTTTGCAGATGCTGACTTCCCCACAGCAAGAGGCGCTTACCCACAACACATCCTTGAGCCACATCGTCGCACCGCACCAGTAGCCAAGAGCTGTGAGTCACATTGTCAAGAGATGATTATTTTCTTCAGGAGCTGGTCCCTCTTCCCAGGGCTGAGGGAACCATTTTTGGTCAGGGATACTCACTGAACAGGATGGGAAGCAGCAGGAAAAGGAGCCTCAGGCCCCCTCTGTCCTTCTGGCAGGTGTTAAGTTGTCTAAAAGAGAGGGAGCGCTGTTGTTGCCAAAGCCCAGGGTTGGAACACCTATTTGCCAGGGATCCATTTAGGAGCTCGCTGGGCTACCACATTCCATGTGTGCCCAGCACAGCTGCAAGCCTGAGGGCCCAAGACCTGCAGGTCGTTGAGAAGGTCTGGGACACAAAGACCTCTGGGCCTGACACAGGGACAACAGCCTGGCCCTGCTTGGCTCTCCCCAGAGAAGGGTCAGGGCTGTGTCCCCGGAATGGGGTTGCTGTGCTGCAGGGCAGCGGGGCAGACAGACCCCATGCTCTGGGGCTGCTGCTGCTGCTGCCGGGAAGCCAGGCAGCACACAAGGCTTGTGGCACGATCCCTCCCTGCTCTCTGGGCCCCCTTGCTCCCAGCTGCCCAACCTGGCTGGCATCTCTGCAGACTGAGCACACTGTCCGGGCACTGGGAAAAGCCCTCTCTCCTCACGAGATCCCAGCACCTCTTCGCTATGCGTTGCTAGCTGCTGAAAGCGCTGCTTCGCACTGTCCCCACTGCCGCGTGGGGCGCTTTTCTAAGGGGCAGCTTTATGATCTCACAAGAGAGAACTGCTGGTGCCCATGGCAACCTCAGGGGCACTGCCCTGGACGCCTGGGAGGAACACACCCTGGGGGCAATTGGGAGTAACTGGGAACCCTGAGGGTAAGACAGAACCCTGCTGGGGCTACCTTGGAACCCCTTAGGGCAACCCAGAACAATTCTGGGAACCACTGGGAACCCTCAAAGGCAACCGAGAACCCTTCTGGGGCAACCGAGGGCTTTTCAGAAATGGGAGTAACTGAGAACCCCAAAAGGCTACCAAAACCCCTTCTGGGAGTAACTGGGAACCCCTGAGCACAAAAAGAACTCTGCTGGGGGTTACTGGGAACCTCAAGTGCAACCCCATGCCCATCAGGGGAACAGGCAGTAACTGAGAACCCCTCAAGAACCTGTAGTTACCCCTGGACTACTACAGTAATTGGGGTAACTGGGACGTCCGAAAGGCAACTGAGAACCCTTCTAGGGGTAACTGGGAGTAACTGGGAACTCCCATTCTCAGGAGAGCCTGGTCTGGGACAGTCCATGAACTACATCAAAGAGAGCCCTTCTCAGCTGCTTCATGAGGGCATTATCGCTGTAGAGACTCTCATGGAATCTCTGTTTATCTGTGTTTCCATGGGAGGGTCACTTTGCATGTCAGATGAGGATATTCTTTTTAACTCCTGAAGCCATGAACTCCTGTTTTCCTTGCCCACACACCTGCCTCAGTCCGGAGTCTGGATAAGCCGGCTTTGCTGCCTGACTTTTTCCAGTGTGTTTGCACCTGTCTTACACAGGAGGTGTTTATCTTGCATAGGAGGGCATACTGGTGACTGTAGTATCCGCCTGGCAGCAGGAACTCCTTTCCAGTAGCTGAAACAACTCACTGGGAAGGAAAATGCCATAGCTGTACACCAGACTTGCCAGGAGCTCTTTCACTAGTGACTTCTGCATGGTCAAACCAAAGACCAAGGGACCCTGCTTTGTACCTGAGGCTGAAAGCACATTTACACATCACTTTGAGCAGCTGCTAAGCCAGACCAAGAAGTTCTTTCCTAGCCACACAATAAATATGTATTTTTAGCAGCCACAAAAATAGATTTCAACAAATGTCCTTTAAAAACAGATAGCATTTCACATCCCTCTTTGATATTTAACAGGGATAAAAACTACTGGGCTCGCACTCCTGTTAGCGTGGGGACCCTAAATGTTGTGACCACACCTGTTGATGAAGGGTTGCATAACAGTATAAAGAAAATAAATGTCATGCAGAAATATCAATAACCGAAGGAGCCTCTTTTTTTTTTTTGGCACAGGAACATTCAGAACCATAACAGTGCTGCAAATGAGGCTGTGCATGGAGGCCATTCATTCTAGGGATACATTCATCCCCCCCCTCCCCCTTTCCTTTGAGCCATCAGAGGCCAGCTGTTTTTAAAGGACATTTGTTGAAATCTATTTTTGTGGCTGCTAAAAATACATATTTATTGTGTGGCTAGGAAAGAACTTCTTGGTCTGGCTTAGCAGCTGCTCAAAGTGATGTGTAAATGTGCTTTCAGCCTCAGGTACAAAGCAGGGTCCCTTGGTCTTTGGTTTGACCATGCAGAAGTCACTAGTGAAAGAGCTCCTGGCAAGTCTGGTGTACAGCTATGGCATTTTCCTTCCCAGTGAGTTGTTTCAGCTACTGGAAAGGAGTTCCTGCTGCCAGGTGGATACTACAGTCACCAGTATGCCCTCCTATGCAAGATAAACACCTCCTGTGTAAGACAGGTGCAAACACACTGGAAAAAGTCAGGCAGCAAAGCCGGCTTATCCAGACTCCGGACTGAGGCAGGTGTGTGGGCAAGGAAAACAGGAGTTCATGGCTTCAGGAGTTAAAAAGAATATCCTCATCTGACATGCAAAGTGACCCTCCCATGGAAACACAGATAAACAGAGATTCCATGAGAGTCTCTACAGCGATAATGCCCTCATGAAGCAGCTGAGAAGGGCTCTCTTTGATGTAGTTCATGGACTGTCCCAGACCAGGCTCTCCTGAGAATGGGAGTTCCCAGTTACTCCCAGTTACCCCTAGAAGGGTTCTCAGTTGCCTTTCGGACGTCCCAGTTACCCCAATTACTGTAGTAGTCCAGGGGTAACTACAGGTTCTTGAGGGGTTCTCAGTTACTGCCTGTTCCCCTGATGGGCATGGGGTTGCACTTGAGGTTCCCAGTAACCCCCAGCAGAGTTCTTTTTGTGCTCAGGGGTTCCCAGTTACTCCCAGAAGGGGTTTTGGTAGCCTTTTGGGGTTCTCAGTTACTCCCATTTCTGAAAAGCCCTCGGTTGCCCCAGAAGGGTTCTCGGTTGCCTTTGAGGGTTCCCAGTGGTTCCCAGAATTGTTCTGGGTTGCCCTAAGGGGTTCCAAGGTAGCCCCAGCAGGGTTCTGTCTTACCCTCAGGGTTCCCAGTTACTCCCAATTGCCCCCAGGGTGTGTTCCTCCCAGGCGTCCAGGGCAGTGCCCCTGAGGTTGCCATGGGCACCAGCAGTTCTCTCTTGTGAGATCATAAAGCTGCCCCTTAGAAAAGCGCCCCACGCGGCAGTGGGGACAGTGCGAAGCAGCGCTTTCAGCAGCTAGCAACGCATAGCGAAGAGGTGCTGGGATCTCGTGAGGAGAGAGGGCTTTTCCCAGTGCCCGGACAGTGTGCTCAGTCTGCAGAGATGCCAGCCAGGTTGGGCAGCTGGGAGCAAGGGGGCCCAGAGAGCAGGGAGGGATCGTGCCACAAGCCTTGTGTGCTGCCTGGCTTCCCGGCAGCAGCAGCAGCAGCCCCAGAGCATGGGGTCTGTCTGCCCCGCTGCCCTGCAGCACAGCAACCCCATTCCGGGGACACAGCCCTGACCCTTCTCTGGGGAGAGCCAAGCAGGGCCAGGCTGTTGTCCCTGTGTCAGGCCCAGAGGTCTTTGTGTCCCAGACCTTCTCAACGACCTGCAGGTCTTGGGCCCTCAGGCTTGCAGCTGTGCTGGGCACACATGGAATGTGGTAGCCCAGCGAGCTCCTAAATGGATCCCTGGCAAATAGGTGTTCCAACCCTGGGCTTTGGCAACAACAGCGCTCCCTCTCTTTTAGACAACTTAACACCTGCCAGAAGGACAGAGGGGCCTGAGGCTCCTTTTCCTGCTGCTTCCCATCCTGTTCAGTGAGTATCCCTGACCAAAAATGGTTCCCTCAGCCCTGGGAAGAGGGACCAGCTCCTGAAGAAAATAATCATCTCTTGACAATGTGACTCACAGCTCTTGGCTACTGGTGCGGTGCGACGATGTGGCTCAAGGATGTGTTGTGGGTAAGCGCCTCTTGCTGTGGGGAAGTCAGCATCTGCAAAGGCCATGGCTCTGCCCTCCTGCCTTCCCTGAGAACATGGGGTGCCTGGCCAGAAATACCCATCACCACTGGGGCGGTGTTGGGGGGAGGCACCTGTGCTCATCCTCCAGTCTCCTCAGTGGCTTGATGGGGTTCAGAGTGGGGCTCCTCCTCAGTGACCTCCACAGGGTGGCAGGCTGAAGAGGGGAGCACTGTGCCAGAAGGTGCCTTTGCTGCTTGCATACCTCTTGGAGGGCTGTGGGGTTCAGATGGAGACCCAAAAGCTTCTCTGCTGAACGTGGCTGGTTAGGGAACCCAACCTTTGGGTCAGGGTTTCTCCAAAGTGACTCAAAGCAGCAGGATGTTCTTCCAGCTCTACCTAGGGTAGTCTCCTTTGGGAAGCCCTGGCAGTGATCCTCACGCTTATGCGGTATGTTAATTTTGCAGACGTCCAGGCCTCACGGAGCTGAGCAGGAACTACTGGGGTAAGAGTGCTTTCTTCCTAAGGGGCACACCCTGTGGAGCTGTCTCAGACGGCCTCGTGCTGCCTGCCCTTGCCTTGTGTCCAGGGATCTTGATCCTCCCTATGGGTGGTGGAAGGGAGCCATCTGTAAGCCGGAGGAAGGAATGGGGCTGGGGGATGTGGGGTGACCCAAGCCCATGGGACTCTTCTCTGCATGGCATTTGGAGCCTGCCCACAGGGGCTGGCAGCTGCTGGTCAAGACCTGCTTTTCCTTTGCTTCCAGCAATTCACAGGCCCAGGTGAATCAGGACTTCAAGCAGAAGGTGCCTCAGGTGTATGCTGCTAGGGGAAGAGTACTGAATATTGTGAGAGAGGTCCTCAAAGACCATGCTGTCCAAGAGGAGCAAATAGAGGTAAATCTGCTGGGGCTGGATCACAGACCTCGCTGCCTTTCTGGGCACCCTCCTGTTGCTTCCTCTCGGCACTCTCAAAGTCATCACTTTTTTCGACAGCTCTTGCCTAGGGTTGTCCGACACAGAGATGCTCCTCGGCTCTGTGCCAGGACTCGGTGTTCATGCAGAACTGCCCCATGTGCCTTTGTGTTCACTGCCATCTTGCCGTTCCCACTTTTTCCCCAGGAAATTCTGCAGTTGACAGAGGTGGCAATTAAGAAGGTGCTTGAGAACTATGTCCTGATGCCTGACTGGGCTCTGGAAGCCATAGGTATGTAGACAGAAAGTATCCCTGCCATCCTTCTATGTATAGCACTGCCCCGGGCTCTGGCACTGCCCCGGGCTCTGCTAAGCTCTGCTTTCAAGCCTGAGAAATACATGGTAATGCACTGCTGCTCCTCCTAATCTCTGCACTGTCTTAGTCAACTTCTGTCCACCTTCATGTCAGGTGCCAGCATCGATGAGGAGAGGACATCCAAGAGTTACGGTGGGGAAGGCATGATGACCTGGCTGCTTTCTCTATTCACCTTCTTATTTGCAAACCCTCCAGTGACAATCTTGCAGGTATGACAGGGGAAGGCCTGACCTGTGGTTCAGCTCTTTGCTTTCAGGTTGGCAGACCAAGTGCACAGCATTTACTGCTGATGGTCATGGCTTTCTGGTTTCAGCCCAGTGTTACCCCTGGCAACTGCTGGCCTTTCCACGGATCTCAGGGCCATGTGGTCATCCGGCTGCCTGTGCACATCTGGCCAACAGCTTTCACCGTCTGGCACATCTCCGAGGCAGTGTCTCCCTCTGGGGAAGTCAGCAGCGCGCCCAGAGAGTTTACTGTCTTTGTAAGTCTTTGCCTTGTGCTTCTCAGGGGGGGCTGGCCCAAGAGAAAAGACATACCTGAGATGTGCTTCTTGTGGCACCTCCTCTCAGCACCCCATCCCCTATGGGTATGTGGGGGTTCTGTGCCTCTGGGAGCTTCTTCTCTGCTTCATGCCCAAAGATCCTGGAGCATGTGCTCAAAGCACCCTGACCCACAATCACCCTAAGCTGTGCTAGACTACTGCTGGAGCCCAGGGAGGTGGGGAAGGGTTCCTGGGTTCAGCCTCAGCATGCCCTTTTCCTGGTGCCCTGCTGGAGCCTGACCCACTCCCTTTGTCTCTTTTGTCTCTTGTCTTCAAGGGAGTGGATGAGGCAACGGCAGAAACTCTCTTGGGAACATTTACCTACGACGTGCACAAGGGGATCGCTCAGACGTTCCATGTGCAGGTACTGCAAAAGCTGTGGCAGAATGCCTGGGAAGAAGGCAGGGTTGTCTGCAAGTCCCTGGAGGAAACAGTGCAGAGTATCACCCCAGCCAGCCCCTGCTCTCCCATGCTCCTCGCTCCTGTGGGGAGGATGGCAAGAGGAGACCAAATGGGGCTTTGCTTTGCTGCCAGAGACAGCTGTCCCACCTTAAGGGCTTTCCTTTTTCTTCAGGCAGCACAGAGAAAGCAGCAGTGGGAAGGGGACCGGGAAGGGAAACAGTCCCACTAGAGCAGATGGTGGGAGTGAGGGAGGCAGACATCTTACCTTCAGTGAGACCCTCCTCACATCCCACGGCTGCACCGGCAGCAGTGCTCCTCCGGTTCCCAATGCTCTGCTCAGCAAGGCTTCAGGGCCTTTGCTTTCCAAGCACAGAGGGCTCCTCCATGGCCCTTGCAAGGGGACATGTGGTTGCCCTTGCTTCCTCCTTTCGTCAGCAGCCCCAGTGATGTGCTGTGGCTCTGGCCACCCGTGTAATGATGGGTCCCCTCATTTTTTTACAGAAGGAGCTTCCCGGGACCTTTCGTTACATCAAATTCCAGGTGCAGAGCAACTGGGGAAATCAGAGTACACGTGTGTGTACCGAGTACAGGTTCATGGGACGATGGCGAGCCACACCACCACCTGAAGGCCCTAGAGATACTTTAGGAAAAATAATAAAACAAGGATGTGTGCAGTTGGACTTGAGTATGTTCCTTGCAAACATTCTTCCAACGATGCTTCCATAGCTTGCACCACTAGTGGGGAAGGGAACTTTCTCCCTTAGGAAAAAGATACTCATGGTCTGGGCTGCAAAGGACAGGACAGGGGAATGGGGCTTGAAGGAGAAGCCCCAGTGGTCCAGCTCCAGCTTCTGCAGCGCAGGGTCTCTGGGAGAGCAGAATCACAGCCCCGGGAAAGCCCTCCCGCTGGCACTGAGGAGGAGTGAAGCAGGCTCGTCTGCAAGGCTTGCCTGCCCTCCTTTCCCGAGCAGTGCACAAAGGGCCTCGGGACATCCTGGCTCACAGGTGCCCCATCTTCCCTGGAGCTGCTTCGTGCAGGAGGGGGGCTTCCCTCAGAGATGCTGCACTGCCTGGCCTCCTGCTGGCTCGGCAAGGTGATGAACGGGGGAGCCCTTCTTCAGGCAGGTCACACCTATGTGCAGTGCATGGCTGAGCTGAGAGACCCACAGCTTGAAGGGACTGAGGACACCCTCTCTGGCCATACACTCAGCTCCCTGTTCTCTGGGCTCTGCCTCCTGCCTTGCCCCCCCTCCCCCTTTCCTTTGAGCCATCAGAGGCCAGACACATTCTCCTTCCGATCATGCTGCAAAGCCCATCTCCCCTTTTGCTGGGTGCTAAGGGAGGGTCAAGGTGTAAAGGCTGCTGCGTGGGAGACCGGGACCCTTGATGTGTTGTTATCTGCAGGACTTGTGTTAGCCAGAGATGACAGAATGTGGGAAGCAGGTCTGCTATCACAGCCCTGCGCTGAAAACCAGAGGAACTGCTGCAAAGTTTGGAGTAGCATGGAAGACTGAAACCATACTATTTGAGGGCAGACTCTCCCAGTGTCTCATCAAGTCATCTCTTGATTCTTGAGCTATATCTTTGAAAGCCATCTAGGTAGGCATTGCCTTAGGAGTAAGACATCCCTGCAGTGATAAAAGGGGGTGCAGAAGCTGTCTTAAAAGCTGGCTTTTCAGCAGTGCTTTGGGATTACAATTAGCCTGAGTTTAAACAGTGGCTACAAAGAAGCAGGATGGGGTTGAAAATACAGTGCAATGCAAAGCAGACATCCCAGGATTAATTGCCATTGGGGTAGTACTGAAACTGGAGGTCGTATAAACACATCAGTTCAAAGTTGCACTGTAGAGGAAGAGCCCTACCAAGAGACCCATGAGCCTAGCATCATGCTGGGAGGACACACAGGGACACTCACTGTTCTGCCAAAGATTTCTACATCGCACTCTGCTTGGCTGTCCCATGGAGAAGGTAGAAAAATTAGGACGTCAAAGGAGATACGGCACTTGGAGTCAACACAGCCATCAGGCAGAGGTGTACAGAAACTTGCTCCTTGGGACACCTCTTATGCATGGGGACTGCAGCTGAGGTGTCTGCTGCAGGGAGGAAATGGTGGGGAGGGCAGGGGCCACCACTCAAGGTCTCCCTCTGCCTCAAGCAAGGTGAGAACAATGTCTGAATTAATAGAATCATAGAATCATAGAATACTTACGATAGCATCTACATAGCTGATGTAGATAGCATCTACAGGGCTGCTCTGAATCAGTTCTCCACCTAACCTTCATGGTCAGAGGTTCTTACATTTGGATGTTGGGAAGACTTTTACTGTTTATAGTGTAGTCTTGCCTTATGGACAGCCCTGCTTAGTGACATTTGAGGAGGTACACAAGCCCTGAGGGTGCTCCTGCATACCTAAATAAAAGAGGGCCAGGGATCAAACTAAGCATCAGCCCTGACCACCCAGGGAACAATGTGGGGATGACTCTCCTGAGGACAGCTCACAGCCAGCCCCAAAGATGAACCAGTGTCCGGTAAGGTTCCCCCCAGCCCTCGCACACCATCCCAACTGGCATTGTGCCGTCAGCACCTGCAGTGCCTGCCCCACCTCAGGGCATGCAACATCCCATGTCCCCCAGACCTATGCTATAGAAACACCACTCTAGTGTTTCCCTTGTTTCCTCTAGTGGTTGCCCTTGCTTCCTCCTTTCGTCAGGAGCCCCAGTGATGTGCTGTGGCTCTGGCCACCTGTGTAATGATGGGTCCCCTCATTTTTTTACAGAAGGAGCTTCCCGGGACCTTTCGTTACATCAAATTCCAGGTGCAGAGCAACTGGGGAAATCCAGAGTACACGTGTGTGTACCGAGTACAGGTTCATGGGACGATGGCGAGCCACACCACCACCTGAAGGCCCTAGAGATACTTTAGGAAAAATAATAAAACAAGGATGTGTGCAGTTGGACTTGAGTACGTTCCTTGCAAACATTCTTCCAACGATGCTTCCATAGCTTGCACCACTAGTGGGGAAGGGAACTTTCTCCCTTAGGAAAAAGATACTCATGGTCTGGGCTGCAAAGGACAGGACAGGGGAATGGGGCTTGAAGGAGAAGCCCCAGTGGTCCAGCTCCAGCTTCTGCAGCGCAGGGTCTCTGGGAGAGCAGAATCACAGCCCCGGGAAAGCCCTCCCGCTGGCACTGAGGAGGAGTGAAGCAGGCTTGTCTGCAAGGCTTGCCTGCCCTCCTTTCCCGAGCAGTGCACAAAGGGCCTCGGGACATCCTGGCTCACAGGTGCCCCATCTTCCCTGGAGCTGCTTCGTGCAGGAGGGGGGCTTCCCTCAGAGATGCTGCACTGGCTTGAAGGGACTGAGGACACCCTCTCTGGCCATACACTCAGCTCCCTGTTCTCTGGGCTCTGCCTCCTGCCTTGCAGTAAGGGCAGGGCTCTTCCCAGCGGCCGCCAGCGAAGGCAGCCTTTCCCTCCCTCCTTTCCAAAGAATATCCTGACAAAATATCCTGTCCAGCTCTGCTGGCAAATCAGCTGTGGGTCTCCTATGACTCCCAGTTGCCCCTAGAAGGCATCTCACTAGCTTTTGCACTATATCTACCTTTCTGACTTATTTTGGGAAGGTGGTGTCTACTCTGGCTTTTGTCTGTATCCCACATTTCACAGAGTAGTTGCATCTGCTGAAACACCAGCACATGCAGACACCAGTGACAGCCCTGTGCCTTGGAGGGCCTCTTGCAAGGACATGCAGTTTCCCAGCTATGCTTCACTAGCACCCAGAGATCCAGTCCAGGAAGGTAATGTACAAACCCTACGAGAGTACTTTTCATCCCCTGCTCTTAATAAATCAAAACCCCAGAGTACAGAGTCAGGTACTGGCGAAGAGGCAATGCTGTTATTTATCCACAATCATACATGGCATAGTCATCTTGCTAGGTCAATAGGGAGAGTTTTCACTTGATCTGAAGGTACTTTATTCATACTACTGACTCGTAGAGCATTTAATTTAGGTTTTATATTGGAATAATCAGGACAGGGGGTGATCCTGCCCCTCTACCCTGCTCTCGTGAGACCTCACTTGGAGTATTGTGTGCAGTTCTGTTGTCCTCAACATAAGAAGGTGTCCTGGGTTTAGCAGTAGCCGTCAATTTTTCTCCTTCTTGGTAGCTGGTGCAGTGTTGCGTTTTGACTTTACTCCTGGGAACAGTGCTGATAACACTGATGTTTTCAGTTGTTGCTAAGTAATGTTTACCCTGACCAAGGACTTTGTGAGGCTCATGCTCTGCCAGGGAGGAGGGGAAGCCAGGAGGAAGCAGAGACAGGACACCTGACCCAAGCTAGCCAAAGACGTATTCCATACCACAGCACGTCATGCCCGGGGTGGGAGGTAACTGGGAGTTACACTGAAGGACACAGGGTCTTCTGGGTCAGACTCATTTCTCGGCAGGTGGTATCATATTCTCTTCCATTGTTATTGTCTCTTATCATTGTTGTCATTGGTGGTAGCGGTGGTGATTTGTGTTGTACATTGGTTGCTGGACTGTTCTTGTCTCAACCCATGGGAGTTGCATTCTTTTGATTCTCCTCCCCATGCCTCTTGCAGACGGGAAGGGGAGAGCCCCCCGGGGCGGGGGGGGGGACTACTAATCCGGACAGATCTGTCGTTATCTCAACACTTTGTGCCCCACGTTGGGTGCCAGAAAAACTGTCCTGGTTTAAACCCAGCCAGACAGCTCATTCACTCACTCCCAGTGAGTGGTGCCAGGCTGGAAGCAACTCCCACCTCCCTGGGCTCTAGCAGTAATCTAGCACAGTTTAGGATGATTCTGGGTCATGGTGCTTTGAGCACATGCTCCAGGATCTTTGGGCATGAAGCAGAGAAGAAGCTCCCAGAGGCACAGAACCCCATGTCCCCCAGACCTATGCTATAGAAACACCACTCTAGTGGGTTATTAGGAAAAATTAACAGTTGTATCTTGGGGGGGGGGGGGGGGGGGGGGGGGAAATAAGGCCCAGGAGAAACCCAGAAACCCACGGCCAAGCACTTGATGGCATGGTTACAGGTACGCTCTTGAGGGGAGGCAGTGGCTATTAGCAGTCTGTATGTGAGCCACGCAGCGCCCCTTGGCCTGGTGGGAGGCAGAAATGTGCTTCATGCTTTTTAATTTATTGGCATAGGCATAGCCTGCCTGCTCAGTGCTGACTCTCACCTGTTCTTCTGTGCCTCTTTTGATCTCCCTGGTATGGCATCTCTTGTAAGATGAAGTTATCTGTCCTCTGCTGCACAGGCAAGGGCAAACCTGGCTTCATTCCCTGTGTCAGAGGGTTGAATCAGAAAGGAAAAGATTAAAGTTGCTCATACCAAGGTAAATCTGGCATTTCTTAATTTTGCAAGTGAAACACTGTCCTTCTGGTATAAAGCAGAGTGTTACAAGTACTTTGCGGGAAGAATAGCAAGCTGTTGGTTTTGCTGAGTATCTAGCTTTGTGGCACAGCAACGCCCAGCCTTAGACAAGTTCAGTGTTGGTGCTGGTCATGAATGTTGGAGAATTAGCTTCAGTATAAAGCAACACTAATGGCAAACTGTCCCTTCTGCTTCCTTCCTTTACTGCTGTGTTAAAAGGTCAAGGACAAATGTTAAAGCACTGAAGAGTATGCGGCAAGTGTTTCCTTTGCTCAGCTTCACCCCTTCAGTGTGTTTAGACCCCTTCATGTTAATCTGAACAATGCACCAGAAGATGCTGCAGTTTCTATAACAGGAGAGCTGCTTTGAATTGGTTTGTGCAGAAGATTTCGGGCTTTGATTGAAACCAGCTAAATAAAAGCAAGTAATACAAATTAGTACGGGCATTTTTGAGTTCTGGCAAAAATGAGAGCAAAATTCTCAGTATTTTTTTGGCTAAAGAAGTTCTGGGTTTGGACAAAAGGCTGTTTGGTTTTGGCAGTTTTGGGGTTGCGGTTTTTCCGTTCTTGAAACCTTCAGTTTTTCATTGGCAAAGTAGATGTCTTCTGTGCAACTTCTTGTTGGACTGAAAAATTCCCTTTCTTGGGGTGGCAATTCCTTGAATGGTCCTCCTCGGAGGGAATCTGCTGGCAGGTGCTCCAACTTGGGACAGGATGATGGGAAACACTGAAGGAAACACTTGTGCCTCAGATGCCAGCAAAGGAAAAGAAAAGCAAACCACGAAATATCATAGAATAGTTTGGTCTGGAAGGGACGCTCATAGGTCATCTAGCCCAAATTGCTCTGCAATGAGCAGGGACATCTCCAACTGATCAGGTTGCTCAGAGCCCAGTCCAACCTAACTTTGAATGTTTCCAGGGATGGGGCATCTACCACCTCTCTGGGCAATGTGTTCCAGTGTCTCATCACCCTCATCGAAACAATTTCTTCCTCATACCTAGTTTAAGTCTCCCCTCTTTTACTTTAAAATCACTACCACATGTCCTATTGGAACAGACCCTACTAAAAGGTTTGTCCTCATCTTTCTTATAAGTCACCTTTTAAGTATGGAAAAGATACCCATTGTTTCCATCTTTTCTTCTGACCCCAGCATTTCAGCTGATCCAAGAACGCATGTAGGTAAATAAAACCCAACAATTTATTTAAGGCTACAATCTGCTTTCAGGCTCTTCAGGCATGGTGTTCTTGAAACCATTCTTCAAAAATTTTGATACCTAAGAGATTGTCCTCCAAACAGATACAGAAACTGTACTTTGTAGTGGCCCCTGCTAGCAGTTTGTTTCTTCCTTTCAGTATTAGCTTGCCTTGGCCACCAAATGGTAGCATTGTTCTGGATGTTGCCTGCCACCCATATGCACTGAGAAAGCAATCGTGACATGAGACCAGGTATTTGTTCCTGTATCTTTGAATCTAAGCTTATTAAGGTGCGTTGACATATCTGGGCCCTCTGTGCTGAGCTGTTCTCTGCTTTTACTCCTTAAAAGAGATAACTCATATGAAGTGCAGATATACAATCTATGGAGTAAGTTATTGTGATGGTGGACAGGTTAGCCAGGGGTTAAATAGCATAATGTGCTATCTTTATTCCTCCTAGCTGCCCAAAGCAAGTATGACTAGGAGAGTGTATGGAAAATGAGGTAGGAATTAGGAAAAGATGTAGAACTTGAGCTACTGACATCCCACGTGGACCTGTACTACTATCACCAGAAAGGATGATCTCACATAACCCACACCTTTCTCCTCTCCACATGTTTTGTAAGGAACTCCATTGACAGACTGTGTCATACCTTGGGTGGTGCCCTTGATCATGTTAGATTTTTAAAGGAAGTTTGCTGGGTTAGCAGAAATCAGAGTGGTGGAAGTCCATCATGACTGACTTGCCTCTTGTCATGGGAGCATAATGTCATAACTTGTCAGAGAACTTGTGCTAATGGACTTTGTTGGAGATGGAGAGGTTTGCCATTAGATATTCACACGGCCTTAGCTTGAGTTAGGAACAGATGAGAGTGATGACCTGGAGACAATCTAGCTGGGGAGTCATCAGAAAGAAGAAAGAAGCTTTGTGGCTTTTAGACTACTGTTAACTCTACCCAGGTCTCATCAAAGCGAAAAGGACTAGACTGGGCACTCTAACTTGTCTGCTAAACTTTCCTGTACTCACTTTTTCCATGATCTTTTCAGCTATTCAACATACTTCAATGAGAGTGCTCTGTCTTTTGCCTCATTTTATGCCCTCTTCACAGTCTCCATTTCATCCCTCTTATTCATCTTTGAGGCTCTATTGTCCCACATGTCCAGGGCGCGGAACAACAGAGATGCAAAGGTGATCTGGAAGGCCTTGACCACTGGAAGAGAGGAGCCCAGACTGAGCATGACTAAAAAATGCTGTGAAAGACAGGGACAGGGCTGAAAACCATGCCTACAACTGAGAGTCCGTTCCAGTGAAGAAGAATAGCTGATCTCTTTTCAGGAGAAGTCTGCATAGGGTTCCTTTTTTTTTCCCTGCCTTTTTCAGTTCATAATATTTATCTAGATTGATGTATGATTCTAACATTCAGATCCCAGTTCTGTGCTGCCCCAGATTCACCACTGCCTGTGTAAGTGCTCTTTTTCTGTCAACAAAAGACTGTTGCCAGTGGGACTTTGGGTTGGCCTTAGTGGTCAAGAAGCCAGTGTCCTCCTTGGTTTTGTTCAGATGCCTTCACTTGCTTCTTTGGAACTGACCTTAGAGATTGTGGCATATGACTCAGACAGCAGGGTCAGTATCCTCTTGCTCAGGTGGTTTTAGGAATAAAGAAGTGGCAGATTTAGAGAAAGAACTGACAATGGTGTTTATCTACACTACACTTCTACTTTCTCTCCCTTTCTCATTTTTCAGTAATTTCCAGCCCCCTGGTTTTGGTTTGTTTTTTTGTTGTTTTGTTTTTTTGTTTGTTTGTTTTTGTTTTTTTTTTCTCTGTTGATATCTCATCTTGCATTTACTCTAAAGCCAAGCAGCCACTTACTGACAGACAGTTGCATCCTCTGAATGTCTCTTATCAACCAGCACAAACAGGCAGCAACACAAATCTGCATGCCCTGAGAGAGGACTCTCCTCACGTGGATGATCACAAGTGTAAGGGGTATTCTCAGCTGGTAAACATCATTTCTCTGGAGGACTGGGGAACGTGTGATGTTATCTTGTACCTTGTACATCATGCCAGCTAAACCATCATGCATTGTGTTCCCAAGTGCAGCTTATTGCCTTGTCAGCCTGTGGAAATACGCTGTCTTCAAGTGGATTTATGACACTGGTGGTTACTTCCAGGTCCTGACTATCACCTGCGCTCCTCGATATGTTTTGGGAGCAGTAAATTGCCTCGATTTTGCTGCTGTCTGGCAATGAGATGATATTGCACTTTGATCGCGTCTGATGCCATTCTTCCCACTTGACTTTGAAAGTAATTGCAGACATAGGTTTCATCTATGGCTGGTGCGGCACCGGCACTTCTGATTTATCTGACTTTGAGATGAGAAAGCTACGTGTCTCCTTCAAGTTACAAGGGGTCGAGGACTTTCTCTGTGTCTTATCATGCAGATAGCCCTGTTAACAGCAGCAGAAAAATTCACAAAGTGTAGGGTAGGAAGGAGGATGAGGGCAGCAGGTCGAAGTCCTTAGTGACTCATGCTGAGGTGAAATTGAGCCTGTATCTATGTGCAAGGCAGACAGTGTAGACCTGTGCCATGCTCACGAGGCTCGCATAATTGGCTCCTACCTTCTGTACCTCAGTTGGAAGTTCATATGTTTGGGGCAAAGCCTATCATCTGTTCATGCTGATGCAGCTGTTGTCTTGACTCATCATCTACCATTTTAGGTCAACTGACAGAGTGAGTCCATCTAGGAATACAAGGGACAATGGTACCAGTCTGCAGGCGAGGACAAGCAGCCTGGCTGCCAGTCCTTACCAGCCATCTTCTGCCGTTTAGCCCTGTTGCATTATCTGAAGCACAGAGAATGCATACACTGTGCTCTGTGGAGTACATGGTACAGGGGTCTCAGACAATATGAAATTTGGGAGGTCTGGAGAATAAGGCAGACTGTAGGGAGCCCTCTCCATCTTCTCACGCAGGTCTTTTGCTCTGCTTGGTTGCTGCTCCAGCACTCATGCATGGCAAAAAATGAATTTGGTTCAACAAAAATGTCTTTCTAGACTCTCTACAGCGCAACCCTTGTGTCTGCCAATAAGGTGTAGTTAATGAGGAGAGAGAGAAATTATTTAGGTTATATTTCCCCCCCCCCAAAAACCTCCTTATTGAAGTATAATAGAAGACAATGCAGGCTAAATATCACAGGCAGAAATATCCTGGCTGTGAGACTTCTCTAATCTTCCAAGGGAAGTGGTGGAAACCTTATCACTTAGGACATTAAAATAGACAATACAGAGCGCGAGAAAAAAAGCTATTGTGAAATACCCTTAATTGGCAAGTAGGTGGATGCATACGGCTTCATGTATCTTTTACGTTTATTAATCCTTCTTAGAGCTATCTTCTGCATCCTAAAGGAATATCCTTTGGTTGCGAGCACTTTGTCCCACAAGTAATTAAGCAGAAATGAGCATATCGCTAAGTATATTTCAATATGTGTCCTCAACTGGCTGGAACTCAACCCCGGGATTCAGGATCTGCTTGTAATTAACATTCCATAGTAACACTCCACACCCTCTATTTGTCTCTTCCTAGTTATGTGTTGGAAATGCACATTTCTCCTACCGTTAGAGATTTCAGCACAAGAGTTTGAGCTGGGCTTTAAATTGCTTTCCACCTCAATTTAAATATTCCCTGTTATTTTAAGTTTGTAGACATTACACAAGTAAACCTTTTCTCAAGGCATCGTAGGGAAAAAAGCCACTGACTCAAAAAGACACAACTGCTGAGCTGCCTCCTGAGTTGACGATGTCACAGATTTAAGCTGTGATCTGTTAGCTCTTGTGGGTTTCAATACTGAAATTAAAGGTGTCACTCCTAATTAGCACAAAAGCCTCTGGATGCGAGGGGCAATTGTGAATGGATCTTCTTTCTGTGAAGCTGTTTTTCCTGCCAATTCATTAGAGCAACTTTTTCATTTACAGCAATATGGATGCTGGGGGTGCTTTTCATTGGGAAGGTTTGGCTGCAGTAGGAGATGGAGAAACAAACTGCTTCATCTTAGGATGAATGGGGGCTGTAACTGAGGTCTATCAGCAAGGGACTGAAAGGCTGCAGCTCCAGGTGTGATAACAAAGTCATGCCCATTGTACAGTAGCCTTTAGCAAATTCACCAGTGATGTGTATCATGCTGCTTGCCTGTTCTCTCTGTCTTTCCTTCAGCCTATCCAAAGGCTTATGTTCCCTGAGCCTGCTGTGCCCAGGGTATGTGCTGAGGGAATATGTGCCTGGGTCATGACAGCATTCAGCCTGAACTTAGAAAAAAGCCTGAACAAGCACCCCTGGGGCTGCAGGGAGATACATCATCCTCCCATGCAGACCCCAGGAGGGTGCCAAGGGATAGGGGAGGAAGCAGAGGTGTCAGCCCCCCTTTTGGTCAGAAATGGATGAGCCCCCCCCCCCAGTGGAGCTCCTCTGGCTGGGTACCGCTACCACATGGCTGCCAGGGCTGTGCTGGGATAATGTGTGTCCGAGGGCAACCAAAACAGTTTGTTCCCAGACTCCACATAGCTTTTAGTGCCCTTGACTGTAATAGCAATTAAAAGCAAACAAATCTGGATGAGTTCTGTGGGGGTGCCAGATCCCCACAGAGACACCTTAGCTTTCCTTTATGTTTTACATGGTAATGGGAAGCTCAGTGGTGAACTCTTTTCTGCTACTGGTAAATGGTGACACATGAGACACTGCTCTGGAGCCAGTGGCTGAAATTGTGACTCTGCTGAAGCCAGTGGCAAAACTCCCATTTTCTTCAGCAAAGCCAGAGAATTTTGTGCAGTTATTTTCCATATAGAATTCACTCAGGGTGATGTCCACCCCCAACGCTTCTCTTTTTCTCCAATGGTTAATACGTTAATACGTTAACAATAAGAAAAAAAACTTCTTTTCTGGAATGGTTTGTATTTGGGAAATCCAATTCTGACCTACTAAGCCTGCTCTGACTGTTTTAGCCCTGAGGCAAACTTGAAGACTGGCCTAGGGAAGCTGGTACTTGTTATTGTTGCTTCAAAGACAGTCTATGTGGGAGAGGGAATGAGATGTGTGGGGACTAAAATACCCTAGCCATAAAAAGCAGTAATAATTACCGTCTACATGTGGGCAAGTCAAAAGGGGTTATTACCAAAAGAAATTAAAACTCCTGTTTGCAGAGAAAATTGCCTGAAATCCAGAATTATTCATCTGTGCAGCATGGATTGATTATAAATGTAGTTTTCTTCAAACACCACTTTTATAAGGCCGATTCTAAATGGATCGAGACAACATTAAGAGGTTTGGCATCAGGTAAGTGAGGGTATAATGGGCATGACAGAAGGCAGGTCTGCTCTCAGGAGCTCTGGGAGCTAGGGTGCCAGTGGAGCTGTCTCCCCTGAGAGTGCACAGCACACCCTCCAGAGTCAGGCTGTGTGCTACTAATGTGGTCAAGGTGCTGTGTCTTGACAATGTCAGTGTGCTCACTGAGCAGCTGATCTTTTAATAGAGTATTTTTCCTCTCCTGAAACTACGGCAATTAATAGATTCATAGATCTGAAAAGAACTATCAGATCATCTAGTGTGACTTCATATAGATACTGTGCACTTCCACTCATCTCCACCTGCATTCCAGTAACTTGTGATTGACTAGTTCATGTTTTCCCGAAATGCATCTGTCCTTCTTGCGAGAATACTGCTGTTCAGTACATTACTTAAATTTCATGCTAATTGTTTTGCACTCAGTCTCTTCTCATTGACTTTAATGAAAATCCTCTTCGGACTTATTCATAGAAATGGGAGGAGAATCAGATCCAAATCCTCCCTGATGTCTGTGAAGATACCTTCTAATGGAGAGCACTTGGTGCTCTCCAGTCTTCTGCATGGACTTGACAGAAACTTTGGGCAGTTCTGCTGTTTTATAAATTTACCAGGTCAATCCCAAACATGATGACTGTCACGTGTGGTTGAAAATATTAGCTGAAAATTCTCACAGGATGAAGAGAAAGGCTTCTCCATTAGCCATAATTAATAGGATAGTTTCCTAATCTGCAGTCGGTTGTGTGAGAAAATTCCTTATGCCTGAAAAATCTTGGCTGATGATGCCACATGCCATTCCTTCAGCCTCCAGTTTTGTGTTAGAAGTTGAAAGAGTGTGTGTGTGTGTAATACCACTGCTTCATTATAACTTCTGCTCACAAAATGCCATGCCACAATTCTGTCAGCTCCGAGATTAAGGTATTTAATAGCGTCATTTGGGTTGTGTATAATAAGATTCAATCAGTTCATTGTTGCATACATTGTTGGCTATCATTTGATTGGGCAATGCCTGAATGTACGTTTGGTTTGGAAGAGCTGTTGCACAATGCTGTATTCCCTGTTGCTTCATGGAAACTTGGACTTCTTCTTAGCTTCACTTTCTGTGAGTTAAACACTGCTGGGGAGCTGTCTTTGAACCAGAAACCAGTCATGATGAGAGCATCTCTTTTTGTGGTTTTGTTTTGTTGTTTGTTTTTTTTTTTCTATTCCAGGTCCACAAACTCAGTTCAATGACACATGGCTTTCATTTATGTGGTTATCAAAGCCTATTTCTTCATTTGATTTTTGGCTGTACACAAGCAAGAACATTTTCCTTCCTTAGGGTCCTTGTGTATAAGTTTAGCAAATATCTGCCTTTTATTTTACTTCTTACCATCTGTTGAAAAGATTTAGCTTATATAACAACTGTTTTCACCATTTATATCACCACAAAGTAAAAAATCGCCTATAGACACAGAGATTTTCTTGCACTTGCTATCTATTTCCCACCCACCTGTTTATGAAGTGGTTCTAGTATGTATATCCTCAGCAGCTCTGGGATCCAAAAATATCCAGCTGCTTTAGAGCCCTAATGAGAACTGCAGTTGTAGACATGAAGAAATACTGCCTGTGAATTTTGCTAAATTTTCACAAGTTCTGCTGCTTCATGCTGG
This sequence comes from Pezoporus wallicus, assembly GCF_028554395.1. Taxonomy (NCBI): domain Eukaryota; kingdom Metazoa; phylum Chordata; class Aves; order Psittaciformes; family Psittacidae; genus Pezoporus; species Pezoporus wallicus. The sequence goes on along the minus strand of NW_026636323.1, from coordinate 1,875,044 downwards.
GGAGACCCAAGATGTTTGTGAGAGTGGCTGCCTTCCTTGCCCACTCTCTCTGGTACTGGGGAATGGATGGGCAGTGCTCCTGCTCTTCTATCCCCATGAGTACCATGGCATTCTGTGCTAACATGGCTACTTCTGTGTCCATAGAGAGAAATAAGACCTCTTGGGTATAATTTATCACATCCTCACACAGATGTCCAAGGCAGCCCAGATGACTTGTATGCTGAAAAATTATCTGGTTTTCTGCCAGTGATTATAAAGGGATGCCAGGCTACTGCCTCATATACAGGTGTCTTTGGTGTTGGCTTGTTAAGCAGAATGAGACAAATCCTACCCAAGCATCCCAGCTGAGTAGGTAGTTCTGTAACCTCCTGCAAGTGCCTGATTATTTTTTACACTACTGCTAGTAAACTCATGGGTGCCCCAGTTCTTCAGGACCACAGAGCCTCTGGAGTCTAACTGACGAACAGCAAGCATTGAACTGGGAGGCCAGGAGAATGCACAGCAGGTGATTTCACTTGGTAGCTGAGCCAGTTCATGCTGTGCTGACTCCATAGCACCTGATGGAGATTTTGCTGAAAGCAAACTAGTCATCTGTGCTTCAAGCTTCTGCTGACCAGATTTTGTCTCCAAGCTGGCTCTATTTTGCACTGGGCCCTGCTCTGAATGGCCTTGTACTTACACCTCATTCCTCTCCCAGGGACCATGGGACATGCCATGAACTGGGAAACAGATGTTTGTTTTTCCTGTTGTCTTCACCAGCTTTCATTTGCTTCCTTGCTGTGCACTTGTCAAGACACTTGCACTACACCTATATGAGCTTTTTCATCATCTCAAATGGATCAGACCTCTTGGATACTGATGGCTGAGCTGCAGCAGTTGACAAGTTAGAAAGTGCCTTCTGCTACAGGCAGAGGCAATTCAGCATGTAAGACAGAAGTGAGCTTATTTGTAGGTGTCCACCCCTGTGGTATTAATATGTTCTTGAACTAGAGAGAACTCTGTTAGCAATGGGTGATATATACAAAGAGGCTGTACTGGGATAAGGGTGATGGACCAGATGATCTTTCTTTGTCTACTTTGTTTCAGTACCATGTTGATGAATGTACTATATGTGATCTGGACTTACCGGTGGTCTACTGAATGTTAAACCTGGAAGCAGAGATGGAAAAAAAACCCAGCCATTACTTTAATATTGAGTACTCCTGACTTAAATCCTTGGGCTGATGAAAACAGAAGCATATGCTGCAGATCTTGCTCTGCACATTCTGCAGAGTCAGGGTATCCCTGGTGTAGATTTCTGAAGGCGGGGATATTTTAGTTAAAAATAAACCCAGAGCAATCATGACAGGCTTGTAAATTAATGTGGTGAGTTCTCCGAGCACCAGCTCCCATCAGGGTTACTCTGGTGATCTGTCAGTGTCGTCCATCACCAGGGCCCTATCGCTCTAATGATGCGTTTCATATTAAAGTGGCTTCAGTTGCTGGGAAGAGATTCTGCATGTTAACCTCAAGTGTTCTACCTATGGTGCCTTGGAGAATAAGGCAAATAGTTTCCACAGACAGAAATCCTATTTAATTCTTTGGCTGCATTGAAAACAAAATGTTTTCCTTCACTGCAGACTTTCACACTCCATCGAGAACTTATGATGATGTTTAAATGATGAACCATTATATAAAGCCGGCATTCCCATTCAGATTAACCTTTATTAAAAGACTTTTAGGCTTGACTGAAATAACGCAATCTGCCCTTGAGGCAGGGGTAACTGTGTGATGGCCTTCTCCAGCAGTACCATGGGAAACGAGCTGTGACTCACAGCCTCACTTCAGTGGCCAGTTCCCCTTTGGTCCAAGGGGAATTCCTATATATGAGCTCCTTCTCAGCTGTAGGTTTCTTCCCTCTTTGCCCTACTGTGTCAGCACTGCCCCCTTGCACAGTTCTCTGTGTTCTCCTCATTCCCATTTCACTGGTTGTAGCTCTCCTGAGCTCTCTGCCCCAGTGCAGGAGGCTTTGCATCAGCGTGCGCTGTTTCCACTCTTTTAGACAAAAACACCTCCTCTGTACATGCAGAAGCAGGAAGTCAGACGTCTGAACAGCCTTCCCACAAATTTCAAGAATTACTCACATTTGCTGTCATCCGCCCTGGGCTGCACTGCCTGGGGTGGCCTTGGGCTCTGACGAGAGCTGGGGGCACACCTGCTGACTTGACAAAGAGCTGGAACCCGTTTGTGCCAGGGCAGACACTGGCCACTAGTCACGGGCATGCCCCAGGTTTTGTCCTGCTTCCAATGCCCTGTGACACCCACTGGGGTCCTGAGCATCTTCCCACCTCACTTTTCACACCAATCGACTGCTCTGTGGGGTGAAGAGCCTCAGGGCAGGCTGAGACATGCTTAAACTTATTGCCCTCGTGTTTTCTGCCTGCATCGTTGCACTGGATTTGCCATAGCTTGTCTGTCCTTTTGGTTTATCTGTGTAGCGTTCTCCTTGGTTCTAGGAATGACCCACTCTGCCTTGTTGCAAAAGACATGAAGCGTAACTTAAAATTGACACTTTGGGTGTGATGCTTCCCACACAGCCTGGGATTGATCACTGCAGGCTGACTGAACGGGAGAGCACGGATCCATGTATGGAGTGGATGTGCTATGGCTCACAGTGAGCTGTTAACAGCATAAGTGGTGGCTAGGTCTGGTCCTCGGAGCAGGCTTTGACCAGAACCTGTGTGTTCTGTGGTACCCATTCAACAGTGTGGGTTTGACTGTAAACATCTGCCTATTCTGATCAGTCCAAATCATGCCTGCCGTCTTACGTCTGAATCCTGTGGTCCAGCAACCCTGATCACCCTCTTCTGAATGCACCCATGATGCTTCAGGAGCAATAAATGGCTCAAAGAGTTATTGCAGATCTTCCAGGTGCCCTCACTGGCTCTCTACTGGATAGGTCCAGACTTGAAGAAATGTGAGATGGCTGTAGCCTGGGTTTCCACTGTGGTCTGTACCACAGACCTTGGTAACACACAGATGATCATGATTCTGCATACCAAAGTATGTTGGCTGGAGGAAGATCATCTTTCAGAGGGGAAGTTAACTTCAGACCTGCCATGGATAAGGTATTAGACATGTGCTGACTAGTGTGTGCTGCAGTTCAACAGCAGTTTGGTTTACACATCAGAGAATTACGTGAAGAAACTCCTCAGCAATGTTTTTCAGGCTGCTTTACCTGAAATTTCAAACTTCTGACACCCTGAAATTTCAAGCTTCTGATAAACACAGCGGTAGTGGAAGTGGATGGTGGCTGAAACTGCCTCTGAACCTCATGCTGTCTCTCTGCTACCTTCTGCTTGAGAAACCATTGTAATATTTATTGTTTAGGGTGCAATATATCTTTGTTCTCTCTTTGCCCAGTGCAGTGACCCTGCCCAGAGACAGCACATGGGCACTGACCCATGTTGTTAGAATAATGTAAGTAATAATCAAAGTTTCTGAACCTTCAGGATGAAAACCCCATGCAGTATTTGCTATACAACTGTTTTGGTTTGAGAGATTCAGTTAAATACTGACTCAGTGGTTAGGATATGTAGGTTGGGATTATGGTGATAAACAGCTCAGCATTATGTCAGATAGTCATAAGAAGCAATGAAAAAAGGCCCACACTATTTCTAATGCTTCCCTGATGTCACTTAATTGGAAAGAACTGGGTTGCCAGAATGCATGTTGAGATGGTCCATGCATAATCTCCGGCAGGAAGGGGGAGCAGATTTCTACTTTCATACCATTGTTTTTGCCAGAAGTAACATTTTAAGTGACTCCTTTATTCTTGCCTATCAGTTATGTTTCGTATAATTAAGGCTAATTAATAGGTATGAATAAATCTGATTCTGGTGGGAGTAAATTGTACTTACTATGTTTATTCTCTCCATGACTGACCTGTTCTGTGAAAGGCTTTATAAATCCACACTTCTAAGACATGGAGAAAAATGTGGCTGTCCCTGTGCTGGATGGTTTGCAGTGCAAAGCACAGTCATTAGAGTGTAAAAAGCTCCTGTTGAGTTCAGGCCTTAGAAGAGAAGATAAATGAGACACATGGTTCTGGTTTTAAGGCTGGCCACCACCTTGCTGCTTGGTATAGAAGAAGAGCTCTTAGATGCTAGCCTAGGAAACAAAGCTGGTCTGCCAGAGTCATTCTGATTGTTCATATGTCTGCTTTCCATTTCCATCTATTAAACACCATGAAAAGACAGCTGCCAACAGTGCTCACATTTTCCTTGTTTAGTGTTGCATGTAGTCTGGGGCTGTTGGCATCACTGGGATGTTATCCCTTCACTGAGGAGACTGCTGAAGGGAGAAGCTGTCTTTTTAAAAAGACATTTTGACACCTGATGGCTGTGAGAAAATTACTGCCTAGTCACCAAGGTGTGAAGTCTTTGCTGTATCCCATTAATGATGAGGGGGTACGTGAAGGAGAGGGAAGGGCCACACGCCTAAGGGTTTAAGCTATCTCCTCATCTTACCTGCACATACGTATTTTTACAAACTTTGGTCACAAAATATCCCCAGAGTATCTGGAGTGAGACAGAAATTTCTGGATCTTTATTGCTCAGTGTTTGGCATTTTTCCTGTACTAGACACCTCCATTTCCTAGTGCTTCCTGAACACAGTAAACAGCCCTCAGGTGGAAGTGACAGCTGTACCCAGGAAAGACTGAGAAAGTCTGTCTGGGCAAGGGAACTCCCTGTCCTCTCACCCACTCAGTTCACACTGTCTTCAAGGTGGCCTTTTCCCCTTCACACATCCACTCCCACATGGGCTCTCCACACACTCGAGGATGAGACCTGTGCTGACTTTTGCTCTCTCCTGATTCAAACTGAAGTGCTGTGGGATGCAAGTCTACATTTGATTAGCCACCGGAGTTGGAAATGTGACATACGCAATCTACCCGATAGCTTGGTGGGCACGGATGCATCCCAGGAGGTAGAGGTGAAAATCTTGGCCTTGTTGGCAAAATCTTGACCAGTCTCAATGCTGGTCTGTCCTGGGAAGGGATCTTGTGGCCATGGCTGCAGTTGGCCTTGAAGGTCTGCCAACCACAGAGCAGGCCTGAGGACCACTGGGCTGCACGCTGGGGCTAAGTGTGCTTGTGAAAGTCCTGAGCAGGCAGATTGATGCTCCTCCAGCCCGTTTCACTTGCCATAATGAAGATCACTCCGTAGGAAGAGAAGGAAGCCTCTTGCCTATTCAGGAGTTTCACAAGCGTGGTTCACTCGTGTTTCTGGTGGTGGGAAAGCCCCAGAATGTGGGTTGGGCTGAAGGGACAGCACAGGTGATCTTACAGAAGTCCTGCCTAAAGTTGCCTGAAAATGGGGGTTGGAACTTGATGATCTTAAGGTCCTTTCCAACCTAAAACATTTTATGGTTCTATGAAAATCTAATTTCACTTGAAAGCTTGAAACTGCAACATTCAAGCATGCAGTGACTACAAGCAGTAACCCAAATGTTTGTCCTTACAAGCACTACCCCACCTGTTACCTGGAAAATGGTCTGAACCAGGAGGAAATCCTGAGTACTGTTTCCTGAGAAACACACCAAAACTGGGCAGGAAATGGCGGTGTCAGAGCCTGGTGCAGTCACAGTCACAGTGGCAGTGCTATGCAAGCCCTTCATCTTCCTCCTCTGCCTGCCTGCTGCAGTGAGTCTGACTCTGACACATGGCATTCACGGACCACACTACTCCCGTGCAAGCCAAAAGGGTATAATAAATAATATAATATAATATAATATAATATAATATAATATAATATAATATAATATAATATAATATAATATAATATAATTAATATAATATAATATAATATAATATAATATAATATAATATAATATATATAATGTATATATAATCATTTGCGTATGTATGAATATATGTGTATAAATATATCTCTGCATGTGCATGTATATGTGTTTGTGTGAAGATGTAACACGGATGTGTCAATGCTTTCAAGCCAAGGAGCTCCCTGAGAGGTTCTGCTTCAGGAGTGTCTCCTTTGTCTATTGAGAAGATCCCTTTCCATGCAGTGTTTACCTGTGGTAACCCCTGTTTTTACTGTCTCTGTCAAATGCTTTTCCCAGAAAAAAATCTACCCAGCAGCACTGTGAGATTTGGCACATTTGTTATTTGTGCAAGGAAAGCTGGGAAGCTTTGCCTGCGTCACAAGAGAGTGGCAATACAGCCTGGAAAATCACGCTTGGGGTGTAATACAAAAACTCAGTCCTTAGAAGAGACCCTTTCAGGCAAGAGTAGGAACACTTTACACCTGCCAGTACATTTCATCAGGCCTTGTGGTGACCATTCGAAGGAGGGATGGTGGCTAAGAAGCAAAGTCCTCACCATGAGCAATGCCTCAAAAGTTGGAATAGTGTGTTGTGCAACTTTGCACAGCAGTCAGGCAGAGACACTAAAGCGGAACTGCTCATTTAGTGGGAAAATAAATCTGAGTTGAATTGTCCAGATTTATGTTTTGGCTGTGTTAGCAGAGCTAACCAACGCCCATACAAAACCTCTTGAAAAAAAGATCTTCAGGTCTTGCATGCGGGGTGGTCCCTCACGCTGCTGCCAGTACCAGTTCAGCAGTGGTTCAGTGGGTCAGTTGCTGAGGTGAGTAGCTCGAGAGAGGACGCCTTCCACACCGGAGCGGGCCGAAGCTCAGCGCCCAGGAGCCTCAACTCAGAGCAGCGAGAGCCCCCCAGGGAGCCTCAAGTCCTCGACAGGACCTGCCCGGGAGCCGGCAGCTCAGCTGACGAGAGCGAGCAGGGACTCGCAGGGGACGGAGGCAGGAGGATTGGCACCAGCCCTGACCGGTTGAAACCTGCCCCAGGGAGCGCGAGCGACCAGGAGGGCGGGCAAACAGGGCGGGTCAGCGCAGTTTGCGCGGGCGGGCGGGCGGCGTGGTGAGCGCTCGCCTTGTGACCAGGGCCCGGCCCGGGAGCTCTGCTCTGGCTGCCCCGGCGGTGGCCGGCGTAGGCACCCAGACAGAACCGATGAGAGGGGAGGCTGCAGTGCAGAGCTCGGGGTGTAGAGAGTGCCTGCACGGGTCTGGTGAGGGGAGGGTGCACAATGGGCAGGGCTGCGCTCCGTGCTCCCTGGTGGAGGCCCTCCTGCAGCAGGGGCTGAGCTGCGGGGTGCTATTAATAGGCTGCAAGATGTCAGGGAAGCTGAGAGGAAGCAGGAATGCTTGCTCCTGGCCCAAACTGTGCAGAGGCCTCAAGTGTCCACGGTAGCTCATGGCGGAAAAAAGGAGGCCACTAACCCAGGAATCTGGGAAATAGTAACAACAACAAAAAAAACCCACCCAAAGAACAACAACAACAAAAAAAACCGAAACAACAAAAAAAGGAGGAAGAGGGCAATTAAAAGTAAGGGGCTTCCTCCTAAATCTGTTGTCCTCACCCAGAACCGCTTTGCTGTCCTGCCGGGGGCTGATGAGAAAACGCACTCGCACCAGAAACAGACAGCTGATGCCCTGGTAAAGAAGATCTCTACTGGTGTTGCCAGGGAGAGGCGTCAGGTCATAGTAGTAGGGGACTCTGAAAGGGACAGAAGCACTAGTCTGTCAGCCTGACCCAGTCTCAAGGGAGGTGTGTTGTGTCCCAGGGGCACAGATCAGGGGTGCTGCAGAGAGGCTGCCTGCTCTAGTAAGTCCCACTGACTGTTACCCACTTCTAGTGATACATGTGAGTGCTAAGGATATAGATAGCAGTAGCCTGGAGGACATAAGGGATTCTGTGGAGAAGGACTTGGGGCTCGATGAGAAGCTCAACATGACTCAGTAGTGTGCACTTGCAGCCCAGAAAGCCAAATGTATCCTGGGCTGCATCAAAAGGAGTGTGACCAGCAGGTCCAGGGAGGTGATCCTGCCCCTCTACCCTGCTCTCATGAGACCTCACCTGGAGTATTGTGTGCAGTTCTGGTGTCCTCGACATAAAAAGGACATGGAACTGTTGGAACAGGTCCAGAGGAGGGCCACAAGGATGATCAGGGGACTGGAGCACCTCCCATATTAAGATAGGCTGAGAAAGTTGGGGCTGGAGAAGAGAAGGCTGCGTGGAGACCTGAGCAGCTTTCCAGTATCTGAAGGGGGCCTATAGGGATGCTGGGGAGGGACTCTTCATTAGGGACTGTAGTGACAGGACAAGGGGTAATGGGTTTAAACTTAAGGGAAGTTCAGGTTAGATATGAGGCAGAAGTTCTTACTGTGAGGGTGGTGAGGCACTGGAATGGGTTGCCCAAGGAAGTTGTGAATGCTCCATCCGTGGCAGTGTTCAAGGCCAGGTTGGACAGAGCCTTGGGTAACATGGTTTAGTGTGAGGTGTCCCTGCCCATGGCAAGGGGGTTGGTACTAGATGATCTTAAGGTCCTTTCCAACCCAACCCAAACCATTCTATGATTCTATGATTCTTTGAAGCACAGATTTTCCTGAGCCAGGTTTTGGTTTACTTTTCCCTCTTTCAGGTTGTCATGGTTTAAACCCAGCCATGCAGCTCGTTCACTCACTTCCCCCCCTTCTTGTCCTCCCCCTACTCCCAGAGGGATGGAGAGGAGAACTGGAAAGAATGCAACTCCCACTGGCTGAGATAAGAACAGTTTAGTAACTAAGGTATAACACAAATCACTACTGCTACCACCAGTAATAATAATGCTAAAAGGAAATAACAAGGGAAGAGAACACAACACCTCAGCACCAGCCGACTGATAACTCCCCCCCCCCCCCCAGCCCGACCGAACACTGACCGATGCCTAGTCCAACCCCGCAGTCCTCGCCCTTCTGGGTAACTCTCAGTTACATCCTGGGCATGACGTGCTGTGGTATGGAATACCTCTTTGGCTATGGGTCAGGTGTCCTGTCCCTGCTTCTTCCCAGCTTCCCCTCCTCCCTGGCAGAGCATGAGGCTCAGAAAGTCCTTGGGCAGACCAAACATTTGAGCAGCAACTAAAAACATTGGTGCTATCAGCACTGTTCCCAGGCCGAAAGTCAAAAACACAGCACTGCTTCAGCTACTAAGAAAGAGAAAAAAAAGACTGCTACTGATGAACCCAGGACAGTATCCACTCCTTATTCCATCCCATTCACATCATGCTCAGATCCCACATTTTCAATATACCATCACTCTTATCTAAGTGCACTCTTATCTTAGTGCATGGACCAGTCCCTGTAAAGCTGGCTGAGTCCATCTGGTCCATGATGTCAGGCTCCATCTCTTGTAACGGCCTTTCAGAACAGGAGAGGCTGTGTGCAGTGTTCACACTCGTGAATAACCTGGGCAATAGTGTCCATTGCTAAGTCCACCCCTCGATCATGAGTCCATCTCTGCGTTGCATCTCTGCTCTGATGGCCTGAAGTGCCATTGGCCCACCAGGCTCAAAATAATTCACTGTTCTCTTCAGCAGTTTCTGCAGCTTGTCGCTGGGGACTCCACACAGCTGCCTTGCACCTCCGATGCTTCCAAAGCACTGGAGGGGCCCAGTGGACTAGATACTTGCCCGTACTGTCCCAAACACCCTGCCACTCATGACTGTCCAGCCTTGGGGAAAATCTCCTGGTACCCCTATATCGTCATCTAACCGCAGACAAGACCCAAACCTGACTCTGCTTAACTTTTGAGATCAGACAAAATGGTGGTGGGTAAAACACAGTATGCGTGTGTGTCAACATGCTGATCCCCATCACAGTCAGCAGGCAGGTCCCAAGGATACCCAAAGGCCATTCAAAACCTTCAGAACTCTCAGTTGATGCTGATGTACTTGTCACTGGGGCTGGTGTAGCTGCTGTGCTTGCCGGCTCTCCCACCGCCAGCTTCTCTTTTTCTGAGTCCAGCTCTTCCTCCTCTGCCTTGCTGGGAAATGCTGCCTGGTCTCCTGCATCCTCCTGGGGCTCGGCGGGCGGCTTCCGGGGAATGCTCTCGGCCGTCGTGGGGATGGGCTCAGCCGCGGGGCTCGGTTCCTCCGCCGCCTTCTCCCGCTGCTCGGCAGCCGCCTCCTTCCACTCCTCGGCCGCCCCGACCTCGTCCATCGGCAGCCGCTCCCTGCCGGCCTCCGGCCCCGCTCCTGCCGCCGCTTGGTCCCCAGGGCCGCTCTCCCGGCCCGCTTCGGCGGCCGCCGGCTCCTGGGGCCGCTCCCCTTCTGCTCCCCGCGGCCTCACGAAGAAGGAGGCGAGGACGAGGGCCAGGGTGGTGAAGAGGAGTGGGACGGCCAGGTTCAAGTCCACGGCCACGTCCGTCCCGCCCTGCTGCTGGAGCCCGCCAGCAGAGAAGGCTGCATAGAGACCTCATAGCAGGGTTCCAGGTTTCCCTCATGGGTTCTGAAAAGCCCTCGGTTGCCCCAGAAGGGTTCTCAGTTGCCTTGTTGAAATCTATTTTTGTGGCTGCTAAAAATACATATTTATTGTGTGGCTAGGAAAGAACTTCTTGGTCTGGCTTAGCAGCTGCTCAAAGTGATGTGTAAATGTGCTTTCAGCCTCAGGTACAAAGCAGGGTCCCTTGGTCTTTGGTTTGACCATGCAGAAGTCACTAGTGAAAGAGCTCCTGGCAAGTCTGGTGTACAGCTATGGCATTTTCCTTCCCAGTGAGTTGTTTCAGCTACTGGAAAGGAGTTCCTGCTGCCAGGTGGATACTACAGTCACCAGTATGCCCTCCTATGCAAGATAAACACCTCCTTGTGTAAGACAGGTGCAAACACACTGGAAAAAGTCAGGCAGCAAAGCCGGCTTATCCAGACTCCGGACTGAGGCAGGTGTGTGGGCAAGGAAAACAGGAGTTCATGGCTTCAGGAGTTAAAAAGAATATCCTCATCTGACATGCAAAGTGACCCTCCCATGGAAACACAGATAAACAGAGATTCCATGAGAGTCTCTACAGCGATAATGCCCTCATGAAGCAGCTGAGAAGGGCTCTCTTTGATGTAGTTCATGGACTGTCCCAGACCAGGCTCTCCTGAGAATGGGAGTTCCCAGTTACTCCCAGTTACCCCTAGAAGGGTTCTCAGTTGCCTTTCGGACGTCCCAGTTACCCCAATTACTGTAGTAGTCCAGGGATAACTACAGGTTCTTGAGGGGTTCTCAGTTACTGCCTGTTCCCCTGATGGGCATGGGGTTGCACTTGAGGTTCCCAGTAACCCCCAGCAGAGTTCTTTTTGTGCTCAGGGGTTCCCAGTTACTCCCAGAAGGGGTTTTGGTAGCCTTTTGGGGTTCTCAGTTACTCCCATTTCTGAAAAGCCCTCGGTTGCCCCAGAAGGGTTCTCGGTTGCCTTTGAGGGTTCCCAGTGGTTCCCAGAATTGTTCTGGGTTGCCCTAAGGGGTTCCAAGGTAGCCCCAGCAGGGTTCTGTCTTACTCTCAGGGTTCTCAGTTACTCCCAATTGCCCCCAGGGTGTGTTCCTCCCAGGCGTCCAGGGCAGTGCCCCTGAGGTTGCCATGGGCACCAGCAGTTCTCTCTTGTGAGATCATAAAGCTGCCCCTTAGAAAAGCGCCCCACGCGGCAGTGGGGACAGTGCGAAGCAGCGCTTTCAGCAGCTAGCAACGCATAGCGAAGAGGTGCTGGGATCTCGTGAGGAGAGAGGGCTTTTCCCAGTGCCCGGACAGTGTGCTCAGTCTGCAGAGATGCCAGCCAGGTTGGGCAGCTGGGAGCAAGGGGGCCCAGAGAGCAGGGAGGGATCGTGCCACAAGCCTTGTGTGCTGCCTGGCTTCCCGGCAGCAGCAGCAGCAGCCCCAGAGCATGGGGTCTGTCTGCCCCGCTGCCCTGCAGCACAGCAACCCCATTCCGGGGACACAGCCCTGACCCTTCTCTGGGGAGAGCCAAGCAGGGCCAGGCTGTTGTCCCTGTGTCAGGCCCAGAGGTCTTTGTGTCCCAGACCTTCTCAACGACCTGCAGGTCTTGGGCCCTCAGGCTTGCAGCTGTGCTGGGCACACATGGAATGTGGTAGCCCAGCGAGCTCCTAAATGGATCCCTGGCAAATAGGTGTTCCAACCCTGGGCTTTGGCAACAACAGCGCTCCCTCTCTTTTAGACAACTTAACACCTGCCAGAAGGACAGAGGGGGCCTGAGGCTCCTTTTCCGGCTGCTTCCCATCCTGTTCAGTGAGTATCCCTGACCAAAAATGGTTCCCTCAGCCCTGGGAAGAGGGACCAGCTCCTGAAGAAAATAATCATCTCTTGACAATGTGACTCACAGCTCTTGGCTACTGGTGCGGTGCGACGATGTGGCTCAAGGATGTGTTGTGGGTAAGCGCCTCTTGCTGTGGGGAAGTCAGCATCTGCAAAGGCCATGGCTCTGCCCTCCTGCCTTCCCTGAGAACATGGGGCGCCTGGCCAGAAATACCCATCACCACTGGGGCGGTGTTGGGGGGAGGCACCTGTGCTCATCCTCCAGTCTCCTCAGTGGCTTGATGGGGTTCAGAGTGGGGCTCCTCCTCAGTGACCTCCACAGGGTGGCAGGCTGAAGAGGGGAGCACTGTGCCAGAAGGTGCCTTTGCTGCTTGCATACCTCTTGGAGGGCTGTGGGGTTCAGATGGAGACCCAAAAGCTTCTCTGCTGAACGTGGCTGGTTAGGGAACCCAACCTTTGGGTCAGGGTTTCTCCAAAGTGACTCAAAGCAGCAGGATGTTCTTCCAGCTCTACCTAGGGTAGTCTCCTTTGGGAAGCCCTGGCAGTGATCCTCACGCTTATGCGGTATGTTAATTTTGCAGACGTCCAGGCCTCACGGAGCTGAGCAGGAACTACTGGGGTAAGAGTGCTTTCTTCCTAAGGGGCACACCCTGTGGAGCTGTCTCAGACGGCCTCGTGCTGCCTGCCCTTGCCTTGTGTCCAGGGATCTTGATCCTCCCTATGGGTGGTGGAAGGGAGCCATCTGTAAGCCGGAGGAAGGAATGGGGCTGGGGAATGCGGGGTGACCCAAGCCCATGGGACTCTTCTCTGCATGGCATTTGGAGCCTGCCCACAGGGGCTGGCAGCTGCTGGTCAAGACCTGCTTTTCCTTTGCTTCCAGCAATTCACAGGCCCAGGTGAATCAGGACTTCAAGCAGAAGGTGCCTCAGGTGTATGCTGCTAGGGGAAGAGTACTGAATATTGTGAGAGAGGTCCTCAAAGACCATGCTGTCCAAGAGGAGCAAATAGAGGTAAAGCTGTTGGGGCTGGATCACAGACCTCGCTGCCTTTCTGGGCACCCTCCTGTTGCTTCCTCTCGGCACTCTCAAAGTCATCACTTTTTTCGACAGCTCTTGCCTAGGGTTGTCCGACACAGAGATGCTCCTCGGCTCTGTGCCAGGACTCGGTGTTCATGCAGAACTGCCCCATGTGCCTTTGTGTTCACTGCCATCTTGCCGTTCCCACTTTTTCCCCAGGAAATTCTGCAGTTGACAGAGGTGGCAATTAAGAAGGTGCTTGAGAACTATGTCCTGATGCCTGACTGGGCTCTGGAAGCCATAGGTATGTAGACAGAAAGTATCCCTGCCATCCTTCTATGTATAGCACTGCCCCGGGCTCTGGCACTGCCCCGGGCTCTGCTAAGCTCTGCTTTCAAGCCTGAGAAATACATGGTAATGCACTGCTGCTCCTCCTAATCTCTGCGCTGTCTTAGTCAACTTCTGTCCACCTTCATGTCAGGTGCCAGCATCGATGAGGAGAGGACATCCAAGAGTTACGGTGGGGAAGGCATGATGACCTGGCTGCTTTCTCTATTCACCTTCTTATTTGCAAACCCTCCAGTGACAATCTTGCAGGTATGATAAGGGAAGGCCTGACCTGTGGTTCAGCTCTTTGCTTTCAGGTTGGCAGACCAAGTGCACAGCATTTACTGCTGATGGTCATGGCTTTCTGGTTTCAGCCCAGTGTTACCCCTGGCAACTGCTGGCCTTTCCACGGATCTCAGGGCCATGTGGTCATCCGGCTGCCTGTGCACATCTGGCCAACAGCTTTCACCGTCTGGCACATCTCCGAGGCAGTGTCTCCCTCTGGGGAAGTCAGCAGCGCCCCCAGAGAGTTTACTGTCTTTGTAAGTCTTTGCCTTGTGCTTCTCAGGGGGGGCTGGCCCAAGAGAAAAGACATACCTGAGATGTGCTTCTTGTGGCACCTCCTCTCAGCACCCCATCCCCTATGGGTATGTGGGGGTCCTGTGCCTCTGGGAGCTTCTTCTCTGCTTCATGCCCAAAGATCCTGGAGCATGTGCTCAAAGCACCCTGACCCACAATCACCCTAAGCTGTGCTAGACTACTGCTGGAGCCCAGGGAGGTGGGGAAGGGTTCCTGGGTTCAGCCTCAGCATGCCCTTTTCCTGGTGCCCTGCTGGAGCCTGACCCACTCCCTTTGTCTCTTTTGTCTCTTGTCTTCAAGGGAGTGGATGAGGCAACGGCAGAAACTCTCTTGGGAACATTTACCTACGACGTGCACAAGGGGATCGCTCAGACGTTCCATGTGCAGGTACTGCAAAAGCTGTGGCAGAATGCCTGGGAAGAAGGCAGGGTTGTCTGCAAGTCCCTGGAGGAAACAGTGCAGAGTATCACCCCAGCCAGCCCCTGCTCTCCCATGCTCCTCGCTCCTGTGGGGAGGATGGCAAGAGGAGACCAAATGGGGCTTTGCTTTGCTGCCAGAGACAGCTGTCCCACCTTAAGGGCTTTCCTTTTTCTTCAGGCAGCACAGAGAAAGCAGCAGTGGGAAGGGGACCGGGAAGGGAAACAGTCCCACTAGAGCAGATGGTGGGAGTGAGGGAGGCAGACATCTTACCTTCAGTGAGACCCTCCTCACATCCCACGGCTGCACCGGCAGCAGTGCTCCTCCGGTTCCCAATGCTCTGCTCAGCAAGGCTTCAGGGCCTTTGCTTTCCAAGCACAGAGGGCTCCTCCATGGCCCTTGCAAGGGGACATGTGGTTGCCCTTGCTTCCTCCTTTCGTCAGCAGCCCCAGTGATGTGCTGTGGCTCTGGCCACCCGTGTAATGATGGGTCCCCTCATTTTTTTACAGAAGGAGCTTCCCGGGACCTTTCGTTACATCAAATTCCAGGTGCAGAGCAACTGGGGAAATCCAGAGTACACGTGTGTGTACCGAGTACAGGTTCATGGGACGATGGCGAGCCACACCACCACCTGAAGGCCCTAGAGATACTTTAGGAAAAATAATAAAACAAGGATGTGTGCAGTTGGACTTGAGTATGTTCCTTGCAAACATTCTTCCAACGATGGTTCCATAGCTTGCACCACTAGTGGGGAAGGGAACTTTCTCCCTTAGGAAAAAGATACTCATGGTCTGGGCTGCAAAGGACGGGACAGGGGAATGGGGCTTGAAGGAGCAGCCCCAGTGGTCCAGCTCCAGCTTCTGCAGCACAGGGTCACTGGGAAAGCAGAATCACAGCCCCGGGGTAGGTCATAGTAGTAGGGGACTCTGAAAGGGACAGAAGCACTTGTCTGTCAGCCTGACCCAGTCTCAAGGGAGGTGTGTTGCAGTTTGACACGTTATGTACACTCTGTTACTTACCTGTCTAAAGGAAACCGGCATATGCAGAGCCACTCACAACAGCTATTCCCAGTGTTGTGATTATAACTGGCTGTGCCTAGCACAGCCTCTTGTGGGTTGGATTTGGGGCTTGAGGTATTCCTATGGGCTAACATAGTGTATGTATATAAGTATCTGAGGCAGCTATTCATAAAGAGATTTTGATCCAGGTCGTTCTCCTTTACCTCCCTCTTTGAACAGTCTAGGGAGAAGGGCAAATCTGAGCAGGAGCTGTGCTGTTACGTGCTATAAAATTCCTGCCAAAGCTGCCTCTCACCCTCCACTGACTGCAGTGGAAACCTGTGGAGACTAGCCTTCTCAGGCTAATGTTAGCCTTTGTAATTACTGCCCTGGTCTTCCTCTGCAGCCATTGAAAAAATGCAGTAACCCACCCATGAATAATGACAACCTTTGGAGACATCATGTCTTTTGGTTGACTGTAGAGGGGAATACTTAGTGAGAGCACCTAAGCAGGGTCCTTCAAGCTGGTGGTCTGAATCCTCCCTCAGGTCTGTTGTGGTTCCTTTGGATCTATTTGGTTCTGTAGATCAGGCACCCAGCCCATTTGACTAACATGCCTTTTTTCTAAGTGAACCTGCTGATAGTTTCAGGCTCCTAAGGCAATGCAGGTACCACCATGAAGAAGAGTGGTCACAGGAAGAAAATTTGCCTTGACATGTTTTTATTTTAGTTCACATGTGCAGAAATAAGTTTTGGGTCATATATTCCAAAAGAAAAATCATAGACTTTAATGTTTCTCTAATCTCTCATCCTGACAAGCACAGCTCAGTTGTTTCATCAGTCTGGTCACTTTTCAGCCACTGGGGGATGATTTCAAGCTCCAAAAAGTGTGGAACACATTGTGCTGTCTGTGTGCATAGGATAAAGTTACCCTTGCCCTTGGGGATAGTCCTGAAAGACTGTTGAAGGATTCCTAGGATAAACGAGACACTGAGTGTCTCTGCCTTTATTCAGCTCACATACTGGGTCTGAAGGATGTGGTGGTTGGTGTTACATCAGTGTGTTTTTCCCCCAGTTTTGGAAGACTAGTGCTGTTGCAAGCAGTATGGATGTCAGTATTCCTGTACTCTGGCATCAGCAGGCCTGGTGAAGGGCAGGGAAGATCTCCTGGGATGACCCTTCGTGCCTCACATGTATTCAGTCTGAGCTCACAACATAGTCTGCTCCATAAATCTAGTGTTTATTTTCTGGTACAGCTCATCCCCAGCAGCCCACGTGCTCAATAACATACTGCAGCAGAGGGCAGCTCACAGACAACAGAGGAAATATCTCTTAGGCATGTCTTGCCTATCTCATTCCCAGCCCAGAACTTTTCCCTAGTTTTAATCCCTGTGGTTTGAATTCCTTAAGAGTCTCTAGAAAAGATCACCCTCTCGTTCATCGCAAGACTTCTCTCCCAGGACTCTAAGAGTTAATATCCCTGGAGCATCACACTGGGACGTGCAAGTCTGTTCATGCAGTTGAAAGTTCTCTTTTATTATTGCTTCTATCTCTCCTATCAGATGTCTCACTCTTAACAGAGTTGTTATTAAGATAATTAGTTAATGTGGGTTATTTTATTATTGTAGTTGTGTTTGGTTTGATTGCACACTCAGCTGACACATGTCATAAAAGCAACAAAAGCATTAAGAAGTTGCATAATTGGCAAAATAGAACTGTCAGTGTTATGGAGTTCAGAGAATTGCAGGGAGAAGAAATGTACAGACTCCATAGAGACACAGGTCCTTCCATGAACCTTGGATTTCTCCTCCGAGCATTTATTAGTCAGGAAAATGACTGGCATTTCCTCTTCTGTGTTTTTTTCTCCACTTGCGCTATATTTTGTGATCTTTGTTTTAGCCTGCAGAGGAAGGCAACTCAGTCTTGTTTATCTTTGCCAGAGATTCCTTCTTTTGGGAAACCGCATCGGAAATAACTTTGGATGGAGGCAGACAAGAGGCTTTAAAAAGCATCTATCAAGTAATCAAGTGGATCCATGTGTCGTATTTCCTGACCATCTATTGCCTTGGTATCTGCCATTGGCACATGTCCCAGTGCTGTCAGAGTATTACAATCCTACTTTTATTTACATTTAGCATTCCTCTATTCAAATACTTAAACCAGCTTCATCAGTGCAAAATCCTGGCAATTTTCATCTTCTTAACCTTGTGAATTTTCCTCACGCATCCTCCTTACACATAAGCTGGGGAAATATATTACTTTCTTCAGCCCTGGTCTGAGAAGCTGTGTTTCAGCCCATCCCATCAAGGCTCTGTTCTGCTACCTGACAAGTGCAACCGTGTCTTTCTTTCTGTTGGTCTTCAGGCTCAGATTGAAGCTGCGAGTAGAACGCTCCACAGACTGCTAAACTCCAACCAATCTGCAGTCTTGTCGACCTGCAGATATTTCCTCCAGAGTTTGAGATTTTTGGCATCCCAACTTTCCTGGATGTGCTTACATCATCCCTGTGCAGAGAAGGACTTGGCTGTACGGCTTAGAATGTGCTCCGTGTAATTGAACAAGTTCCCTTCAAAAATACCCTAGCAGTTTTACCAGTTCTTGTCCACGGTTATGAGGCATGTGATGTAGCCCTGTGGGCATGAGAAGAAAAAGCCCTCCCAAGAGGCATTTCCTGAGCTAATTTGATAACTTTGGGGTTTGAAATGGTGGGGAAAGAAAAATCTCATGCAAGAAACAGGCTGGCAAAGCGGGGACATGCACAGACATTTAAAAAATAATACATCTTGATTTTTCAGAACATGGCCAGAGGAAATCAATCCGTAATGCAGTAAACAAACTCCAGTGAGTTATAAGCAGTGTATACCCAGAGTAACTCAGTTCCAAACATGGGCACTGCTGCAGTGAGGATTTGGCCTTTGAAATTTCCTTTTGCAGTTGCTGCTCTGAGGAAGGGATTTTAGAGAGAACCCCTGCTGCATGGAACTCCCTTCACACAACCTGCACTTTCAAGGTGTGCTGCTGAGGCACAAAGCACCAAAGAGGCTCCTGCCAGCTTTCCAAGGCTCTGAACTTTGGGCATAATGTTTTTAGGTCATTGCTTAAAAGCCAAGAGTGAAAAGAAGGGCAGACAAAGGAGTATTAGCTAGAGTTCTTTTCAGTCTCCTGGGAGGGACAATGGGTGCAGTTCACAAGCAGAGGCGCACAGCTGCAGTTTGCTGGTTGGGAGGCTGCACATTGAGTAGAGATCAGAATTCAGAACGATTAAACACGTCACCTGATTGTTACCGACAGATTAAAAAACACCCTCTGCCAGCTTTGCACATTTGCGGACTCTTGTCTTTGTGAGTCAGGAGGCAGTTCCCGTTGTGAGACACACACGCTCTGTAGTACAGGTTGATTTTTGGCAAAGCCTAGATGATCGTGAGCCAGATGGGGCAGGGACAGCATTCCAGTTTTATAACACAATTCCATAATAGGAGACAGCATTCTTTTCATATTAATGTTCATACAATAGGAATTTTAAACTCCAGCTTTTGGCTTATGTGGGAAAAAAAAGTCTCTTCTAAATGTCCTAGCAATGTTATTCCATAATTCTATAATGGACAGGGTTGCTGGTGGACCAATCACTTGGAGTGCAGTGGGTGTTTTGCAGTTGCTTTCATTTCAAGAAACAGCAAACTGGAAAGCACTGATGTAGTTACGTGCTTACTGATGCCACCATGACCTCCTTTTCTGATGGGTTACAGGTGTTCAATCCATGTGCTCTGATCCCAGGGGAAATCCATGTCACCACTTCTCTGCATGCTCCTTGTGAGCACTGTGAAGTACCTGTTGCTTCTTCTCTGGAGCTATCAGGCCACAAGATGTGTAGGCGTTTCCATACATTTTGGTAGCCAAGGTTTTGTAGAGTGCAGTGTGGCTGCTTCAGGACCATCCTTCCCACACACACCACCAGTGACACTTTCTACCTCACCTGTTCTGGTGGCCCAGAGAGAAACCTGAGGATTTCAAGATGTTACTTACGCCCTGACTTTCATCTTGCAGTGCTTTGCGGGGAAGGTAGAAGTTTTAAGGGTAAATTTCTCCTGTTGGGGTTTTGATCAGTCTTTGAATTTCACACCAAAAATAATCCTTGTACTCTCAAGAGCTCTTGCTGCTCTTAGCTCAAGGTTGCAGTGTGGCCCCTCATGGTAGCTCAGATAGATATTTTGCTGCTGGTATCAAGTGTTAAAGGGTTTTCTCCCTTGGACTGTGTAATAAGAGAAAACACTTTAAGGCTTCCAGAAATACTTCAGACCCTCTAGTAATCTCACAGTGAAAAGGGAAACTGCATTACAACCTGGTTTTGGCCAGCAGCCCTTAAGCTAGCATTTAACAGGCTGTTTGGTTTTCAGTGGCCCAAGAAGATGAATTATATGAATTAAGTTTCTCACCTGTGGCACCTGTGAGTGAGACTGCAGAGAGCTTAACTGAACCAGTTCTGTCCAGAGCAGATACAGGGTCTGTTGTAACTAGTCACCAAAAGTTCACACTGTCCTAACCTAAGCCATTAAATCAAGCTCTGCTTTAGACACGGTCTCTGGAAAGGGCAGAACTACCAGTACTGTTTAGAGACACATTGGCACAACTGAAAGAGCAGAAGAGGGCTTGGCCTCCTGAGAGGTTGTCCTGTGCCTTGCCTGAGCTGCTGTGGGTCTGTGGGGATGAAGTGATCCTTGCAAGCATGGTGGCATGGCAGCTGAAAACAGGAGAGGGAAAACCTCATTAAGCACATGAAGGCATATTTGGTAAGTGCCAAGAGTACAAAGAAATTCTGCTCAACGACAGGTTTGCAGAGCAACGGCTGTGTGGGAATTTTTCCTCCTGACAGCTTGGCTGGTATCCTTTAGAGTAAGCCTGGCGAAGGCACTGTGTTCTCTGAGCTAAGGGTGGTAGCCCTCTCCCAGGCTGAATTGGGGATGAACAGCTAGGGAAAGAGGTGGCTCAGGAGACTGGCATGCGAAAACTCCAACCTTTAAAAAAGGGACTTCCTGCCTTGGTGGAAGTGTTGAAATGTCTTAGTGTGTTTCCCTGTCTTCAAACAAGAGCCCCGTGCTCCTGATGTCACTTCCCTGGGCTGCTTGGCCAATAACAGGATGAACCTGCACTGCTTCTGAACCAGACATTCCACTGTGTCACTGGTTATTGTGCTCTACGGGGGGGCAGGAGACTCTGATACCAACATTGTGTTTTGTAGTTTATGTTTCACACACACTTCCCCCCACCTCCTCCCCAGCAGTTCAAAAGGAAACGGCATAGGAACTTGTGCGATGTGCCTACAGGCACACGCAAGCAATGTGACTCATCAATAGACCAGGCTTGGGGAGCTGGTGCCTGTTACAGCGTGAAGCCAGCCTGCTTCTTCACAGAGCTCTGAAAGGCAGCTGGCTATGTCAAAAGGGCAGAGAATAAAGAGGGCAGTGTAAAATGGGGACACAATTAAGCAAAGATTAAAAAAAAGGGAAAAAAAAAGCTATAAAATTTTTTATCTCTTTACTGAAAGCTCCTTTGCGTGGCATTCGCTGAAACAAATAGTTCTGCAGCTTGTTGCTGTAAATAATGGCAGACAGATTTTGCAAGAGTGTTAGTTTATTGTTAGTTTATTTTTAAACATCTGAATGAGCAGTCAGATAACATCTACCTTGGCATGCACCAAATTCATCACAGGATATGTCTTTATCACTTGGTATCACAGAATTTAAGTGATGTCTCTATGAATCAGTTCCCTCTCAAACCTTCAAATGTTCAGCCTCATCTCAGATATTGTACTAAACACTAGCCTCCCCAGGAGGGAGTAGATAATTTATTGCAATTCATTAGTACAGTCTCAGAAAGCCTTGATATAGTTCTTTACATTTCAGAGCATTTTACAGGGAACGTGGGTAAGCACTGTCTAACAGGCAACAGTGTGGTAGGACCCAGTGATTTGGTTGTGTTGGATTGTGTGGCTACACCTTTAGCTATGGGTTGCTTTTACAACACTGGGAATCCATGTTAGCTCTTTCCACTCCCCAGTGGAACTTGGAAGAAATGGAGAAACATATATGCCAAACATTTGAAAACAAATACGATCCTCTAATTTGGCATTGCTTTAAAGATTAAGATTAGTTTGAAATGGCCACAAGAGTCAGAAAGATGCAAATTTTGACTTTTCTGATTTCACAGTAGTCAGGGGGTTTGCCTATATATGGTTGTATTATTTGATTTCTTTACATTTCTAGATAAATGAAATTTCTGTATCTATGGAGACATCAAATTCATAAAAGCAAATTCCTTTATTATGTTCCTAGTTGCTGCCCGTGCTGTCCTAGTTAACACAGCTGTATTCACATGTCATGGGATGGCAAGGTCAACTATTAAATACATCTTAGAGTGATTCCCAAGGTTATCACTGTTTGATTACCACTCAAGGTCATCATCTGTTTGTCATTCATCATATAACAATACAAAGAAAAGAGGCTCTCTAAGCATAAATAAGAATAATATTAATACTAATAATTCATCACACTGCAGAACTAATTGCAGATTTCACCACATTTTCAAGTATCCATTAAGAAAAAGATAATCTTGGTTTTGTTCACTTGGAAGGAGAAGTGTCAAGCTGCTTTATTTCTGGACATCCTAGACAGTTTATCAGCCCAGTGCCTCAGTGTGGTTCATGGTCCATGCCTTTGGTACTGAGACTCACTAAATATCCAGAAAGATCCTGGTGTGAGCTGTTCTGAAGCTCGGTACTACCACATAATAAAAATAATAAGTCAACTGCTAGGAGAAAATATTGCTCATGAATAAGTTACCTGATGTGACAAATGGCAAGGTTTGAGACAGATTAGTCAACCAGTTCCAGTCATCACCTTGCTTTTGCTTTCTGACAGTTTTCAGAATGTTTCTGTGGTTATCTAAAATTATATTTTGTCCATGAACAATATTGAGGCTTGTATCCTCAAGATCTTTTTTTTTCTCCTTTTCTTCCCAGGAGTGCAGCTAATTTTAAGTCAGCATTCACTATGGAGGACATACCCTTTGAATAGCCTATCTATCTTTTCTGCTCTTCACAGCTTTTACTTCAGTTTTATCTTCCTTGAAGGATACCCTTTTTTCAATATCTTCTTGTCACTGTAACTGGAGAAAATTTACATTGACAAGAGCTGTAAAATTCCACTGGTAAGCAACTTAAAACTAAATTCTTTCCCTGGAGAGATTGAAATGGTGTGATTATACTGTGTATTTGTGTACCCTTGTAATTTATCTTCTTTTATAGTCTTCTGAAATTCTCTCTTGTTCCCTTGAGATAACTTAATAGTACCCATGAAGGAGCATGTCCCTGGCACATCTACATTTGGGGTGTGACAGTGGTATGCAGCTAAATGCCGAGTTCATTGAGTTGAGGCCCAAGAAGTCACTGTAACCCGCACACTTCTGGTATTCATTCCAGATTGTTCTGTGTCAGACCTGTACTGATTAACTGCCTTCACAATGAAGGACAAGGTGGGGAGACATTCCTGAGCTTGTGAATCTCCTGGGGATGTTCACAATTGTCTGACAAAAGAAATTAAGATCTCTTTTACAAGAATGAAGTCTTCAATATATTTGAAAGGACAGATGAAGAAAGTTTTCCTTGGCCAGGTTTTTGCATTATTTTCCTTTCAATTTTTTTGTAATTCATTTAGGCAATTTATTAAGGATATTTTAGAAGGCGAGTCAGAAGTGGAATCATTTTCCTATTTTAGAAACTGCTTGTTTAACATTTATTCATGCTGGGTTGGGTCTCCAGATGGCATAGCTCCATTTAATTTCAGTGGATCTATGCCAGTTTCCAGCAGCTGAGAATCTTGTCCAGCAAGTCGCTTTTGGTCCCATGACTTAAGTAACATCTAAAGAGTCAGCCCCTGGGGTGATGACCAGAAATTCTTAACTTTACCAAAATGAACTATTCTTTTTCACTGATCATCACAGAGCTAGCAAGCACATGCATAATCTCTGAACAGACACAGTGCCTTTTCCCCTCATCTGCCTTTCATTGCTGGTGGTTTTGTATCTAAATGTGTTCTTCTGTTCAACAAGATCCAAATGGGAAAGGGCCAACATGATTAGTTTTATTATAATAAATATATTTTATTATGTATCTCAGGCTCTAGTGAGAGTACAGAGCTTGTGAACTGTGCTCCCACTGGTAGAAAAATTGGAAGGTACCAATAGAGTTATGCCATTTAGTCCATACATGGATCTGGCCCATACATCTGCTTTAGAAACTTGTCCAACCATCACAACAATACTTGATCATATCAGCTATTAATGTATTTGTCTTTTGATACTGGTTGTGTGGTAGAGATCTATTACCAAGAAAATGCCACTCAGACCACAAGTGTCAGACTCTTCTATGATAAAAGAAGGACCCAGCATAACACTTTGGTATCTGAAATGAAATTTTGGAAGAGCAGAAAAGACAGAACACTCAACTGCTATAGAGTAATCAATAAAATCACACTTAGGCATTTGAAGCAATGTGTTTCCTCGTTAAAACTTCCTGCATTGAAGTTTCTGCAATTATGTTCCGCACATCTGCAATCTATGGTGGGTGACCCTGGCTGGTAGATAAGCACTCATCCAGCTGCTCCCTCAGTTGTTCCCCCAAGCAGGACAGGGGAAGAAATAGGAAGAGAAGCAAGAAAATTTGTGGGTCTAAATAAAGACACTGATTCAGGTGTTGAGAAGTAAAGATGACTAAGATCCAAGCACTTCGGAAAACACCTTTCCTCTCCCCTTCCTAGTCTCTTGCCCTTGTTGTCACCGCAGGTTATGCTCAGTCTATTTGACAAGGCAAGAGGTGGCACAGAACATTAGGGACAGAGTGTAGCAGTTTCTTTCTGCCACTCCTTGTTCCTTATTCTCTTTTTTTGTGCTTCTCCTTCCTTCCTACTTTTTCCCTGTGCTCTCTTGTGGGTCCTTCATGGACCACAGTCTTCTCAGGGAGTACCTGCTCTCATGTGGGTCCTCCAGGAGCTACAGTCCCTTCAGGGGACTGTTGTAGAGTCAGATAGATCTGGCTATGGCTGGGCAGTCCCAGACCTCCTCCTACAGAGGTCACCCCTGCAGAACTGCCTCTCTCCTCCCCCCCACTACCAAAATCTTGCCAAAGACACCCAATGCAATCTATAAGTTTTCTTCTTAGTGGAGCTGAACACCTGAGACATAGGTCATTGTGTGTTAGGAATAGCCTACACACTTTTTTATGCACTTCATTAAAGGTCTGTTGCTGGGTTTCTTAAGAGACAGAGTATGGGGCCACCTTACGTCTTTGGTCTGACTCAGTATGTTATTTTGCTTAATGCCATGTTACCTTACCTTATTTCAGTCTTCTTACTGGGGGGAGTCCAGATGTTTAGCAGCATCAAGCAGAGGAACACACAGCTGTCTTTGGAAGAGGAGGGGCAGTAACTTGTCTGGGATCACAGAGGTGGACGTGTCAAAACTGAGCAGCTCCAGGGTAAGGCTGTATCAACACATAATTTTCATTTTTAATATAAATGCTGGAATGAAAAAAAAAAAAGTCTTAAAAAACTTTTGCCATCTTCATTCCCATGATCAAAAATCGCTACCATTTCAATAACATTAATCTGCTCAGATATTAAGCTATTGAATGAGTAGTTTTGATTTCCCTCATCTCAGCTTATTTGCTACTCCTCTTCTAGCTTTAATAGCTATCTGCTTAATATGAGAGCTGTTCCACTTCATTACCTTTCTCTAGTTTTTTTCTTGAGGTGGAACTAATGCAATGCAAATTGTGATGCCTGTCTCTGATTTTTCTATTAGGCAATTTAGGATTCCATACAGCCTGTATTATTGAGTGCAGAGCTAGAAATACATTTGAATTTATGATGAAACCCTGGAGTTTTCAGTATCTCAAGTTTGGGGTTTTTGTTTTTGTTTTTTTTTTAAACAAGTAATGATATTCAATATATTCGAGTTTTTGATGGAGGCTTTTTCTGCAAAGTATGTTGCACACACATTTCAGTTCTGCTTTTTCCACATGATGCAATTCCATAGCAGCTGCCATATGAAATTTATGACATACAGCTAAAGCATAGTATGAGCTTAACGGGGCACTAAAGCTGCAACAGTGCAATGTGAACAAGTTCACAGACACTGTTCAACTGGTTGGTGAAATCAAATATAAGAAATGGT
Organism: Pezoporus wallicus; assembly: GCF_028554395.1. Lineage (NCBI taxonomy): Eukaryota > Metazoa > Chordata > Aves > Psittaciformes > Psittacidae > Pezoporus > Pezoporus wallicus. The sequence continues at coordinate 1,849,339 of NW_026636323.1, read as the reverse complement.
TGAATAAGTTGCCAGAAAGACTGGGAAGGTATCTATTAAAACACATTGGTGCCTGGAGAGCTACAGTTACCTTAGCAATCAGAGCAATTTCCTCTTTGAGTAAAGAGGAAATCAGTTTTGGATTAAGCCCTGCAACATGTGTATATGCTCTTTTGAGTATGTAGTCTTTGCAGGAAATACTGCAAATTGCTGCTTTTATAAACTCTGGATGTGATGTGCAGCTCAGCTAACACTTCTACTTTATTTGTTCCTCACTTTTGCTTTTATTTCACAGTAAAAAACTTGAAGGAATTTGGTGGGCTGTGTTGTCCAATACCCTACGTCAATCATATCAAAGAGAAATCCTTTCCCTTCTTCCTTAAAAACAGTGAATTTCTTTACCCCAGTATTGTGAAAGAGGGGATGTTCTCCAACCATATTCTTTAGGTGGCTAGAGACTTTATTTCCAAGTGACATTTTCAGTGTATGCATAGCCAGCCTCTATTAATTTATAAATAAGTTGTTCTTTCCCTGAGCAAAGGGAAAATGCTTTTTCCTTGAGAAGTTTTCTTTGCTTTTTGTAGAAAGCAGTACTGTCCCTTCTCTGCTTTTGTTTTAATGCTGAGCAAGCCAAACTGTTTTCTTTGCCCAAACTACAGTAGTGATAGTCTTCATGATAGTAACCGTGATTGGCGTAGTTTTATAGTCACATCTGGATTACTTGCAGTGCCTTTGCCTCCTCCCAAATGTAGAGCTGTCTGATGTTTTTCACAGTACCTTTTCATTTCTTTTGCTGGACTAGATCAGCTCAAAACTTGGCAGTTCCCATTCTTTTGCAGCATGCTCTGTCTGCTGAGAAATGGCTTGCTTTGCTGATTGATCCTTTTTTTTTCCATTCCCTGTAACCTTCTCCTTATATGTTGTAGAGGAACACATATTCATCAATTTAGGTGCCTAAATGTCTTCTCAAGGCTTATTTCCTTTCTTGAAATATTTGCATCTTTGCTTGGATTAAACTTTAAGCTTCCTTTACTAGAATGTTCCTCTCATCCCTACATAGGGAAGCCTGTGAGAAAATGATCAGCTTGCTGAAATGGATAGGAGTTACCATTTTATTGGCCAGGAAAAGGAAACTCTAAGGAGGTCTGGAAATCCAGAAGAAAGAAAGCATGTGTAGAATACAGGAATCTGCAACACAACAGAAAACGTTATTCCGGTTACTATTTCCGGGAAGTAAATTTTTGTCATAGCAGCAAGGCTAGTAGGAAATCCTATAGAAGTGTTAGACCGTGACTGTATTTGGTAACTATGCCTGAAAGGAAACCCTCAAGGCAAACTTGGCTTGTGAATACCATATGAAATTGGAGAGAACCTCAAATAACCCTCTTGATTCAGGAAATATCAGAGGATACAGATGTTGCATGAATGAATTGGTCTAGTGCCTGGAAGGAGGATGAGCCTGATTCTTGAATTGGAAAATAACGCTTCATTAGAAAAGAAATGATTATGAGGAAAACTCTTAAGGAAACATGTCTATTCTCATGCTAAGGTCAGGAAACGGTGTTTGCTTGTTTGTTTGTTTAATATATATTTATTAATTTAAAGGATTCAACTCTCATATGTCAATGATATAAATTCCAGAGAAATGGACATCAATTCTATAAGAAGAACTGAAACGGTCAAATAATAATCTTAAAACAGTATTATGGTGTGATTCTTTTTTCATAAAAACACACAGAGGGCTTTTTGTTAGTGTAAATTAAAGCTTAGTTTGGGAACATGGATTTTTTACATCCTGGAGTTGAGCAAGATATTACTGCATATTTCTTTGCTGTGAAAGGGATGTGCAAAATAGGAAATTCAAAGGTATGTAAGCAGTTGAAGTGGGAGATCAAAGGTATCAGTGAACTATTTTCCTATTTGGATTATCTATTTCTCCAGTCTTATTTCAACACCGAAGAGACAATACAGATGCAACCCTTGGTTCGGGAAGTCCATATGCTGACTGATGTGGAAAGGATTTCTATTCTGAAGCTGTTTGTATACTCTTTTAGTGTCCTCCTCTGCTGTTCTCAGAAGGCATTTGACAAATTGACTCTTTGGCTGGCCAAGTACAGCTGTTCTGCTACTGTGTTCTCAAGAGTGTGTGAGGATACATGTTCTACAGACTTGGTCTATGTGATAAGTTAGAACATCTCTTAGAAGGAGCATCTTCAGTATCTGAAGAAGGTCAGCTGACTCATGAGTTTGGGTGTATATGGGTGGCAAAAATAAGAACTGGTGTGTTTTGGGTGTGGAGCTTGCAAGATGGAAATATGGAAGCTGCTCTACAGAGTCCAAACCCAAGACTCAGGCAGCATTTAAGGAACCTTGGGGTAAAATACTAGCAAAAAAGATCAAGGAGAGCTGGAGAAATGCGCCTGACTGTCCAAACTATATACAATGCTTTGTTATCCAGATTTTTTTGCCTAAAATTATAGGCAAACTTGGTGATTTGTCCTTAGAGGACTTCTAATGCAAGAGTTTTAAAGCTACACCTGAGAGAGCACTTTTGTGCAGGTATTATTTGTTTGACAAGTTCAGATTCATGCTGAAGGTGCTGGGAATACCTGGAGAAGTAACAGGTTGCTAACATGAGCAAAGGCTTTGAAATTTGAAATTTGCATCTACTGCCCCATAACTCAATACTTATCTGGGATCACTTGTGTGAGTCATTGGTGGTTTTACCTCTCATGAATAATGTGAATTCCCATACTCATGGTGAGAAATTTTTGCCACTTGATTGTTGTGTCACCAATTTGCAATTCAGATATCACATGCTTATATATATTTCATCTAATTTAACACATTTAGGACATCTTGTTTATAAAAAATTATTACGGAAGTATCGTAAGCTACAGAAAATAAGATGGGATTTTTGTTAACTTTCCACATATTCCATTATTCTAGTGCTTTCTTTTAAAAACATGCTAACAAAGCAGGTCAAAATGCCCTGCTGATATTTTGTCAAGGCAAAACATAATACATCTTCAATTCTAACAAACTTCACAATGTCTTTTTAAACAGATTCTGAAAAGTGGGTTTTTTGCAGCTGAACCACAGAGGTGTCATTAGTGTTGCATACCTGACGTGGAAGTCTGACACCAGACACCCAACACCACCAGTGTTCTGGATCTCCAGCCCAAGTATCTCATCGATATTTCCCTGGAGTTTGGGAAAAGCTGGATTTTGAAATCTGGCTGTGGTATGAAAATGATCCAATCTGATGCTTGGTGTTGAAAGAATATAATCAAGCCTGCCAATTTACACTACAGTGAAAAAATAGAGATTCTTTGGGGTTCTAAACAGTGGAGATAAAGCTATGGTTCATATGTTGATGTTTCCATGACTTTTGACCTGAACACCAGGTGACACCTCATTAGAAATGCCAGGACAAAATTACAGCCCTAATTAAATGCTGCTGTTTTGCTTTCAGGGAAACTTTTAAAAAGGAAAAAAAAAAATAAAAAAAAATCCAAAACACAGAGAAGATGCAGGAAATTGCTGGAGGCAAATTATGGTTCTAATCATGTAGGGAGCATGTATTTGTAACTATGGACTATGATCAAGTGACCTATGTAACACTTGAAGCATGTTATAAGATACTCTACTCACTGGCCATGCTGCAGCAGTATTGCAGTGCTGTTTCCTTGACTTGCATCTGAAGTGGAGTTAGGTTGCTGTACAAAGAAATTTCAGACCCAAGTCTACAGAGACACTTGGGTCCCATTAGAATAATCCTTTGGTTCAGTGAACACTAAGCCACCTGAATACCTCTGAGAAACCGGAACCAAGTGATCCATCCATAGTTACAAGGAAAGCAGAGGCAAAGCAAGAAACTCCTAAGTCACTGTTTTGTGCTTTAAGTGCTACTCACCCCTTTGTTCAATAACAGAACTCTATAGAGTTTGAACCCAACATCATGAAGGATTTGACAAGTAAGAAGTTTGATGGGAACAAACAACTCTAAAGAAGATCAGAAATAAGCAAAAAAAGCATATCATTATGGTAAATGTAAATTAATTTGCAAGGCCAGGAATCTTAACCATAAATCATGGCCATTACAGTTTATCCATCTACTTTATTTTGAACCTATTAAATTCTACTGCTACCACATAGAAGGATATCCAGGAAAGAGATAATCACTACTTTTTCTAGTGGACATCATTTTTTTCACCTCTACTTTTTCTGTAGTAAAAAAAAAGAATGATAGAAGGTAAATTGTGTCTCATTGGCACAATCTGTTTTCAGTTTGCAGGCACTGGTTCTCATTCTGTCTTTCTCTGCTTAGAAGTTCTTCTCTATCTAGTATTGTCTTCTCATGAATGTGCTAACACAGCAATAAAATCATCTCTCAGTCTTCTTTTTAAGAAGCTAAACAGATTGATCTTGCTAACACTTAGATTTTAAGTTACCCTCTCTAGCCCTTGAATAATTTTTGTAGATCATTTTTATTTCAGAGATTACTTTCTCGACAACTGCCTTTCACCTCCGTATTTCTAGTAGTTTTCCCTTCCTTCTCCCCCACTTCCCACCAGGGTTTTCTAGCTGCACCTCTGGTCACAAAATCACAATGGCAGTTTCTGCAGCAGTGCTTGAACACTTGACTTTGAACTTCTTCCCAGCCTTACTGCTATCCATATAATGGTCCCTAATTCTGCCAGTCCAGTCTACAGTCATTGTTGCTGCATGCGTATTTCATTCTTGACTCTAATAGAGTGGTTAAAACTTAAACAGGGGAAGTTTAGATTGGATATAAGGAAGAAGTTCTTTACTGTAAGGGTGGTGAGGCACTGGAATGGTTGCCCAAGGAAGCTGTGAATGCTCCATCCCTGGTGGTGTTCAAGGCCAAGTTGGACAGAGCCTTGGGGGACATGGTTTAGTGTGAGGTGTCCCTGCCCATGGCAGGGGGGTTGGAAGTAGATGATCTTAAGGTCCTTTCCAATCCTAACTATTCTATGATTCTATGAAGCCAGATGGATTCTCCTGCCAGTTCTGCCTGCAACATTATCTACCCTTTCCCCCATCAGCATAATCTACAAATTTTAACTAGTTGTAGTTCTGCATTAGGCCTTAGGTCATCATCCAAACCTTGCAGAGTATTTTGCCTGAGATTCTTCCCTGTAGGAATCTTTATTCAATGATCAACTTTCATCTGCACTCATGACTTCTTGAGATTTTTGTTCCACTAATCCTTTGCTTGTTTATCATCACTCTATTCATATTACTGTAGAATAATTTAGCTTGTAAGACATCTCTGAAGCTCATCTGATCTAACCCCCACCCAAAACAAGGCCAGCTTTAAAGTTAGAGCGAGCTATTGTGTAGTGCTGCTCTTTAATGACTTGTGCTAAGTCAAACGCATTATGGTCTCTTATGTTTTTATTTATTATCTTATGAATTATTTTCTTTATTATTATTATCTGAATTATTATCTGAATATTTAATGACTATTTATTCTGAATATTTAATATCTGAATTATTATCTTTATTATCTTATGAATTACCTTCCCCAAACAATGCTTCAGTGAGTATATGAACCGTAAAGTTCCTTCCATACCTATTTCTCTATGTTTCTAATGACCTGAAAGGTTTTTTACAAGTCCTATTTCCATCATCTAGTGGACTGACATTCATTGTATTTCCCATTAACTGAATCCCATAGCAACAATTAAACAGGAAACTATTCGGTGGAAAAATTTTGCACTCATTTAGAAACAGATGAGTTTTTCTCTGTGTCACCTTTTGTCTGTTTCTCTCCATTTTCCCTGATATTTGTGATTTTTCTATTCTTTTCCCAGCATTTTCTTCCCCTGGTAATTCTTAATTAAGTTCCTCTTTGTATTTCATCTGTATAGGTATTTTACCTGTATTGATGTAATACACATTGGTGTATACTTCACTTTCTGTTTTTAGGAAGTAATACTTGGTTCTGGGGGGAAGCCCATACAGAATCATTTTCATGATCAGAGTCTAAATAAAGACATGAAGTGAGAAGGGACGATGAAAAGGTTTGGTCCATATACCTGGTGTATTCATTTGCGCTCCATCCTATAAACACTGTTTACAGATTTTAAGTTTTTCTTAAATGTGTGTAAACTGAACTCATGTTTAATTGACCAGGACAGAACTACTGCTCTAGAAATGGGCTGTACTCTTTAACTAAGAATAACCCACAGGTGAGGTACCACAAAGTGGAAGAGAAGGCATCAGAGAAGGAAAAGGGACCCATGGGACCCATGATTCTCTGGGGCAACTGGTCGGAAATCTTTGGCTATACCCATGCTAGTAAATTACACAGGACTAGGGCCTGCCCTCTGGCCAGAGCAAGAGGCATAGCATGACTCACCTCTCTTCAAGTCACTTCTTTCCAGGTGGGAACAGGTTGATCTTGTCCATACTTCCTGGTTGGGTGCAGAACCAGTCCTCTAGTCCTACATTTCTGCCTTATTAAACTGTTAGCTAACCAACATTATGTTCCCCATCAGTGGCTGACCCAGACACTACATCACTGAGATCCTTGTGGTCCTTGTCCTCAGCTTTGGTGCTGGAAATGCCACCTGGTAGCCATCCTTTCAATCCCACATCCGTTAGTGATGGTTATTATCCAGCTGAGGTGTGAACTTCTGTGGCCGTCTGGTTCTTCAGGTATTTTCTAAAGGAGAAGAAAAGAGAATGTAATTTATGTAATGTGTATAAAGGACGCGTTATTACCCATGAATGTATTAAGTAAGTGGATTAATTTATACAGGTATACATTGCACACATTCTATACAAGGGATATTTCCAGTTCCATTTCTAATCTGCAATAAGGGATACACATTCATGAGGAAACAGAATTGTGTGGTTGAAATGAATCATTTCCATGCACCCTTTTCTAAAAGACCTCTTCCTTTTGCTGTCCTCCTCATCTTCTTTCATTCCAGATGACCAATGAGGAAAAAAAAATAGGTAATTGTCTAACTGTCAAGTTAGGCAATTAAAAATACCACTCTCTTCAATAATAATCTTCAATTACATTGAAGGAACTCAAAGAGAACGATGGAGGTAGATGAGTTTGGAGCTTAGAGGGTGAGAAGATGCCAAGCTGAAGTTGTTCTTTCATGAAAGTTGTTGATGATCATTGCAATTCCAACTTGCTTTCCAATCATGGTTGCAAATTTTGTTCTTTTCTAAGTGCTAGGTCTGGACTGTGCTCTTTGCTTGATTCAGAGAATATGGAAAAGGTTGAGTAGATTCTCATCAGCTGTCTCTTTTGACATAAAGACAACTTGGTTAACATCTCATAGCTTTCCACCAGTGCTAGTATGGAGTATTCTGGCTCCAGCTTGTGTCTTTAATTTTGCAGCAGGGTCCAAGATGTTCTTACAGGCTTTTGAATGTCTGTGGTAAGGACAAAAGCTTGTCATCATTGTACACCATGAAAGTAGCTAGTAGATTCTGTGCCTGGTGACGATCAGAAAAAAGAATAATTAGGAAGCTAAAGGGGAAAGGTGCTTGTTGTTCAGAAGTGGTAGACTTTCTCCTTGTGGTGTTAAAGCAGAATTGCTATTAGCACAGCAGGGTGCGTTTATTACCTCCGAAAGCAAGAGCAGGCAAGTTTAGACTTGAATTTCTCTCATTTTATATAGGCCAGAGGCACAATATTACTGGAAGCTTTTTTAATGCTAGGTGTGTCACAAGGATGGGAGGCATGAGAAAGGGTGTGTTTTGGAAGACTGTAACTGAGTTGGGTAAGAGCCACTGGCCAGCTTCCTTTTCACACCAAAAGTGCAGCTAGCTTGACATACAGACCTATGGCCAGCTCAAGATTCAAGCTGCTAATAATATGTTATTTTTCTCCTTCAGGCCCCTTTGTAGCTTTAATTAAATTGTGCTTGCACTTGAAAAGTTTCACTTCCTGGTATGTGCAGTTTTGTCTGTTCAAATTCTTTTATGCAAGTAGAAAAATTACAGGCCTGCCTTACTACACTTGTTAAGGCATGGGACGAAAGCTCATCTCAAGCAAGTACTAGGAGTTAGTGCAACCACAGAGCTAGTCAACTCAGAGATGGATTTACCAATAGAGAAAGACAGGGATGAAGACAGAGTGGGTGAAGGGGACTAAAGTGACAATATTTCTCTATCAGCACTGAGTCACAACAGAAAGAATTGACAGACCATAAGAGGAAAAATTAATGGACCACCTACTACAATACCCTTCAGTCTCCATGCAATCATATTATATCCTATGGGGCTTCTAAAAGCTTCACCTCTTGTCGAAATACCTCTTATAGGAGGCATACCATTTATAGGAGCGAGGCTGAGTTTCCATTTACATGAACACTCAATTCTTGGTCATACTGATAAAGCCTATAAGAATCAATCTGAGCAAGGTAAGGAGACCAAATTGTTTATCATTGGATGTACACAGAACTTTATTAGACTGTAACGAATTTCAGGAACTGACAACCAAAGTGTACTTGAGGTGAGTGACCTAGAAACAAACTCTGTACCTTGTTGCTTTGAGCCATACAATATGATTTACTTTTGTAAATGTGTGGCTCACCCTGATTTCTGAAACTGCCAAAATCTAATATTTTTTTTGACACTGACATGTGAAGTGTGTAACTGATACTTTAAATGAGGGACTTCATAAAAATGACAGCGGAAGTTTTTAATTATATGGGATTATTCTTAACATGTACTAAATTTTCCATAACCTCAGACTTAGGACTCAGCATTTCTGATTTCAGTAATTTGCAGGCAGATAATACTATGTCTGTGGGCAGAAGGGATAAATTTAGATCTAAAATGAATGACACACATTGTAATGAAGTGAAGGCAAGGTAAGGAATCATCAGCAATGAGTTATTTAGATGGAAATGAACTGGAAGGCGATCCAGGAAAGATGAGGCTAAACACTGTATTTAGGGATGGATGTTCCAGTCATTTTAGGAAATTACAAATAGGTGTTCTATCCCAAAACCATAAAAAATGTCTGGTAAACCATTTTCAAAAGATGATTGTGTCATAAGTGGCAAGGAAATGGCAGAGTTAAGCAGGTGGGATTAAGGAACCTGGCTGCTCCATGTTGAAGGAAGACACTGGAATATCTGCTTTGCAGATCTGCAAGAACAGTTTAATAGAATGACTGTGCAACTATGCTTCCATGTAGGATGAATGGTTTAAAAGTTATGTTTTCTCTGGGCCCAGTGACAGAGAGGACTAATATGAATCAAATGGCTGGCACTCCTAAGAAAGGGACAAGTCAATTTGGTTTATGAGATATCTTGCATGTTGGAGAAAGTGACCAGTCCATTGCAGTAACCAATGACTAGCAAATTTTGGATCTTAGTTATTTTTAGAAAGAGATTTCAAATTCATTTAGTTTTGCTTTGTTTGGTACAATACTTGATTGTCCCAATATTCAATACTTGCTGAGTCCCAAATCTGAGATGATGGAAAATTTAGTACATGTTAAGAATAATCCCATATAATTAAAAACTTCCGCTGTCATTTTTATGAAGTCCCTCATTTAAAGTATCAGTTACACATTTCACAGGTCAGTGTCAAATTTCTGTTATTTTACCTTATTGTTAAGGGCGTACTGAGTGTATCATATTGAGTGACATTTCTAATCTGGTCAAGAATCTACATTGTCCCCTACCAGGTGAATTTTCAAGGAGTATGTAGGCAATCGTTACGAATAAATCTGAGCTAAAGGGTTGTGCCAAAAATGTTATTCTTCAGAGAAATAATAACTTGACAGCTTCTGGATCTGTAATGGCTGTTGTCTCAGTTGAGAAGAAAACTGAGCAGCAAACTTCCCGCTTCCTTCTATGCCACATAGCGTGATAAGATGACTTTCAGTATTGACACTGAAAGTAAAGAACTACCTGTCAATTATCAAAAGGTTTCCTTGCTGAGTGCTCATGCAAGAAGCATTCCAGGTGACTTTTAGATGATTCATCACTTATTGCTACCTGAGTCACGAATCCCACTGGGCGGGATGAACTTCTTTCTCTTCTGTTAGGCTGATTTGCTATGACAAAAAATTACCTGGTGGCATCCACAGTTTTCCCAAATGTGTGAGGAAAGGACGTAGCAAAAGTTCTGAGAAACAAAGTCAGTGATAGATGCTCAGCTGTTTAAAGAGACCTGGAGGTGAACTTGCACTTTGTTGGGGCTGACTTGACATTTGTCTGCAAGGCTCGGTGCCCCTGCACACACGTGGCTGTGGTGATGGCAGTGAGGAGCCTGGTACAGGAGTAAGGTTGAGAACACCTTATTTACAGCTTCTTACACCTAAACACAACAAAGCCAAAGTTTATTTCCTAAAAAGGAGGTTGTGCTGCCTCTGCTTGTGCTATGTGTGTGGGGATAGAGAGTGTGAGCCACAGGAGGATTTCAGAGGTTTCAAAGTGATACAGGAACAACAGACCATTGGTACAGGCAGGGAAGTAGTTATTACCAAAACCAGCTTACACTGCAGGTTCTTGCCTTGTGCCATTAGATACACATCAGAGTGAAGGAAAAGCTTGCTGAAGAGCCTGCAGAGTCCAAGAAATACAGAGAACAGTGCAGCAGTCAGGGAGGGCAGACATGTGAAGTCTGTGTTAGAAATACTGGAAGAATAGCAGGCTTCACTGCATAGGTTGACCTCCTTCTCAGTGTTGGGCTGACCCTACAAATGCTGTCACCTGTCAACTCTCAAAAACTCTTATCTGAAGTAGGAAATTCTATGAATGTCATCAGGACTGACATTGTTCCACATATGAACTCCTACAAAAATGTGCTGCAGAGGATCCAGAGCTGGAAACTTCTGTGTAACATTAATTTGCACTGTATACACTGACTAAAAATAGGGAAAACCCCAAATTACAGTCAGTATCATGAGCAATGGGTGAAAAGCATCCTTTACCTGCAGCGATTGGCTGAAAATGGAAGCCAGATTTTCCATGAAGTTGCAGCCAGTTTCTTTTTTGCTGTTTTTTTGTTTCTGTGCTTTGTGGTTTTTTGGATGTTTTTTCTATTTACTTATTCATTTGTTTGTCTGGGGATTTTTGTTTGTTTGTTTTGGTTTTGTGTGTGTGTGTGGTGGGTTTTTTATTTGTTTGTTTGGAGAGATAAAGTGCTGTTTGCCTGTTTTCCTAAAACAAACCTTTATAATTTATCTCATACTTACCAGTTGTAGTTCATAACCCTACAGAGATTCCCACAGACACAGGGTATGGCATCTTTCAACTAAACTAAGCCTTCTACCACTGAGATTCCCATTCTTTCTTTAAACTTTGAGAAAGCAACAAGATATGTAGGTTTGTTTGTGTCTGTTTGTAACTATTTTGATGGTTTCTAAGTGGTAATAATTTGAAATATTATTGCTTTTCTTGATATAATTTGCTTGTAACGCAACAGTTAAATATATCCTTTTTCAACAGTATAAAGGGAAGGCTGTTGCTGCAAAAGATGTCAGCCCATAGAAGAGTTCTGAGGTGATTTTCCTGCCTCACAGAGAGCATTTTGCATGCAGCCTATGCTTCATTATTTTATGAGAGGCCAGGTGTGTAGAGAAGGGCAATAGTTTCTACTAACTGATTGATGTGCTAGGGAAAATGACACATTTCTAGGCACACACATCCTTGACTTTCAATGTGACTAATGAGTGCTAGATGCAATACCAAAAAGAATAAGTGACCAAACACTGAAGGTTGGAAGCAATAAATTTAAAAATTGTCTCTTTTTTTTTTTGTCTTCTGGATATTTACTGTAATTACCTGGTTGGGGGGATACTGCATGCATAGAGGCAAAAGTTGATTAATGTTAATTTCAGAGCAAACAGAGACAAGAAAGACCAATGTGCTCTACAGCTAAAACTACACTTCCACTAAAGGCCATCTGTGGATTTACAACCCCCAAATTATATGTGAATAACAATTAGCTGCCCTCATATAATTAACTTCCTTCAGCAGTGGATGGATGTCTTTAAAGGCACCAATTGGTGTTGACTTTCAGAACAGCAGAGCTAATCTAAAAACATGTATATACCCAGGTGAGCCTGCTTTCCTCATGGGGAGCAGCAGGAGTGTCTCTAGGACACAGGAAAGGAATTGTGCAGTAAAGCAAGAGTATTTTAAAATAATCTCCACAAAGCTGTGAACACTTATCTTTGTGTCAGACAAAAAAACGTAGAATTAAATTTTATTAGAAATGTGTGAATTAATGTCTGATAAAGTGTTCACTACTTATTTCATGCTTTGCCTATATCCATTGTTCTGAGGGATATCATCTTAGAATCATAGAATGGTTTGGGTTGGAAAGGACCTTAAGATCACATAGTTCCAACCCCCCTTCCATGGGCAGGGACACCTCACACTAAACCATGTTACCCAAGGCTCTGTCCAACCTGGCCTTGAACACTGCCACGGATGGAGCATTCACAACTTCCTTGGGCAACCCATTCCAGTGCCTCACCACCCTTCCTTACAGTAAAGAACTTCTTCCTTATATCCAATCTAAACTTCCCCTGTTTAAGTTTTAACCCATTACCCCTTGTCCTATCACTACAGTCCCTAATGAAGAGTCCCTCTCCAGCATCCTTGTAAGCCCCCTTCAGATACTGGAAGGCTGCTATGAGGTCTCCACGCAGCCTTCTCTTCTCCAGGCTGAACAGCCCCAACTTTCTCAGCCTGTCTTCATACGGGAGGTGCTCCAGTCCCCTGATCATCCTCGTGGCCCTCCTCTGGACTTGTTCCAACAGTTCCATGTCCTTTTTATGTTGAGGAAACCAAAACTGCACACAATACTCCCAAGTGAGGTCTCACGAGAGCAGAGTAGAGGGGCAGGATCACCTCCCTGGACCTGCTGGTCACGTTCCTTTTGATGCAGCCCAGGATATGGTTGGCTTTCTGTGCTGCGAGTGTACACTGTCAGCTCATGTTCATTTTCTCATCAACATCTTATCAACATAATACCCCTGTTCGTAGGTATGAGGCAGAGATAAAAACTAGGATGAGTTTAAATAATCTGGTTTGACCTCCATAATCTGGAGCATGTGATTTCACTGATGTATCCAGTACTACTACCTTCAGATTCTGCTGTTGAGTTAGAGCACATCTCTTAATGTGAGGTTTTCACATGAAGGAGAACCCACCATGCCCTTCACTAAGATTCTTCTGAATCCTCATGTCTCCTAAAGGTGTTATGCACAATCAGATCAACTGCAGACTCCTTTTGGTTAAATTAAATGCACAGGAGGAAAGTGTAGTCACTTGGTATGAGATGTATCTTCTGCTACCTAAATATAAGAAGCACCTAGTCTAAGGTAGTTTTCTACAGTCCTTCTGTAGTCAGTGAAGAAAGATGATTCATTCAAAAGACTCATCAGCTTGTTTTAGACACTTCTTTTAGAATGAAATGAGTCATTCTCTAAAGACACCTATCTGCCCCCACGGATTGCATTTCTGTTTTGGACTAGGTACTTTTTAGTGGCTGAAACTAGGTGAGATGGCTCTCATCATCACTGGTATCCAGAGCATTAGCTCTTGAATGTTCCTTTCTCTGGTTTCATCATCCTCTTTGAAACGTGTACCAAAACTAAATAGAATTTGTAACTGTCTTTCTAGTACTAGAAAAAACTCCTAATACTGCTTCCCTACTTGTGCATAACCTTCCCCAGCTTATACACCCAAAGACAGAAGATCCCTTAGCCACCACATTATGCGAAAAGCTCATGTTCAGTTAAATACTGGCCAAAATTCCCAGGTCTATGTTCAAGTCATTAGTCTCACAACATGTTGATGTGTTATATATTCTCCATTTATACTGAGACTATAGCGGGCAAAAATAAAAAAGCTCCATTTTTGAAGGAGAGAGGGAGAGAAAAAGTAGTGAAGTGTGATCTGTAAGTAAAATTAATGTATTTACCTTCACCTTCCATATGAAACACACCATACATTTTATGGATTTCTCTGTCTAGTTCAAAATATGCCACACTCAACCACAGCTTAGAATACGCTTTAGAAACATGTCTGATGTAACAATTCCTACTGCTCTTGAACCAAGGAATATGTGAGGAACAGAAGTTTTCTTATTCCCACTCTCATGGATTAAATGATTAGCCTGGTGAATTGAACCAGCATCAGAATTAGAGCTCAGCCACACTTGTTTTTTAATGTGTTATCTTTGTTATTGGAGAAAACTTGAGATTTTTTGTCTCAGTTGTAGTCAAGTGCAAAACATCAGTATGAGATGGCAGAGGCATGAATGCCCAAGCAGATTCAGCAGGAGCAGGAGTCAAACGTGGTAGAGAATTCAAAGAAAAGAGAAAGTAAAAAGTAGATATCCTTTGGTTTAACTAAGAGAAGAGTACTATTCTGCCATTTCTGTCACCTGAAATCATTTCTCCTTCCAGGTGGGCTGAGATTTATAGCATGAGAATGAATACTCAATAGTAATTCCTCTAATGTGGAGGCTAACTCACTTTATTATTGTAAATACTGTCCCAAAACACGTATGTGACACTAAAACCTGATTTCATTTTTACTTTGAAAGGACATCTAAATATTCTTTCAGTAACTTGACTGCCTATGTGAAATCTGTGAAGTTGGCGGATCCATTTTCATCTTGAAGCCAATGTTGTCTAAAACTTAATCACTTAGAGACAAAAAGCACTTATTCTGGCCTGTTCATAAATGTTTTATTACATAGAAATGGTTCCAGTTGCCAAGTCTTAATCACCAGAGTGATAGAAAATTAAAAAAATCTGTGGCCTTTTTTGCAAGTATCTCTAGGTCCTGCTGTGTGACCCTTCTGATCTGTGAAATTAGCTTTAGCATGCTTACTTTTGCTTCTGATTTTTTTAACTGCTAGCCCCAGGAAGAACAGAGCCAGTATTTTAGATCGAGAACACTGGGCTCTTTCTTCCACATCTGTTTTTGCTACTGTCAGATGTCAGCCCTTGCAGCGAAGTCACCTGGTTAATCATTCCTGACCGGCCAAATGCTCCCAGCTCCGACTGACTTGTTTGGGCGCAGGACATATAGGAGAAAAATCAATTGGCTGAAATGCCTCTGATGTATATTAGAGAAGTGATCAAGGCAGAAGCTGCTATTTCTGAAAGTCCATTGCTCTGTTTGTTTTTTCAATAAGTTGTTTCCCCTAGGTCAGCATTCTTAAGTGCCATACCCATATCCCGTGGTTTGGTTTTAAGCTGTTGGCACAGGATAGGCCACTGAGGTTTATGGATCAACATTTACAGCATGACTCTGAGGTGCTGGCTAGGCCAGAGAGTACCAGCTTTGGTTTTTCAGATGGATGGATAGCTGAGACTTAGGTAAAAATCTTCTGTCTTTCATCCCTCTCGAACTTCCATCCCTCCACCCAGGGAAGAGACCTGCAGGGGGTTTTGCACTCCCTCAGCTGTAGGAATGTCTTACGCGATAGAGATCTGGTCAAGAGAAGTAAGGATTCAGCTGACTGAAAGATTGGGGCAGTTTCCAATTATAAACTCATTCTGCCCAGATAAAATCTTATTGCAAAACTACTTGCAGCTGCTTTCTGAGGCTGGTCATTCTTGGACTGTGTCTGCAAATAGCCTTTTCCTTATATTACTCAGCCCTAATTAGCAAATTCCTGTTAAGAATGGACATATGCAATGCTAGCACCGTTGACATCTATGTCCAGTCCTGAACTCCCAGCACGTTTGCCAGAGCATTTTCTAAAGTCCTATCACACATGCAGATCTGGTCCTTGCTCTCCTCAGCTGCTTGGGGAGCCTGGCACAGATCCTCACTTCACTTTCTGGGTAACCTGCCCACAGTCACAGGAGGCTGAGTGGGGTATATTTGGGCACTGTAGCTCATGGGTACATAATATGGAAATACTGTGGGGTTTTACGTTACAGTCACTTCATTTTTTCTACAGCTGCTCCTTAAAGTCAAGCCCCAGGCAAGTGTTTGAAATCCTCTTCCCAGCCTGTGTGTAAAAAAACCAAAGTCCAACCAGCACATGGGATTTGTGTTGGCCACAGTTAGCAGTCAGTATGTGCAGGTAATCAGTTAGCAGTCAGTATGAGCATCTGGGTGTCAGGACCATACAGTGCACTTCTTGTGCAGAAATGGTCTGCCTGGTAGTACTTCATCTGTTTTCTTATCTTAGGATAACCTTCAGAGAAGGTAACAATGGAAGAGAGAAAGTGCCTGAAGCAGTATGCAGCACAGGGAGTCTGATTTCTTTTGGCTTCATATACAAAGTAAAAAGCTGGCATTAACCAGGATCTGTGTGAACTGCCCTCTGTGGAAGGGATGTTAACCCCATTGCCTCCTGCCCCAGCACCCAGGCAAGGAGGATGAAGTCCAGCACCCTTACACAGTGCCTTACTGGGCTTTCCCTCGTGCCGTATGACCCCAGGCTCCCAGCACAGCTGGTTGGGGGACACCTGGATCTGCCACCCACCCTGTGGGCCAAGACCACTCACAGTAAGAGCCTGTGAGAGTAGCCAGAGCAATTACTCATGGTGTGTATAATGACTAGGTATGTGGAGGGCCTTGCAACTCCTTTGCTGCGATGCTGTCATACTCTACTGCCCAGAACTCTCTTGCACTGCACCAGCATCTTCTTTACCTCCTCCTTCCTGCAAAGTCTTGAGACATCACCTTCTCAGAGCTTCCTCAGGAGGCTACCTATTGTAGAAGAGGGAATCCAGGAGTAGAGGTAAAAAGAGAGGAAGGACATAAGGATGGAGAAAAGAAGAACCTTGAGAGTTAGGGAAAGGTGGGGATTAGTCATATGGGATCACAGATCAGTAGAGAGGTTCTTTGTCTCTGAGCTTGGAGGTACCCAGCTTGGCTGCCATGTTCCTCAGCATTAGAGTTGGGCTGTGGTCCTTTCCTGGTAATATCCCTTCCCATGTGTCAGCACATCATGGCATGCTGGCAGGGATAAGCAGCCTAAGCACTCTGTCTGAAATGTCAGCATAGATATTCAGAGGACTAGCCTGTCACTGATGTGGGTTTTACCTTGCTCTGACTTACAGGAAACCTAGGCTATATTTTGTGTCTGGGATTGTAATTTTGTTATTCCTTTTGCGGTTTATTTAGAAAAAAAGGTTTTTGTAAGGCAGAATTTGTCTGTGCTAATGAATATCACATATTTTGCACTCTATAAATGCATATTGTCCTCTACTGACTATGAAGAAAGCCTGTTTTGTTTTAGCTAGCTACAACTGATGAGTCCTACTTCGTTAGGTTACTGATTTCCTCTGCAAATGTTTCTGAAGAGTTTTGACTGTCTAGGCTATGCTTTGTGATGGAGCTGAGACACTCTGAGGTGCAAATTTGCAGTTCTCAAATGGAAAACTCTCAAGGTAAGACACAAACGCCCATTTACATCTAGGAAATAAACATTTAGCTCAAAAATCTAACTATGGTCTGGCAGTGCTTTTATAGTTCACTCTCATTTTCCAAGAATCTGATATTGGCCTCTTACAATCAGCACCAGCTGCTCAGAGGAGGCCCTTTAAAAACACCTTCACAGTTCTGGACCAAAGGTACATTTCTGGCTTGTGAAAGGGTCCGAGAACTATAATGCAGAAACACTGTACTGTGGCATTACACAGCTAAGAACTGGTAGCCAACTGGCAACATAAATAGCTCTCTAAGCCTAGCTAATGAGCGTACAAATTAATTAACTCCTGGAGGAAGGGGGAATCATGCTAGGGAACATGCTAGTCGGAGGGAGCAGAGACTCATAGCTACTTCATTAGACAGAGCAGATATCAGTGGTCTCTGGAGTGCCAATAGAGATTAACCAAGCAGCAGCTCATGTCTTCTCAGTTACTTCTGCAACCTGGATGGGATATTATGCATGTGGAAGGTGTGGATGGAGACTTGACTTTTGTTTCTGGGGAGACCATAGCAGAGATAGGAAGTGGAGCTGAATCCAACAGAACCAAGGAATTCTTCTGCTAAAGACATTTAAAGACAAGAGGGCAGAGTAGAAAACTTATGGGTTATCCAGAGAGGCAGAGAAAGCCAGATTCTTTAGCATCATCTCATCACACATCACTGATCACCCATTTCTGAAAACTCAGGGGTAAAAAATAGGTTAATTCTGTAAAAACTGTCAGGAAAATCAAGAACAGTTTTAGGAGAGACCATTACTTCTGGCAAAAAGAGAGAATTAAAGGTGTGGAAACTTGTACAAGGGAGGAAGGTGAAAATGGATGTATAACAAGGCACCTTTGGGATGGTATACATCCAGACAGCTTTCATTATCTAGAGAAAAGGTTAAATTTTCAGGTGAGGGAAATATTGTGCTAGGGGGTCAGCACACCAGAGTAATTACAGACTAGACAGCAGGGGTATGAGAGGAGAAGAGTGCAAGAGCTTTGGGTTGTCCAGATAGTTCTAATTGACATTTAACTCTCAGAGAAGACGAAGTCTTTTTATTACTTGGACACAGGGCTTGCACTGAGATTTTGGAAGCTGTGTGAACTGCAAACGGAACACATAGCAAGCTGCTATGGACACACAACAAATCCATCTGAAAGCTTCTTGATGCAGATTCTCTAATTTATGCTACTATTGAATAGCTGTGCATGTAAGCTGCCTTTCCTCATCTGCCAAGTCCACAATATCTACTTAAATGTCTGTGTATAATTGCTCTTGGATTTGTTGAGCTGAAGTCAGGATAAGTAGCCTTGTTTCAGAGAAAAGTTACTCACAGTCTTGCTGTTAGGCTGCTTATGACTTGAGTTGTTTGGCACTGCAGGAAACAGGACTTCTCGTGTATTGCATCTGAAGTGTATGTGAAGTTTCTTAACTGAGACTGAGAGGTTCTGTGCGTGAAGAGGGGCATCATCTGGGCACGCACTGTGGGTATGCGTGCAAATGCGTGTTTCTGCGTTCGCAAGCACGTGTACACAAGATGCCTTATGTAATTCTTCCCAGAACTCCACCACTCATCTGCTCTGCGCAGACATGTCTGCACAGAGGCCTTTTATTGTGCTTTATAAATATGCACCCTTGTTGTCTTATCCCTGTTGGTTCAGTTTCCAAGAACAGAATGGATAACAAACCTTCTATTCTCTCTCTCTCTTTCTGCTTTTCCCTTCTTGGATCTCTTGAGGTTTTTCTCCCCCTTCACTTTTCCAAAGAATCTAAAGCATTTTTGTGGTTCTCCTGTAATGATACCATGTCTAAAGCAGAGTGCCTGGCAGACCACAGCATATAATATACACACAACGAGTGCGTTTGCTGTAACAATCACAAAAACTTTAATGACATTTAACTAAATTAAAGCCATTTTTCCCCAGCTGTTTTATGTCAACAACTTCTTCAGCTGAAATATCTTCAATACGGCCAAGCCAAGAACTATCCTAATGCTACCTGCTACATTGTGACCTACCGACAATCTTAATGTTTCCTGCTGCCCCGACAACAATTTGATGGCCAACAAGTTAATTGCTGTTCCAAAATAAATGTATAAAGAACATCAATTTAGGCTTCTATTTTTTTTTCCATACAATCAATATTCTTATCTGAGAAATATAGATTCTATGCTTGGAAAACATAATGACATTAGAAATTTCCATTAAGTAACTAGTCTTTGCTTTTGATTATGTCATTTCTCCTCCTTCAATGAAGAGAGTTGCATTTAAATGCGTAATTTGTTTTTTTTTTTTTCCCTTATAGTGCCAAGAAGTATGGAAAAATCAATAGATGACTACATGGAACCTGGGAAAGACAGAAAGGTTGGCTTAGGGACAGTGGCAGAAGGCAAAAGAAAGACGAGGAACAGTCCTGCCTAACTTTCAGAAGCAGGGTAAGCTCAACGTGGGCAACCTTCCTCAGATGAATTTTGGATGTTTGAGGAAAAGGTGATCAGAGGTAGTGCCTCAGATACCCAGGAGCTGGCCTTAATCAGGTGGGAAGTCCCATTTTTCTTAAATCAAATTGGCACAGTGACTATAGGGTCCATGAACTTACATCTCTGGTTCCTGTTTGCGGCTGAGCCCTGCACGAAGCCCTGTTCTGGTGTCTGCAGCACCGTGAGGCCCTGGTCTCCAAACAGCTTCTGAATCTCTGGGATGAGAGCAGTGAAGGACGGACAACTGAGCCACAATATTGTTTCCAGGACACTGCAATATATTTGGACCCTGCAAAGATATGTAACCCAGTTCACAGATCCTCAAAGCCTAGATGTGTTATTTCAGTTCTCTGTCAGGCTGGTATCTTAAAATGGCTGCAGAAAGCAGGTGTCTGATAACTTAGAAGAATTTTCTTGCACAGAAGGAACTTAATCCAGCTCTTGTGTGTCCCAGGGTGCTGCCTTAACAACAGTAGCTTACTTTTGCTTTCTCTTTTTGCTAAAAAGGTTGTAACATGCTCTTCGGTGTCCACAAAACTGTATGCGACTGTGTCTAGATAGTCCTCCCATTTTGTCAGTGTTCTACCCTGTAACCTTTACAGGTTCTACCTTTCTGCCTTTACAGAAAATCTTAGAGTAAGTGTATGACATACAAATCCTCTTGTTAGAGGGGGGAAAGATGTGGAGTTAAAAACAAAGGAAGAGAGAGAAAGCTATGAGGCAATGATTATCTAAGTGTCTCATTTTGGTTTTGATATGATGGTGCATATGTGCTATCATCTAAATTACAATTTATTCATGCATTACAGTTGAATGATATTAATCAGGAAGTGTCATATTGTTAAGCAGAGCCTACTAATACAGCTTCATAAACTCTTTTTCCTTTGAGCTGTTTAAGTGCTCTTGTGTAAGTCTTGCAGAGGAGTTCTTTTTTTGTACTTCAGATACGTTTAATAAAGAGAAAAATAACTCTCCTTTGTGTTTCAGTGGATGAAAATGAACTCCATAGTTCTGGGATATCTAAAAAAATTGTCAAACTTTAAGGACTCAAAGAAACTGAATGGAAATGGTAGGACAAATTTAATTTTGAGCTGGTTGAAAACAGAACTCTTTAGGAAGTTGACAGAATTTTTTAGCATCAGGAAACCTACATATTCCAAACAAATACAAAAATACTACCATGTCCTCTTACAGTTTATTTCTGTATGGAAAAAAGCTTCATAGTAAACAGATAAACCCAAGTATTGAAAGGAAGGAACATACATATATATATATATATATATATATATATATATTTCAAATAACATCTTGTGTAGCATCTTGTTTGACTTGTAGGAGAACCCTCTAAGGTTTTAAGGACTGTACTGGTTTGTGGTTAACCTATCTGAAAGTTAGACATCCATTCAGTAGCATGTCTTTGGCGAGTGTCCAGGAGAGTGTCCAGGTAGTTATCAGTCAGAAAGAGATGTGTCATATGCTGCAGGCAGATGTGTAACTTCTGACATTCCAAAGTCAACCTCTCCTGGTGCAGAGCCCTTGCCTTCTGGAAGAGATGCTGTAGCCATAGACTGGACAAGTTCTACTATTTCTGTGCAAGAGTCCCTGCACAGGTCTGCCAAGGAGTTCTCCTAAACCCAGTATCAACCTTCTTTTATTATTTTACTTTTTGAAGGAAATATATTGTATCAGTTGAAGTAGTGTTTCGAGGTCTTTCATTTGGAACTGGGAAGGTAAGAAAGGATACTGTAATGAAATCATACACTACCAGCACCTGAACAAAGCTTTCCACATTAAATAACAAGCTTTACCATTGAAGGACTTCTACACCTATTTATTTCTTTCATTATTGTAAAAAAGGCTTTCTAATTCACATAATTTTACAGAATGGAAGCACACCATGGAACAATGAAAATATTTCAAGACAATTTTTTGCTTGGTGCGTGAACCATGTATTTTGTATATAGCATGCTGAATTGAAACCATAGGTAGAGAAGTGTTGTACAGCTCTTGGGAGTGACTACTTCTGCAATTACAGCAAAACAAAATGAAACAACCACCCAAGAATACAAGGTTTGTCAATTTGTTCATCAGAAGAGTTGACCTGAGATTGTGGGAAGGCCTTGCGCAGCAGCAAATTAGAAATAGCCTCAGAGTTCATATCTACACTGTTAAAGGAAGGAGGATCAGGGACTGATCCTGGCCCCAAAGCCAAATGCTACATGCTGACCTACAACCACATTAGCCAGGATCAGCCCTCTCCATGGCAGATGTGTCTTGGGGATAACTAGGTGAAGCCGTCCAAAGCAAAGCCAGAAATGAGCTAGCAGTTGAACAGTATAACCAGTAACCCTTTTAAAATCCAGGATTATAAATGCATCCATAAAATAACAGGCCTTTTCTTATTTAGTATTCTACACAGGGGCAGCACCACCAACAGCCTCAAGTAAATCACCTCAAACCTCAGTTAGAATTGAAAATTTCCAAAGGTATCTGGCAGATCACTTTCCTTCCAATCTGGATTCAGGCACTCTATCATTGAGTCATGGCAAAATGGCAAAATAAACTTCTCTGTACCCAGGTTACATTCCTCTTAACAGAGCAGCCTGTCTTTCATCTGTGGATGAAGTTCTTCACTGTGTGTGAGCTCTGTCAGAGTTCTTCATGTATTTGTGTTTCCCTCATTAGTAAGATATCACACAAGCCTCTAGAGAAGGCTAATCCTATAGCTGAATAACCTGCCCATGGTGACATTTTGCAAAGAGTGCTGGCTCCTTCTCTAAAAGCTTGTGCCAAAGGACATCTTGATCTTTACATGCCCATTGTCTTATTCAATATAGAACAATGTCTTTATAACATGCAGTGTTACAATAGCTAATTAGAGTTAATGGCATTTTCATGAAATGCAAGAAATTATGATAAATATGTGAATAATGGCCTGGGAATGGATCGGCTATTTTATCATAAATGAATGTCAATGAAGTGTAATTTTCTGGTTTAGGAGGATTCCTGCACCTGTTAATATACTTAATAAACATTAATTAAAAGGTTAATCTGTTGTAGAAATTGCTTTTCTCTGAAGCCACCTGAAATCAATTTGAACCCAATTACAAGCAGTTATCTATTGTTTATGTGGTTAAAGATTAGAGAATACATTTCTGCTTGTCAGGAGCTGTCAGAGCAGGTTTTGAATGTCATGATCAGAGGTGATTCTGAATATTTGAATGCACTTTAATGAGCATAGAAAAACCATTAGAAAATGTAATCAGTCATATTTGATGGCTTGACCTTGGGATTTTGATAACAAGGGGTCTAATCATTTCTGTCTTAAGTGCCAACAGGATTTGCTTTTGAAATCAATTGACCATTGCTTGCTCACTGAGAGGGTAATCTTCCTTGGGAAAAGCAGTATAAATCACAAAAATCCAGTGAGTTATATAAGTAGGTTCAGAATACTATCTCTTACAGACTCAAGAAATATGAGATGCAGTTGAAAAATGATCAAAGGATAATACTCTTCAAAGAAGTTGGGAGACAATTGGTGCTTAGTAATTCCAGCAAAGTTGTGTTCTGTGTATGCTCAACTGCACTAAACGCTGAGATGCAAACCACTCTGCAGCAGCAAGGGTGTATATGCTGCCTTATTTTCATGGAAAAATGTTTGAGGTTGATAAAATATGTCTCATGCATAATACGCACCCCATTTGCATCCCATGTTGACTGGAACTTGCTCTTCCTGCTGCACGGGAAGACCTGCACTTTCACTGGTAGCATATCTGGGTACAGGAGCCAGTAGAAGAAAAAAGGAGTAAGGTCTTAATACCTTTTCCCACAAAGGATAGGTAGATATTTGTGCTTCTCATATCATTGTTCCTCATCACAGGTTTTGTTCCAGATCAAGTAGATGGTTGATCTTGACTGTAGGTTCACCCATACAAGTAACTGTGCTGAGGCCACTGTATGCACTTGTTTAAGTACAGAACTTATCACAAGTGACTTTGGATTTGGGAAATATAGGCACCTCTTCCATCATTGCTGGAGGGGAAGAGGAAGAGGAAGGGCAGAGAATGGGAGATTTGCAACTCCAGAGAGCACTTCCATTATCCAAAGGTAGGTATTAAAGATAACTGGAAGCAATTTCCTTCTGGAGGGACTGAATTTCCTCTTCATTAACTACGAAAGGAATCTAGAGGAAAGAGCTTAGGATATGGCTGTCTGCATGTGAGATTTATGGGTCTTAAATTCATACACACAGCAAATTTCAGCCTTTCTCTATTCATTGATAATTTAGGATGAGAATTTTCAAGACGCCAATAGAGTTAACTATTGTCATATAGGCATAGGTACATAAGCAGATGATGATCTCAGGTATTTCCAGCAGACATTCCTGTGGGAATTAAAGGATCTCAGGATAAATGACTGCCCACTCAGAGTGAACAATGACATTTCAGTATGTCATGAGCCACAACGTAATCAAACACACACATTAGAACTTTTTTAATGGTCTGGTGTACTCAGTGGTAAAAAATGCAGACATGCCGTAACTGCTGAAACACATTTTCATCACATTTGTGAGAAGGTGAAAAGGATTTCAAATTTAAAATCTATTTTTAAAGTCCTTCCATCCAGTCCTAAAAGTCCTTCCCACAAATATCCAAACACATAGAAAGGCAGTTCTCTTTAAAAGACTCATGATATATTTCTTGACTATATTTCTTGGCCATATTTCTTGATTCCAGCAGTGAATCCTGTGCCATTTGATAACATTTGTAAAATCCAGCTAGATTCTTAACTGGAGAAATTATGGCTGACAGGTTCAAACTAAGTGAAATTCTGCAAAAATCATACTCAGCTTGTTAATGGTAAAATTTTCCATTCTGTAACCCAAAATGTTGAGTTTCCATTAAATCAGGCTGTGCAAAATTTCCAATTTAAATAGTAGAAGGCTGGAGTTGAATGGAATAGTTTTCTTTTTTTAAAAAAAACAACTTGAGAATGTTCTTTCAAATGAGCAGTCTGACAGACAACCTCAATGAGTACATCTCAACACCAAAAATAAGTACAGATTGTACTTTGTTCAAGCTGGGGAAACACCAACAGTACTACAAGAAGAAAGAAAAAAAAATATCCCAACATTCATTTCTCACAGTAAGTTTCTACTTCAAAGCATCTGAACTCTTTGCAATGTTTTTGCTGAACAGTATTGGAATTCAGTTCACACAACTCTCTGTAGGGGTAAGATGTCAGCTGTGCATCTCTGTTACGTTGTTCTGACTACCAAACACATTGTCTTTCATATATTTGTATGCTATAACAATGATCACAATATAAACAAATAGATGGATTTGATAGCCTTTTGTTTCATATTCAGTGAACAGCTTAAATAATACAGTAGAGGGTTATTGGTCTGTGGTTGTAACTGGGGATAAGAAAAAATTTAAAGGAATTTAAACTTGTAGCCTAAAATTCAGCACATTCAAAAAAAGTTTCAGTACCTTCCTGCCACCCATTAAAAATCCCAAAGTCGAGATAGATAGATAGACCCTGGATGGGGAGCCTGAAGGTGCCTGGCGCTGGTACAGCAAGCACTTTCCCTGGTGATTCTTTTGGGGCAGTTTGTTGTAGCACAGTGTCACGATGGGATGGTGTTAAGTAAAATTCTCAGGAGGTTGCTAGGGCCTGCCAGATAATTACACTACAAAAACTACAGCAGAAACCCACCCTCTGGCATGTGTCTGTTCCTGGTGCTGCAGTGCAGGTATGTTCCTGGCTGCGGTCCTCAGGGACTGGGAGGACTGGTTGCTCTGGCTGTTCATGTTTTTTGGTGAGAAAAGCATCCCTTTTTGATTAAAACTTCAGCAAATTATGTAAAGAATGAAAATGAAATCTGGAGAGAAGTTACCTGCTGTCTTTGTCAAAGTATTAACACACCCATCCGTCAACATCTACCACATTTCAGGCAGTAGGCTGTTGTATACAATTGCCAGTTTCAGTTCCACTACAGCCTTTTGGTTTAGTATGAATGAAGCTGTTAATATCTTGAGTGTGGCATCTTGATATCAGTGCTCAACTACCTTCACAGTGCCCACTATAATGCACATTTTTATTTGATTTTGTAACATTGTTGAGCTTTTACAGTTTAAGCTGATGTTTTCCATGACAAGTGTCCAAGATACTACTGGACTGTTCCAAACACTTCTGAGAGTTTAAGGGAAAACTCTGTCTCTGTATTACATCTTGGTTAACGTCTTCTTTCTGAAGTACTTGCATTCCCCTGGGAGAAGGGGGAAAAGGCTTGAAATTTGGCAGAAGGAGGCCTCTGAAGCAGGAATATGCTGTTTGCTGCGTCCAGGAAAATCTGCCCAAATTTGAGCAAGTTATAAACCTTTGAAATATGGTTTGTAGACAGCTGGAAGCAGGGGCTGAGCACACATTTCCCTGTAATCATGGGCACAGGATATGCTGGGGTCACCATGAGTTTCTCAGGGTGTTTCTTTCTTTCAGTACTCACTGTGCTCCTCTCCATTTGCTGATGTTTGGGCTTTGAAGGAGAGATATGTGTGAACGGGAAAGACAAAGACACCTGAGGTGGACAATGAAGAAAACAAGCAAGTTGACAAGGGGCTGAGAGGAATCAGCAAGGAGAAGAAGACAAGTCTGGGACAGTGGTAGGCTGAAGAGAATGGGAAAGAATGAAACAATCCTGGATAGACTGAGGAAGAAGGCTACTGTTCTGGAGCAGGCTCTGCTGCATTGTTGGGAAGAGAGCCCCAGACTCTTGGTACTGCCATTCTTCTGCTGTGAACTATGGTGTGCAAAACACACTGGACAGACATCGTCTGTCCAGCAGCATGAGCTCCTGGAGGATGCAACAACCTGCTGTTGCTTTCTACTGGCCCTCACAACAGG
This sequence comes from Pezoporus wallicus, assembly GCF_028554395.1. Taxonomy (NCBI): domain Eukaryota; kingdom Metazoa; phylum Chordata; class Aves; order Psittaciformes; family Psittacidae; genus Pezoporus; species Pezoporus wallicus. The sequence continues at coordinate 1,822,567 of NW_026636323.1, read as the reverse complement.
GAGTAAGGACAGGAGAGCAAGAAGTCCCACCCATTCTGGCCAGTGTGGGCAGACAGTACTCTAGGATGTCATCTGCCTTTTCTGTCTGCTTCTTTCCTTTTAGGTTGAGGAGCACTGATGCGCAAAACGGCCTGAAAGAACATTTATTCAGGCCATAAAGTCAAGCATTTCAGTTCTAGAAAATGCTGCAAACACAGTTGCTGAGCAACCGGAGGCCTGAGCCTCAATTAGTGCACGCACCTCAGGAGCCAACCATTAATTACATGATCACATGCCATTTTTCCCCCCACAGGTTACAAAAGATTAATTGGCTGAGCAGTCCTGAGCATGTTTTATACAGATTCCTTGGACCTCAGCCCAGCTATTACCCAAGAGAGGTGTGCACAGAGCACTCGGCCATGGGCTTGTTCTAGCAGCTGGATCTGTGCGGATCCCACAGGTGAGGGTTCATCCCACCACACTCATTCCAGTGCCAATCACTCAGTTTCTGTTAAATTGCTGTTCTGTATAAGGGGGTGTCTTTAGTTATGTTTTCTGACGGGACAGGGAGGTTGTACGTATATGTGTTGTCCCAACAAACCTCCTTGAAAGCAGTTTTTGGTTCTCTTGCCATGAGAAGACCCTGGAGCTGTGGCTGGCAGCTATCTGGCTGGCATCCCTCCCTGCTCCTGCTGCCACGCCAGTGACAGGTCAGGGTTTGATCAGAAAAGGGGCTGATCCCACAGTATGTTACTAAATCCTCAGCCAAGGGTTTGCCAGCAGCAGCTGGGTGAACTCAGCGTGACCTGAAGGGATGTCTGCGGAGCCAGGGGAGCTGTTACACCCATAGTGCAGTATGTACTGAAGCAGAGCAGCGTCACAGTACTTAACACCAACTAGGTCAATCCTTCATGAGCTGTAGTTTACAGTGTAAGTGCACTCAGAGGTGAGTGAAAGTCTGGATCTGGCAGATAAGAAGCTAAGATTTGATGTGTAGGGGGTAAGATGGTCCTTCCCCACGGATACTAATCTATCTTAGGCTCTCCAGTATTTGCATCACTGACCACAGTAACTTAATCTAGGTTTCCCTGAATCTTCTGAAGGCTTTTCCTCCTTGCAGCTCCATCCCATGTAAGAAACCCTAGTCTTCTTGCTCATGGTTGAGAAGGGCTTGTTACCAGTAGCATCCCTGCGTGTAGTGCAAGCACAGTCACCAGCTCTTGCTAACTCAACAAGGGTATGTGCTGTGAAGGTGCCAAACCATCAGTGCTCTGGCTGTGGATTTTCCATTAGTCAAATGGCCAGGTTTCAGCCAGATCAAACTAAATAAATGCATATACTTATTTGCATTTCTACAATCTTAGCCAGGTCCTGAGCTTCCTATTGCAACCCACCCTCACACTGCTCCTGCTCCAATTTTGTGGGAGGTAAACCTTGCTCTGCTCTTCTCCCAGGAGCTGCTCTACAATGTGTCCTGCTTCCTACTGCCGTTGTATCATCACCTACAAATCATGTTATTGATGCTTATCTTGGCACAGGCTACATCCCTTTTCTTTCCTGCTTTTTGGCCTCACATCCAAAAGTAGGGGAAGAAGGACAGACAATGCTGTTCTCCATCCCAGGTCTTAACCTCACCTCCCACGCTCCTTGGCCCTTTCCTTACCCTGCTCCTGAAGTAAATGGTGCACAAGAGATAACAGTCTTTTCCCCTTTCGTCAAGGAAGCAAGAAAAAATCTTTGCTACAGCTCAGCCTGGAGCTGAGTTCTTCTGTTTCACTCCCTCAGTAGCTTCTTTAGTTGATCGACTGGTTTAGTCCAAGCTTGGCAATGGGATAGCTGCAAAGACAATTAACTTCCCACAAAAACCATCCCTCCCCCATAATCGGGAACAGGAGTGACCACACTTCAAATGTCTACAAGATTTTTTACTCCCATTTGATCTTTACAGCTGATTTTTTTCCCCGGTTGAATGAAATAACACCAAGTGTGCTGCCAAAACGGCTTGAAGGAGTAAGGTTTTATGGGGGAATGGAGAATTTGAGAGGATCTGTTTCCTCCACATGAAGATGCATGTGGAGGAAACAAAAAACCTTCATATAATGTGATTTTAAGCCCTTCAGTGGTGAGACTAATCCTAAGGCACTGAGTTCTTCACTGTTTAGCTGGTGGTATTTCTGGCCGGAAAGAGCCTGCACCTTCTTTATCGATGATGAGACACATCATCTCAAGTTTTAAAATAAATCTCCCCCTCTCTCTGTCACATTCTTCTGAAATGGTGCATATCCTTGAAGCGTTTGTTTCTCTGGGAACATGAGGTGCCGCCAGAAAACTACTTAGATCATTTATTACTCCTGAATATTTAGAAAACATTAACCTTTACACACTCCACCCAGGGAAACACTGGAAGAGGCTGTAACATATTTTTTTTAACTCTTTCACTTCTGTTCCTCCTTTTTAACCCTCATTCTGCTGCATATCTGCTTATGACCAAGCAGTTCTATGTGTGTCTTATGATCTGGGTGCTTGTGCAGAGGCATAAGGATAAGGACGACTCACTTTTGCTTAGAAGCAGAGAGAACTGTGTTGAAGGCTATTTCCACTCTTTAAAGCATTAATGCATCCAGATGTTACTAGAACGGTGAATAGGTCCAGCTAAAATGCAGAACAGCTGGGATCTTTGCCCCAAACTCTTTTAGGGTCAAAGGCCAAATCTAGTCCCTGTTCTGCTTTTTCGTATGAAATTAGAAATGGAAATAATAAAACATCTTAAGAGGCTGTTTCCCCTCTATTTCTAATAGACAAAACCTGGAGACAGACTTAAGCCAAATAAACCCCATACAGAGTTAAACTTTCCCACTGGCTGATGAGCAGTCGAAGACAAAAGAGGGGTGGGTGAGTAGCTCCTTATTTCCTGGACCTAAGTCTGGAGATCATTCCCAGATGCACCCAGTTCCCGGCACCACACAGCTGGATCCCACTTCCCACATGCCCAGTATGAAGTGGCACTATATGCAGCTCAGCTGTGGGATCCCAGCTGCAGCCTGCAGTGCAGTAGAGGCTGACATTTGCTCTTTAGTCCTACCTTCTTGCCACATAAGAACCAAGTCAAAGGCAACACCCCTTCTCTGTTTCCTCCCCTGCATGAGGTATTATGAAAAGAAGGGCAATATATTAGTAGGAAGGAGTTGGTTTTGAGAGGGCATTGGTATTAAGAACATTGTTAGCAAAATACGATCATAATTTCGAATCTTTTCAGGTGTGTGATTCCAAACAATCAGGTGAAATCCTTGGGATGCTGTTTGGTGTTGTGCAAAACTTTTTGTGAATTAAACCTGAAATCTAGAAAACAGTTTCAGCCAAAAGGGGCAATTCTGAGAAACTGCAGTCAATGGGATGTGATGATTTCAAAGTGAAACAGCTCAACTTTTCAGTTTGAAACATTTGTTTTTGTTTTGAGGTTTTCCTGCCTGCAATAAATAAAAAGGGGTGAAAAGTTTAAACACAAAAATGAAGTGTTTTGTTTCAGGTCATACCAAACACTTCGGATGATCCGAAGTGGAATTTTGGGGGTTTGTTGTTTTGCCAAGAAAATACAGTTTCATTTCCTGTCAACCCAAAACATATTTTGTAATTGTAGGCTTACTGTGCTGAATTCAAAAGCCAGTGATGTTTACAGCTCTTTAGGAAAAAGTCTCAGAAATCAATCTTTTCTGGGAATTGAGGTAAAGTTTCATGCAACAGTGCATACGTGTGGGAGAAGGTGATGAGGGAGTGGAGCTGAAGATGAAAACTAGCAATTGATGAAGGTCCAAATAGCGCTGTAAGTATGGGATTATGGCTAACAAGGCCTTGAAGCAACCCCAGATAGTTATTGTTTTACAGCAGGAAGACAGCTATGGGGCAGGGCTCCTTCTGCACCAGCTGTGTGCCAGCTGAGCACTGCTCAGGTGGCTGGTGCCCTAACTCCTCTAGGAAGGATAGGGCCATGCCTGTGGCTCCACTGTCACCAGCACCTGGGCCATAAACCCAACCTGCTCTGCATCCCATAGAGCATCACATCTTATGGAGCTGTGGCCCCTGAAAAGCAGGATGGCTGCATTTGGGGTTCAGGCTATGTGATGTGAGGATGTGCGTGGGTATGTGGGAAACAACTGTAAATTGTACTTAGTTGTTTAGCTATGAAATGAACACTGTCACGTTAATATGTATTGGGGCAGAAGTCCTTGCTGCCTGTGGCCTCTGCAAGTGTGGTAAAGTTAAATGCAGCTCCATCCAATCTGTCCCCACAACTGATAAAGTAAATGTGTTGATGGGCACCAACTGTATCTGGATCCTCTGGCAATTGGGGAAAAACTGTATTAAGCAAAAGCCTGGCTGTGGGACTATGCTGCAGCCCAAACATATCTCAGAGCTCAGTTTCAACTGATGAAGTATTTGGGATTATGCATTGTCCTGTAGGGCACAGAGAATGGCATACTTCTCAAGTGAATTCAGCCGGTGGCATTGTAATTAAGCTAATTACATTGTAGCCTTCATCTAAGGTAATGAGTTGCTGCTATGCTTGGGTGCATTATGCAGCACTGATACATGCAGTGGTATTTCTGGTTGTGTGAAACCCATGCTTTCCTCTTGCTGTACTTCTACGCGATTGTCTAACTGTCAGAATATTAACCACTTCCATAGGGTCCTTCTCATTTGTTTTACCCCTGTCAGAGTGTCAGCCAAACCTGGGGGAGAAACAGGCAATGCTTGAGCCCTTTCTTCAGCTGCAAGAGTCCCACTGTGTGTTACTCTGTGTGTGTGCTTGTGTGTGTCCCAGACAAGATCCGATCCACAGGAGGAGCTGGGACAATTATGCTCCATGGGCAGTGTCCCCACCACATCAGCCAAGAGGAACCTTTCCTCCAACCGAGCACAGTGCTGAGCTTGTCTCAACTAGAAGCCAGACTACGGCTATCTCACAAATTACTGTGTTAAATCTTTACGGAGAGAGATGTTGGTAAACAAGTCCTTGCTGTTCCTATGATTCACTACCTTCTTACGCACTTGGAGACCAGACTTCTCCACCCTCCTACGGCTGTGGGGAGCCGCAGACATGGTGGAACCAGTGCCCTCCTGCAGGCAGCCAGCATCCCCCCAAAATGTGTGAGGCTGCGGACAGCATTTCACGTGGCAGCAGAGACCAGGGAAAAAGCATAGCATGTGACTGTTCATCAGGGTAGGGATGGGATCCTCCGAGAGACCTCACAGGGTCCAAAGCACGCTCGGGAGCTGTCCTCTGTGAACACTGCCAAGGCTGTGGCAGTGGGGAGGGAAGGTGGCCAAGTGCTGCTGGGCAGGCGGGCAGGGCAGTTCTGTGGGCAGGGAAGGGCAAGGTGGGCAGGCTGGGCCTGGCCATGGCTCCCTCTGTGAACTCCAGCAAGTGTCCCAAGTTCTGGTTTTCCTCTGTGGCAAAAGGGAAGATCTGCTGCGCTTCATTGCACTGTGGGCATCGTGAAGCCTCATTCATGGTGGTCCCGCTGTAAAAACCGTTACCACGCAAATGGACTTTGGCATGAGCAGCAGGCTCTTACAATTTCAGTGTGCTCATGCTGGAGAGGGAAACCCTTTGAGTATATACTCTGTCTGTTCAGCTTCACATGGCATCTCTGTGCTAAAGCGAGCTGCACACGATACTTGCTGGTTCTTGAAAGCAATATAGTCACACCAGTGTGGCACTGAGCCTGGCTAATTAGCCTTTCTTGGCAGGTCTAATTAGGCTGGGCAGGGAGCCATGCTGATAGAGTTATACTTTTATGGGTTCCAACTCTTGCTCGGTCCCAGTCATCACGGGTATCTGCATTGTGTCCACGCCACGGTGCAGATGTATGACCAATGCTTTCCAGGTGCCCAGGACCCTGGCAGCAAACCCCATGCAGAGACCAGGTGAGGACTGAGGAGAATAGCTGGAGCTGGAGGGCTGAAAGGCTGCTTCTTTTTCCTGAGACAAATTATTTTTAGGAAGAAAAAAGAAGAAAAAAAAAATGTGTCAAAAGTCATGTAGACTTTTCTCTGCTTTTTTGACCTACGGGCATGATTTCTGAACTTACCCCACACCCAGGGGTCCCACATGAGATAGATGCAGTGGCTCCAAGGTTAAAAGCCACTGCAGAGCCCCAGTCAGGGTCTCCTGGTGGGTGGAAATCCTAATAATAAAATGAGTCTGTGCATTCCCTTCCCATCCCTCACTAGAGGCTATGCCACTTTTTGGACTTGAGGGTTAGATGGGTCTCAGTTCATTCTAAGAGTTAGACTTGATTTGGCTGTAACCACCATTGTGGCACAGAGCCGAGATAACCCCTGTGTGCTGCTCGTGGTCAGTCTAACCCAAGGAGAGGAAAAAGCAAGGGTGAGAAATAATAGCTGTGTCCCCCTGGCTGTGGTGAGCCCTGACATGGGGGCTGGCCGGAGGCAAACTTGTTAAATCGGCTGGCAGAGAGCTGAGGAGGTGGAGACGAATCCGCAGCTAGCGGTGAAGGCAGGAATCCAGATGGCCACCCTCCTAGATCAACATTGCAGACATGAGATTCAAAAGGAGAGACTGTCACAAAAGTAAACAGCGTAACAGAGAGGGCCATAATGCTTGGACTGGCCATCATCCAGGTGTCCACCCTCTTATCGCACAACGTGCTGCAGTCAAACACGGGAGCGGGCCCCCCAAGCATCAGCGCCCGAAGCTTCTAATGCGTGTTTGCATGGTGAGCAGAGTGGGAGGCTATGGGAGAGGAGTGGAAAGGTTTTTGAGCACGTGGCAGGCTGCCTGGCCAGCACAGCATGCGGGAGGGGAGGAAAGACATGAAACAAAAGCCTTCCTGTAGGAGCAAAGACCCACTGCTGACAGAAATGAAACAACACAGCCCGCTGCAGAGGCCAGAGCTCCTGGGGCAGGCGAGGCCAATAGTTGTAAAAACAGAGTTTTGAAGTAGGAAACGTAACATGACTACAAATTGCCTCTCTTCCCCACTCTGACCCCTGGCTCCCACTGCATATAATGGGACGTGCAGTGGGAAGGCACAGAGTTGGCAGCAGGATGGGCAGGCGCTCCTGCCTTCTCTGGTGTGGGGCACCCACCAAAGAGCGTGGCACCCCACCCCTCCGACCTCCTCCCAAAACACAGAGCTGCCTGAAATAGTAATATTCCCAACACCAGCATTCGCCTCCAGCAGCGGGGAAGCTGGTTTTTTTTGAGCTATCTGCCAAGAACAACAACAATGCAGTGCCATTAATTCCCACAGGGGCCCTACTCACAATGGCAGAACTGGACAGATAATTTAGAACTGATGTATCTGTTGTGAAGACAGGACACAGGCATTTTTACCAACAGGTCATCTAAGCCCCGGAGCAGAGTCAACACACATGGTGAAAAATACATTTTCCTTCCATTTCCATCCTGGCTGTGCCACAGTTTTTGGCAGGACAGTGGAGGACTGCAAGTTTTTCAGTCGCAGCTCTGGATATTGCTTAATCCTCTTCTTCTGTTTTAGTGGGTCTTTTTACCAAAATATTTGCTGTGAATGGGAAGCAAGGGGAAAAAAACACCAAAATTGACTGGAAAGGGTTTCTGCTGCACTGTTTACAAATCTGTCACTTTCTTCAGAGCCACAGAAGTTAGGGATGGAAAAGCCATATTAAGTCGTAGAGGGTGAACTTTTCCAAGGCTTTAAAATCAGTTACCGCTCTTGACAAATGACCTCCAGAGAAACTCTGTGTGGCAATTTCAGCTACTGTAGCCCACCAATGTCTTTTCCATTCCTTGGCTAGAGGTTACCATCCCCACAGCAGAGCCAGCAGGAGAGGACTTCTGCTTGTGTTTCAGCAACTTCAGTTAAGACATAGATGATGAACTGCAACTGCTGAAGTGGAGTCAGCCTCCTGCTCTTGACTGCTGTGAGGGGAAGCAAGTGCTGAGAGAGGGGTATGGATCAGAAGTGGGAGCAAAGTAGGTTGGTCTTCTCTGCACCTATCAGAGCTTGCTGAGGCTTTAATTTCCATGTAAAAAGCGACCTGAGGTGCAACACAGGATCACCAGAGGGCTGGTTCTAGAATGAAAACGCTCCAGACCAGATCTGCAAAGGAAATTGGGTGCATACATAAGCAGGTAGGAATCAAGGAAGACTTGTCAAAATGCCTGTCAGGCTAGACACTCAACTGTTGTTAAAATGCAGGGAGGCAGACACTGGAAGAGCAAAAAACAATGGATCTTGTGTTTTCTACAGTAGAATAATTAAGAAGCTGGAAGCTTTTCAGTATTTTCTTCTTCCTCTTATTTTATCCTCCTTCATTCCCTCTTTCCTGGGATTTCTCCTCCCCCCAAGACCACTTCTTTTCTTTCACAGTGTATTTTGTTTCATCATGGAAGTTTACTTCCCATGAAATAAATGCAAGACACTGTTGACTGAATCTTTCCATTTCTAACATCACCTTCTTGGAAGAAAAACAGTGCTACATGGCTGATGAGATTCCTCATCAAATATCATCAATAATGACTGATATTTGTGGAATCTGTGAGCTGTTTATATGCCATCTCAAACCAGGAATTTCCCCTGCTGTTACGGTGTTGGGAAAGGCTATCCTGATGGGATTCAGTCTTTCAGCTGAAGTGTGAGTTACCAGCTAACATGGGGTGTGTTTCACCCAAACTTGGCAGTCACTGAGGCATTGAGATTAGGGTGGATGTCCTGTTTCACCGAAGTTACCTATCTCTCTACAGGTAACTCCAGCAGATAATTTGTAACACGTATTTTAGACTTCTTTGACAATACGAACCTCCTTCTTCAGAGGAAACATCCGTTTCAGCTCAGTTCCTCTTCTGTATTTAGCTCTTACATAATCAACTGTCACATGAAGAGCAAATGCACCTAAAGAAGGTGACTTAAGTGATTATTAGTTCAGGGAGATTGTATAGTTATTTTCAAACTACGGCAGTGTGAAAACTGAACCTTTCTACCCAGTACCTATGTGGGTAAGTCACCTGTGGCACAGAGATCTTTTGCAGCATCCTGTCCCTGTGAAACCTTGGAAGGAGCAAGTCATGGAACTGGCTGTCTTGTCCAAGCATTGGTCACAAGAGAACAGACCCATGGGATCCAGAGATATCTGGACATAGACCTCACAACTAAGTGAGGGATGGTATAATGAGTGCACAGCAGTTGAGTACCCTGTGTTACAAGAGAACAATATTGATCCCAAGGAAGTGTGGCATCTCTTGCTGTAAGGAGCAAGGCCCTGACCCAGCAGTGTTGTCACTGACTCACAAACAAGACTTACGTTAGTCCCTGCTTCAGGTGTTCTGCCTATTGCTTGAGCAATGTGAGAGGCAAGAAGTTACTGGCCTTGCTATTTCCTGAATTGCTTTTGTGCAGTCAAGTTGTTGGTGCGAACCCCTACATGAAGACCCTGGAGGACAGTGTTTGTTCTGATTCAAGAAGACTCTGGTTTAGTAAACCAGAGAGATTATGTTGGTGGGACAGAGAGGACCAGAGGAAGTATGGAAGAGAAAACTGAGCGGGTACGAATTATTTCATTATGAATTTTCCATGAAATAGCAAGGGTAGAGTTGGGGGTGGGAGGACGTTAATTTACGGCAGAATGCTGTTATTGCAGCCCTTCTTCAACTAGCCATGTTACAGGAAGATAAATACAGCCCAAGCCAAATCTTCGCCTGGGCTGAGCCTGCTAGTTTGGAGATTTATGTGCAACTTACATCCAGTCTGGTAATTCCACTGTGTGACTGACCAAAGGTCTTCACTTGCTGGATAGAATGCTTTTAAAGGCACAGATATTTGGAACTGGAGCACAGCAGGACGTTGCCTGATGATACCATTATTAAATTTCAATCGCCAAAAGCAACTTGCTGATCTCTGTGAATGCAATGCTTGCAGCACTGGGTTTGGGGCTATTTCACAGTACAGCAAATATGAGGCACTTTTTTGTCAGTGACCAGAAAAGCCAGGCTGTGTTTGTTCAGCAAGAAAACGCTTACACTAGCTTATATTTTTCCCTTGAAATTCAACTTTTCTAATTCTGTGTGGGAGAGTTTTTTTCCAGGCTTTTTAAAGTAGTATCAGTATTATGGCTAATGAGGCAGTGGAAAGCAAGCTGGTCCATTCGCAGTAGCTAATGACTCCATTCCCATGAGCCTAATCAAAGAACTGTACATTTAATTGCTGTCAAGTCAGCTCTAGCCACCTGCCATTTCTACCACACCTGAGCTCCCTTCTCCGTGGCCTGTGATTCTAAATGAATCCATCTCTTTTTCTAAGGCAAAGAAAACAGAGCTGCCAAGCAACCCTGAAATGGTGCTTTACCCTTAGAGCAAAGATCAAACAGTCAGCGTTGTCACTGAGTAATATGTATGTCAACTGACTGGGGCACAGGTTTTGCAAAAATTTATTAGCCTTCTATTGGGGATCAGAGGAGTGAGAAATACACCCTTGTCTGAACACGTCCTGGACTTGAGACAGGTTTCTGTCAGAGGCAAAAGTGATTTTTGTTGGCTCACTGTTGAGCAAAGTTGAACTACATTTGGTTTTGGTTTTCTCTGATGGAAAATACCACGGAAGCCATTATTCCAGCCCTGCAGTGGGTTGGTGTAGTATTTTGACCAACCTTTGTCCTCAGCATCATGATTCCTAAACATCCTGCCTTCTCCATAGGGAATTGATACAGGAAATGTTGTGGGGCCATGTTCACTTGAATGTAAGAGATAACTCCTGTTCATTGTTCTAGAAGAAAAAAAAGGAAAAAAGAAAAAAAAAATATAATAAAAAACTCCAATCAATTGCTGCTAATATATTGTGAAAAGAAAATATTCTTTGGGATCTTGGGTAGATCAGTTTGCCTCTGTCAAGGTGACTCAAGAGTCAAGATATCTAATGCCATGTATTTCTTCAAAGGTATTTCCAGAGACATTTCTAAAGTTGCTAGGAAAGATGAAGTCTATGAAGTCACACAGAAACATTGTTGGTTTTTAGATAACTCTTCCATTTTTAGCCTGGTTTCCTATTGAAATGAGGATTATGGAATCATGTGGCCACCACTGTTTGGAAAAAGGTCTGGGCATTCCCCCACCCTGGAAAAATTAAAGGTCGGGTTGGGTGGGGCCCTGAGCAACCTGAGCTAGTTGAAGATGTCCTTGCAGTTGCAAAGGGGTTGGGCTAGATGACCTAGGGTCTAAAGAATGCCTTATGAAGAACGGCTGAGGGACCCAGGATTGTTTAGCCTGGAGAAAAGGAGGCTGAGGGGAGACCTTGTCACTCTCTAGCTGAGAGGAGGTTGCAGCGAGGTGGTCTCTTCTCCCAAGAAAGAGATGATAGGATAAGAGGAAATGGCCTCAAGTTGTTCCAGGGGAGGTTTAGATTGGATATTAGGAAAAAATTCTTCATCAAATGTCAAACACTGGAATTGGCTGCCCAGGGCACTGGTTGAGTCACCACCTTTGGAGGTATTTAAAAGACATGTTAATGTGGGGACATGGTTTAGTTGTGTACTTGGTAATGTTTGGTTAATGGTTGGACTCTATCTTAAGAGTCTTTTCCAGCCTAAATGATTCTATGATTCTATGTGATGTGATCAGACCGTCTGATCATCTCTCACTAATCACTTTATTCTTGGCTGACTGAACCTTAGACAACAAAGGAAGACAAATGTGAGAAAGATTACAGTACTGTTTCAAATACCTAAGTACCTAGGTGGAGGAGCAAAACTCCACAATATGACTATCCCAAGTAGAGGAAGCTTGGCAAGTGAAATCATGTTGTCAGCAAGAGAGGCCATATGGGTGCTGAGGCCACAACGACAGGCTTAGAACTATCATCGTAAAGCATGAAACACAGGTCTGTGGAATATGAGGCATCATTGATATCCATTCTTGCAGAACTACTTGATTTCCTTTCTTAACCTATCACAGAGAGCAAAGAGACCATTAAGATATATAAGATCTTTGACTGGATACAGTGAGTTTTTGCAAGTGGCTTGGTCCAAATGAAAACTGAATTTTTTTGCCCCATTATGATAGTATGGAAAGGCTTTATAATAGCTTTTAATACAATTTACTTTGACTTTAGGAGCTCTCCCTCTGCCAAAAGAGTTAAATTGGCCACAAAGTCCTGTGAGTTTTGAATTATGAGTTGACAGATGTATAGATTAGTTTAACAGGAAAACCAAAGAATAAAATGAAGGGTCTGAAAACAGTTAGAGGGTCTGTAGCTATTTGTATCAGTCTGAGAGCTTAGAGCTAAATTCTGATGCCTGTTTTGCTATATGACTAATCACTGTTAGGTAGTCACTGCAGTGCCTACCTAAAAGAACTTTACATTTTGGACTTTTCTGTGATAATATGTTTAAAATTCAGAATATCCTACAATGTCTTCAGGAAAAGAAGCTGCCACATGGGAAAGCACCTCTTTCCTCTGAGCTGCCAGACAACAAAGATCACATGCACATGAAGGGGAGCCAGATGCAAAGGTTGAGTGAGGTGCTGCCATGTTAAATTCTGTAATGCCTGGTACCTAGGTTAGCCTTGTGAGCCCCTTCCTAAAGAATACAAAA